>NC_090937.1:1119460095-1119763126 GCF_040938575.1 Ambystoma mexicanum | reverse complement strand
TCAGTTTCGTCTGCCTGGCCCGCAGGAATATTTTCTTAAAAGCAGTAAAGGGGATTAGCCACCTGTGGTAGCGAGGTTACACGAACACTATTTTCCCTGAAAACTTCCAGTATTCCCCTTCATAAAGTCTCACCTTATTGTTTGGAAGGATGAACTCTCCATCCTGCGTGGAGTGCAGGGGCGCGTAGAAGTTCAGTTACTTCACTGATTCGAAGGTATTTGGCAGAGTTCCAAACAACAATGACTCCGAGGTAAGTTGTGTGTAAACCGAATGCATAGTTCTTTTAGAGTTCAAATGTCTGTTAATTCACTCTTGCTCCATTCATACCTTTTCCCTTGCAGCGTGATCCAAGGAGTGAGTTTGCCTCAATGGATGAAGGAAGCGCTTAGGTAAGAGTCAGTTTGTACCAAGCACTGTCTAGATAGTAATATTGGTCCAAATGTAATTAACCAATAGTTCTCTATCTTCTTTGCAGGTGCGGCGCCTTGCTGAAAATGTCTCACGTAGGATGGTGACCAGCGCTGCCTCGAGCGGTAAAATTCTGAGTAAGTATCTTGCGATAAGTAAAAGAATGTCTTTGGCGGAACCCCGCTCACCTTTTGTTTGTTCTTGTCTTTTCAGATGCTGATGTTTCGGGCGGAGAACAACGGGTGCTGTGCCGGGTCATGGGGATGCTCCGAAGACAGATGAGTATGGCGCGGCGCTGCAGCTGGCAATACGACGCAGTTTATTTTAATGTCTTTTTCCTTTATCCACAGGTGCGGCTGCTGCAGGGAAAGATGATGACCAAATGGAAATCTCCTTGTTCTAACCTTCTCTTCTTCTTTCCTTTTCTCTAGGATTGGCTCCGGACACAAGACGGGTGTGGCTGTAGACTGGATGCTGGACTGCAGACACGGTGAGCTTTACGTTGCTAAGATGCAGAATAACGCGAAGCGTGTGCTGCTCTTCGGGCGTGGTTTAAATAGCATCAAAAAAGTAGTTCCCAGGTAAGAAGTTCCAGTACCACACACAAGCAGCAAAATAGTTCCTAAAGGAAAGTAGTCCCTTCATGGCCTCATGATGGCCTGTACATGAGTTCTTTGCAGGATGACCTGCATAGTTTAAAGTTGGCAATATGAGCCTGGCGCCTACGGCACCAGGACTGAACCCATATAGCCCATAGGCGGGGTTTTGGGAATTCCTGTGTCTTCTTGGGTGCCTGTTCCCTGGACAGATGGACCTGTTCCGGATGTCTGGGGGCAGGCATTGTGACACCCTAATGCAGTCTCCTCCTCTCCACTGCTCTGCCAAGCCCTGCAATGCAGCCTCCCACTTCTCCACCAAAACCCAAGATATTCGGTCCTCACCATCTTCTACTCCCCTCTTCACCCCCCCAACCCCCCATCTTCTGCTGCCTGCCTCCCTAGGTCAGCTTCTCTACAGCTCCCATGCTCACCTCCTTTGCTCCCATTGCACCGGATAAGGTTTCTAGGGTAGTCTACTCTATGAAAGTCTCCTCCAATCAAGTGCTCACCTGCCGCTCCAGAACTATCAACGACAACATCTCTCCTCTCGCCCCTTCCTTGGCTGACCTCTGTAACCACTCCTTTGCCACTGGCTCCTTCCCACACATCCTCAAGCACTCTCTTGTGCACCCTCTTCTAAAAACGCTGTTTGCAGACTCTTCATGCCCGGCCAACTATCGCCCTATCTCCATCACTCATTCCTTGGGCAAACTCATCGAGAAGTTGGTCATCCCCCAACTGACGCAGCACACTGAATTGGCTGGCTGCCTCCACCACCACCAGTATGGCTTCAGAGCAGCCAGAGGCACGGAAACTGCTCTCCTGAATACCCGTTAAGACCTACTTTCAAACCTGTATTCTAACTCCCCCTCTGTTCTGATCCTTCTTAATCTTTCTTCTGCCTTTTACCATGCCATTGTCATAAATTGTCTGTGATACCCTGGCATCACGGATCAGACACTTGCGTGGCTGACCTTCCTTTCTAACCGACCCTTGCAAGAGCAATTGGGCCCTTTACTTTCCTCCACCTCACTAGCTACCTGTGGTGTCCCTCAGGGCTCTATCCTATTGCCATGGCTCTTCAACATCTACCTTGCCCCCCTGGCCCACTTGAACACCACTTTCTCTCCTCACTTCCAGTATAACACTGATGACACACAACTTTCCTTCAAGCTTCCTTCCTCTAATTCCTGACTGCCCGTCTGCTTTTCAGACATGGGGCTCTGCTAACAATCTCTGCCTTAATACCAGTAAGACAGAGATCGTTCTCATTGGGACAACTGCTCCCTGCCCCCCCCCCTTCCCCACTCTCTGGCCAACCTCCCTTGGCCCCCCCACCCCTCACTCTCTTGTGAGGCTAACAACTGTGGGGTCATCTTTGACAGACCTTGACAAGAAGTCCAACTTTCCGCTCCACCTCTTCAGAGGCATTCTCCCTTTCCTCACCTTTCCCCAGAAGCTCATTGTCTCCAGAGCTCTGGTTCTCTCTACCTCAATCTGCCTCTTTCTTCCCTTCCCCCTCTCCAACGAATGCAGAACAAGGCTGCAAGACTTGTCCTTGGCCTAAAGCCAAGGGACTACATCCCTCCAGTGGCTCACGGGAATAGCAAGGATCAAATTCAAAACCCTTTGCATCAATCACCAGGCTGTCTTGGGCCTGGGACCTATCTACATCCAGCTTTCTCTTCCTAAACATCTCCCGGCTAGAGTTCTTCGGTCCTCCCTCTGGAATGGCCTCCCTACCCCCATCAGACTTGAGCCGGATCACCTTAAGTTTTGTAAACTTCGCAAGACTTTCCTCCCCCCTCACCATCCCCCATCCGTGCTGTAGAGAAGGTCCCAAATACAGCCCGCACTCCAACCGTCCATTTTGAAGTACCAGGAACGTTCACTCCAAAGTATGTGATGTATGATGAGCAAATAAACCAGCAGAGCGCCGCAGTGGGGCTCTGTCCAGTACCCATCAGAAGTACTATTGAAGTACAGATACCAAGGAAACCATGGACAGTAAGGTAGCCATTGAGAAAGCCATATCAACAGATGAAGCAAAATGAAGATCGTCTAAGTGCAGTCCCTGAAAAAACCAAGAAGGTCTTCATGGAAGACGAATGGTGACGTCACGAGAACCCGGACTGACTCACATATAGAAGAAATGATGACCAGAGAATGACGTTAAGAGACGAAACACCATGAACAAGGGGCATCGTGAACCTAAAAGTGAAAGGACGATGTCAAATGTAAGAAGCTTAAGCTGTAAACATGATGAAGATATTCAACCAGTTTACGCATGTACATATGCTTGGAACCGCAAGAAAGCTAAGAAAATCATGGAGCTTGCTATGCTTAGTAGAAAGATAGTGCGGCAAGCATATCTACCTCAAAGGAAGCACGTTATTTAAGTATACATCCACCTTGCACAAGAAGCAGAATTAACCAAAGGTTACTAAAGGCCACACGAGGAGAGCTTCATATTTAGCAAAATCGAGAATAAGCGGCAGGAACTAAACTCAGCAGAGACAACTCGTGCTAGGAAAAGCTATATCGGTAGAATAGACGAACAGTAGCTACAATTAATTGAAGCTAACAACAGAATATCCTGCTTCAGAAAGGTCAAGATAAGAAACTGAAGGCAGGTCGTGGGTGAAATGAAAACCAAATACACAAATTACATAAAGAAGAGGCAAATTCACGATGTCTGAATCACGTTACCAGCCGAGCAAGGAGAAGTGAGACCTCCACAGTTCCCTTAGGGAGCAATACAGAAGATTAAGACTACAGGTGAGAGCAATAAATCCCCTTTGGTATCAGTCTGTATCACAAAGATTTAGTTGGTAGCTGTGGCTGAGCAGTCAGACTTATCTCGAGAGGGAGATGAGCAGTATTCAGGGTTTACACAATAGGCCTACAGTACTATGGCACAAGGAAACACTAACCAAAGCTTTGTATTCCAAAGTAGATATATATTTATTTCATACACTTCTAGTAAAACACATTTATCAGAGTCATCAAGCAAGTTAAAATTAAGTTAAGGAAAAATATACACACTCCCTAGTTAAATTGTAGACCAAGTGAACCTGAGTGAAAACTGAGCAAAACGGCACAGTGAAAACTACACACAAGGAGTACTCTGCAATTTCTCACAAGGGAGGGAAAGCACAAGTTATATGGAAATAGCTTCCTACACACCCTAGCAACACTTCCCATAAGTTTGTGAACCAGATTAAGCAAGACAGTGCCTCATTATAGAATATACTTAAATGAAAACTGAGCAAAACGGCATTTCACAGGTTTAGAAAGGGGAAGAAAAGGGTAGTTATAAGAAGTAGGTGCACCAACACAGTTTTAGTTGAGAATCAATCTAAAGAAGGCAGGTCTAACAAATGTAGCCAGAGTCAGTAGGCCTGTGCCAGAGTCAGTGGTACAGGGCAAGGGCCCAGGAGCAAAATGTTTTTGTAGCTGCAGTCAAGTCTTTGGTTAACGATTTTGAAAAGGCGGATGCAGAAGGTGAAAGACAATGTTAAGAGAGAGGGGTGGCCAACACAACAGGTAGGTAAAGGATGGAACAAGTTACTTACCTGTAACTGTTGTTCTCCAGCATGGGTCTGGCATGGATTCACATGCTCATGAATATTCCCCGTCGTCAGGCTGGGAATCCTCGGTAAAGAAAAAACCAGTATCAGTTTCGTTTCTGATCTGTCTTTCGTAGTAATAACCAATCACTGGTCTCTGCGTCATACTGACCACAGCCAATGACTGCCCTCTACCTAAGCACCGCCTCTGGCAGCCATCTTCAGATTTGGAAGCACGTGAAGTGGCAGTATGACCAAGTGAAGAGCCGCAGAGGGGTAGGCGGGAGGGTTCGCATGTGAATCCATGCCAGACCCATGCTGGAGAACAACAGTTACAGGTAAGTAACTTGTTCCTTCTCCAGCATGGGGTCTGGCATGGATTCACATGCTCATGAATAAAGAATACATAGCAGTACACACATGCACAACCACGGGAGGTGGCAAAGGCTCAACATTAAGCATCACATAAACTCAACATTAAGCATCTTACCTCCTCACCAGGCTCACCTCAGGCGAACAGGTTGCGCAGCACTGCTTGGCCGACCCTGGACTCCTCCCTGGAATCCCGGTCGACGCAGTAGAATTTCGTGAAGGTGTGCGTCGACCTCCACGCAGCAGCCCTGCATATGTCCAGCAGGGGCACACCAGATAGGAACGCCGTGGTAGCTGCGATCGCTCTGGTGGAATGGGCTCTCGGACGGCCAGGCAGCGGTCGGTTTGCCAACCGGTGACAGCACATGATACAGCCGGAGAGCCATCTGGAGATGGAAGCCTTCGAGAGAGCCTTCCCCTGATTGACAGGTCCAAAGTTCACAAAGAGTTGTGACGTCTTCCGAAAACCCTTCGTGCGGTCCACGTAGAACTTCAGCGCTCTAGCTACATCCAGCGAGTGCAAAGTCCTCTCAGCCGGCGACGAAGGCGACGGGAAAAACACAGGTAACACCAAGGGTTCGTTGAGATGGAAGTCCGACGGTACCTTGGGCATGAAGGAGGGGTGCGTCCTGAGCACTACCCTCGTGTCGTGGAAAGTCAAGTACGGGGCCTTGCAGGAAAGGGCCTGGATCTCTCCCACTCGTCGTGCGGAGGTGATGGCCACAAGAAAAGCTGTTTTCCACGATAGAAACTTCAACGGGGCCGAGTGCAGAGGCTCGAACGGAGGTCCCATGAGCTTGGTCAGCACCACGTTGAGCTCCCACGCCGGGGCCGGAGCCTTCACCGGCGGGAACGATCTGAACAGTCCCTTCATGAACTCTTTCACCAGACGATGAGACCACAAGGACGTCCGGCCCGTGGTTCTGGTGTATCGGGAGATCGCAGCAAGATGAATCTTGATGGACGCGTGTGCCAGACCAGCTTTGGCCAGCGTCAGCAGGTACGGCAGTACTTGGGGAGCCGTAATCCGTAGAGGGTTAATCTTCTGTGCGTGGCACCAGACAGAGAACCTCTTCCATTTGTGTCCGTAGCATTTAAGAGTCGAGGACGCCCTGGCCTTTGCAAGAACCTCTCTGCAATCGGCCGGTATGTCGTATCCTCCAAACTCTAGCGCTGCAGGAGCCAGGCCTGCAAGTTCAGCGGCTTCGGGTCGTGGTGGAGGATGGCGCCTCCTTCCCTGGAGAGTAGATCCGCGTCCGCCGGCAGCTTGATCGGCGGGGACGCTGACAAGTCCAGAAGGTCCGGGAACCATATCTGCCTCGGCCACGCAGGTGCGATGAGGATCATCCTGCACCGTGACCTCTTGAGCTGGTTGATGAGCCGGATTAGCAGAGGCAAGGGAGGGAACGCGTAGAGGAACAGGCCCTCCCAGGGGAACAAGAAAGCATCGCCCATGCTCCTCGTCTGGGGAAACCTGCTGGCGAACCTCCGGCACTTGGTGTTCGTCGCCGTCGCGAACAGGTCGATCTGGGGTGTGCCCCACCGTCGGAAGAGGCGATCCACCAGATCCTGCCGTAGCTCCCACTCGTGGCACGAGCGCAGCTCCCTGCTGAGTGAGTCGGCGATGGTGTTTTTTATCCCTGCCAGATGAAACGGCACCAGAAAAAATCCCTTGGGCGACGGCCCAATGCCACAGGTCCTGCGCCTCCTTGGACAGCGCCGGGGACCTGGTTCCGCCCTGTTTCCTGATGTAAAACATGGTGGTGGTGTTGTCGGTGAAGATCCTCACCACCTTGCCCTTGAGGGACGGAAGGAAGGACCTGAGGGCCCAAAACACTGCACGGAGCTCCAGGACGTTGATATGTAGGGACTTCTCCGTCGGGGGCCAGAGTCCCCTTGCGTGCAGATTTTCGGTGTGCGCTCCCCACCCTTCCAGGGAGGCATCCGTGGTCACAGTCTCCTGGTGGGCTGGGGTCTGGAAGTCCATGCCCGCCGTCAGATGCGCGCGGGTGCCCCACCACCGTATCGCTCGTCGGAAACTCTCGTCGAGCTTGATCCTTTCCTCGAAGCTGCCCGTCGTCTGGATCCAGCGCGCATCCAGGAATTCTTGCAACGGGCGCATCCGGAGCCTGCACATGGGAATGAGGTAGATGCAGGAAGACATCATCCCGAGGAGGGACTTGATGGACCTCACTTTGGCCGCGTCGGCCACCAACATCCGTTGCACCTTGCCCAAGATGGTCCTGGTCCTCTCCTCCGACGGGGAGGCCAGAAGGGACACTGTGTCGAGCCTCGCTCCCAGAAACAGTGCGACTTGCGCGGGCACCAGGTGGGATTTGGCGTAGTTCACGGAGAATCCCAGGTCCGTGAGGAGTTGGACGGTCCTTGCCGTGTGGACCACGGCGAGCTCCCTCGTCTTGGCGCGGATGAGCCAGTCGTCCAGGTAGGGGTAGACGTAAATCCCCTCGCGGCGCAGCTGCGCCGCCACCGGTGCAAGGCACTTGGTGAATACCCTGGGTGACGACCGTAGTCCGAAGGGAAGGGCTTTGAACTGGTAATGACGCCCTTGGACCACGAATCTGAGGAATTTGCGGTGCCCCTTTAGGATGGGAATGTTGAAGTAGGCATCCTCCAAATCCAACGACGATAGGAAGTCTCCTTCCTCCAGCTGACCCAGGACGTGCTGGAGGGTGACCATCCGGAACTTCTGCGCCTTGATGAACTTGTTCAGACGTCGCAGGTCTAGGATGGGGCGCCATCCTCCCGTCTTCTTCTTCACGAGGAAGTATCTCGAGTAGACTCCGGAGCCCCGAAGCCTCTTTGGGACGAGTTCGATGGCGCCCTTTCTGAGCATCGCCTTTACCTCCAGGAGAAGTTGAGGGACGTGAAGTTCTTTCCTGGCCACGGGGGGGACGCGCGGGCACCTTCTTTGAAACTCGAGCGCGTGGCCCCGGGCCAGGGCGTCCAGCACCCAACGGTCGGTGGAGATGGACTCCCACACGCTGACGAAGCCCGCCAGCCGGCCTCCCACCGGGGTGCTTCGGTGGGGGCCCGACCCCACGGCCGGTTCAATCCTGCTTGGACGCGGCCTTGCCGCCTTGACCTCCTTGGCGACGACGGCGGGGTCCGCTAGACTTGCCTCGTCCTCTGTAGGCCTCTTGCGACGACGAGCGGGCCGCTTGACGGTAGGAAGCGAAACCGCCGCCGGAACCTTTGGAGGCGCCCTTGCCTCCGCCGCTCCGAAAGGGCGTCCGTCGTTGCAGGACTCCAAGGGCCCGGGCCGTCTCCGTATCCGCCTTGATGGCCTGAAGGGAATCGTCCACAGTCTTCCCAAACAGGTTGTTCCCGTCGAAGGGCATGTCCAGGACTCTGGTCTGGACGTCCTGCCGGAAGTCCGTAGCTTTGAGCCATCCACGACGTCGAAGGCAAACGCCGTTGCCCAGCTGGCGGAACCCAGTGTCGGCGATGTCCGTCGCCACGGTGATGGCGTGGTCCGAGGCCACCTCACCTTCCTGCAGGATCTCAAGGGCCTCCGCCCTCTTGTCGTCCGGCAGAAAATCCAGCAGGGGAGCCATCTTGTACCAGAGCTCCCTGTCGTAGCGGGCCACGATAGCCAAGGCGTTGGCCGCTTTAATCGTCGTCGCTGCCGACGAGATGACTCTACGCCCCATAGTATCCAATTTCTTTCCCTCGCCGTCCGGCGGGGAAGTCGATGTGGAGGCCGCACCCCCCCCCGCTTTCTTCCTGGCTGCCGCGGAGACGACAGAGTCCGGGGTAGGCTGCGCCCGGAGGCATAGGGGGGCCGTGTCCGGGACCCGGTACTTTTTCTCGTACCGGTCTCTTCTAGCTGGCGTCGTGGAAGGGTTCTTGAGGAGGGAAAGGCCCTCATCCCAAATGTCGTCCA
Source organism: Ambystoma mexicanum (assembly GCF_040938575.1). Taxonomy (NCBI): domain Eukaryota; kingdom Metazoa; phylum Chordata; class Amphibia; order Caudata; family Ambystomatidae; genus Ambystoma; species Ambystoma mexicanum. The sequence continues at coordinate 1,119,754,273 of NC_090937.1, read as the reverse complement.
ACAGAGGCACTGCGAGGACCGTCTTCCTCTTGGCCTCGCGCCGCTGATAAAGGAAGCCTTCCTTTTTCTTCTCCTCAGGGCAGAGTTGGAAAAGCTCGGAAGCCCTGGAGATCATGGAGTGGAAAGATCCGATCTCGTCGGGCGGAGAGGCCCTGGTGGGAGGCGACGACGGAAAATCCTCGTCGTATGCCTCGTCGTCCGTACCCGTCGCTGCCGTGTCAGTCCCCGTATCATCCCCTCGGGTGGACGGGGAGGAGGGCTGGAAGGGGCGCGACGGTTGAAAAGGAGGTGGTGGATGGATCCTTCTTTTCTTGGTAGGGGGAACACCAGAAGGTCCCGGTTCTGGATCCCCCGACGGGAGAGGTTCCTCCGTCGGTAACGGTAGCCTCGTCCTTATCTCGGAGCATAAGGACTGTATGGCCAACAAAATGGCCGCCGAGTTGTCTTGCGGCGCTGGCAGAGGGGAATCCGACGGGCGAGCAGGGGCCCCGTCGGTATCCTCGACGATGTCGTCGTCGTCACCTGCGTCGGGGTCCATTCCGACGGGCTGGCCTTCTTCCACGCCTAGGCCGTGGCTTAAGACCTCGATCAGCTCCTCTTCTGAGGTTGAGGCCGACTCTACGACGACGCCCTGCCCCCCCCTTCTTCTTCCCCACGGGGGGTTTCACGGGGGTCCTATCGATGGGCACAAAGGAAGACTCCCTCCGAGGAGGCAGGGAGATTCTGGGCCCCGAGGTCGCCACCACTGGTGCAGCCACCACAGGCTGAGCCAGGGCCGCCGCGACCGTTTCGATAGAGGGCTTGGTCGGATGGATCAAGGCCTTCACCACCTTAGGTGCGCTCACCGCCTTATCCTTGAGGGAGGGGGCACTGCCACGCTCCTCCTCTGCCTTAGAGCTCGACCGGGGCCTCTCCAGGAGCTTCGCCGGGTGCTCGGCCTTCCTCTTACCCGACCCAGAGCGTTGGCTCGTGGTTGATGGTGCCGGGGAGGGTGCGCCCTGCCTGGCGCCCGTAGAGCCCGACCGTTCGGCGCTCCCGGTGCCAGCGGACTCGCGGTGCTTGGCCTTATGTTGGGCCCCCGTCGCCGGGGCGCCCTCAAAGGTCTTAGAAGACCGCTCGGATTTCTTCTTCTTCTCGCCAGACGGGCTCTTACCCTCCAGCCAGTTGGCGAGACGTTGATGGCGGTCCTTCATGGTCCGTTCCGACATGTTGCCGCAAAACGCACAGTCCTTCTCCACGTGCGTCTTGTCCTCATGAAGGCAGTAAAGGCAGAAAGAGTGTTCGTCCTCCTTGAAGACGTTCTGCAGCTGGCATCCAGGGCAGACCCTGAACAGCTTTCCGGGCGTCGAGCTTCCCTTCTCCTGGGCCATCTCCGAGACCGGGCCTGAGAAGCTTTTGGAGTCCTCCGAAGTGTAGCTCGACGAAATCTTCACCCTTGAGGGGCACAGATGAATCCGACACGGGTCCCCGTTGATCGGATGTAGAATCGGTGGAGCTTGAGGCTCTTTTGACCGAAAGAATCGAAGTTTTTTGTAAAAAGCGCGAAAAAATAGCACTAACGCTCGAGAGCAATAGCACGAGGATCCCAACACATGAACGTGCGGTAAAAATCTGAAGATGGCTGCCAGAGGCGGTGCTTAGGTAGAGGGCAGTCATTGGCTGTGGTCAGTATGACGCAGAGACCAGTGATTGGTTATTACTACGAAAGACAGATCAGAAACGAAACTGATACTGGTTTTTTCTTTACCGAGGATTCCCAGCCTGACGACGGGGAATATTCATGAGCATGTGAATCCATGCCAGACCCCATGCTGGAGAATTAAAACACCTTTAGTGCTACTGCGAAGAAAGGACAGCCTGGCGGAACAATGTACCTTTAAAATGAAGAAATGGCTCCTGGTAGTTCCTGTAGTTCAGGGGATCCAGTAGAAGAAGAGAGGCTCTCGTCGTGGAGGAAGGTTCCAGTTACTGCACTACCCAGGGATGAAACCAGCCGCGGTGCTGCCCGACGAATAAAAGGTACGCTTCTTTAAATCGTGATCCAGGTGGACTGGTGCCTGGCTATCCGGTCTCAGAGTAAAGGGTACTGGCGATTGGACCATGGCAGGTCCAGGAAGGTGATTGGCAAACTGGTTGGCCCCACCAGCTCAAGGGAAGAAGGCTCTTGCAGATGATGGAGAAAAGTGATGAGACGCTGCTGCAGGGCTTCACCGGTGGTTCAGTCATTGCAGATGTCTTTGGCTTCTCTCCTCTTCGGCTTCTTAGTTCCAGTGGCAACGTCTTGCTCTTTCAGTCCTCAGGACCCTGCTTTTATGCAAAAAGAACCCCGATTCATACAGCCTAGCTGTCACTCACACAGTGGAGTGGGCATCTTGGCGGGAGACCCTCCAGCCTATCAGGATAGAGTGCGACATGAGTTGCTGAGGCAACTCTGTCCAGGGGTCCTACTCCCCCTGCAACACAATGGACCCACACCAGACTCCGTGGCGCCGAAAGGAGGGCTTCTGGGTAGAAGCCCGCCAAACGGATGAACAAAGGATCCCCGACCGGGGTTAGGAGTTTAGAGAAAGACACGAGAAAGAATTTATATTAAAGTTCTGGCAAATAAACCCTACCGGAGGACAGTTAATATAAAAATAAACCGGCAGTAGGTTAGAGGCTGTCAGAAAATGTGGTAGCCTCGAACAATGGGAAAATCCCATAGGGAAATATTTGCGGTCGAATATTTACAGTAGTACCCACTGCCAACAGCTAGAAACCTTTCAGAGAGGGACTGTACGGTACATAAGGGAATAACTATTAACCCTTTCCAGTACCTCCATAGTAAGATGGGTTGTACTGGGTAAGTTCATAAAAATTGACTAGTAAAGTCAATTGGGACTTCACATGCCCTGGGAGACAGTAGTCAGTCCCAGGGTATGAAGTCTATGTTTGGGGGTCGCTACGACACCCCTGTGTCACTGCATGGAGGGTGCTGTGTAACACAAGTGAATAAAGATGGTTCGTAGAGGGTTGAGAAAATCCCATAGACATTAAACACAAAAAATAGCCTAGAAAACACATAGCAAAAATGTCTAAGAGTTGGAAAAAGAGTCTCACTCTTAGCAGGAGAAAAAAAACAAACCCTTTGAATCCAGCAAAGCTGCTGGGGGACTCTATAGGTAAGGGAAATTAGCCATAGAATGAGAATTCTCCCTAACAACACCTACGCAAAGATATCAGAATGTTTCCAGACAGGAGATGCAGTCTCGAGGCCAACCACAGTGAAATAATTGACACATGGCCACTAAAGTGATGATTGATTGTAACAATAATTGGAGGAAGGCCGGGGGAACTAAAGGGCACCCTGCACCTGGCCAACCTTTCTGCCTGCTGCTAAGCAAAGTGGAAAAGTATGAGTGGGGCTGGTGCCAACCCAATCACAGTGGACCAAGTAATCTAGGATCCTATAGTTAGTAGAACCAATGGGACGTCATACTTTTAGTGAAGTCTACAGTAGCCATTTTGAAGGTAGGGGCTTAGATGTCCCACCTGACAGTGTTTATCCAATCCCCTTACTCCCTTACCATATACAGATATAGTGCCTATATTAAAGTTAATTTTCCTGAACCAATAGAAGTGCATGCCAACTTTTAAGCATTAAACGTCAATGATGACGAATTTTCAGTATAAATGTTATGGTTTTTATGAAGTTCGTTGGAGTTGTGAAGAGAGAGAGAGAGATCACGCATCCGCTGATATTCATGAGACTCCCCGTTTTTTTTACTTGACATTAAACGGCCTCCCTTTGCCAAACCGTTCAGTTGTCATTATTGATTGGTGTTGGAGTATTAATCTGCATCCCTCCATCTCAAGGGGGCTGCTATCTTGTCTTAAAGTGCTTCTGGGCAAACCTCTATGGAGTGGTTGGGGGTCCTGGAGTACAGTGCTAATATCCCTTCTGCGACTTGTGCCTGGTCCCTTATGAGTGTTCAAGAGCCAGGCCTTCCTTGACCAGCCCCCCACTAGCATCCTTTCCAGTACTTGCCTCTGGGCACCCCTCCCGGACCACCCTGAATCTGGTCCACTGCTCCTCTGCATCTTATCCCTTTCCCATGTCCCCTGCACTTGCCCTTGTACATCCCTTCACACTTCTCCCATCCCCACTCCCCCATCACTTGCCCTTTGTGGCTCACCTCATCACTTGCTCAGCCCCCTGGGTTCCTCACTCCTGCACTTTAAGCCCTCCCTTCCACCCATGTCCCCTCCCAGCCCATCCCCCTACTCCCTCCCTCCCTTTCTCTTTTTTGTATCTGTACTTGCACGGTAAGAATGTCACAAGGCCTAGTACGACCATTACTGTTGTTTTTTTTACCTTTGTCCCCCCATCCTCCTTTTTGTCTTGTGGCACCTGGAAACACTTGTGTATAGGCGCCATACATATGTTATGTTATTTGGCATTTATATAGCGCTCTATGCATCATTGGTATGACCTCAAAGCGCTGGTAGGTTGAACGCCCTCAGGGACTGTAGTCCAGGTCCGTTGAAAGAGTAGGGCTTTGAAGGGTGCTTGGGTGCACCAGATAAGTGTGCAGATGATGTAATTGCCTGATGGTAGCTGCAACCTAACATTAGGTGTGGTGGAATTGGTATCGGTACAATGTGTGCAGTCTGGCCCGCGGACACCAAGCCTCGGTTCTGGCTGAGTTAGGCCTGTGGGACGCTTATGTATGCAGCTGGGCTGGTTTTTTCGTGGGATATAGCTGCGTTCTATTAGAATTAAGAGGTGTACATGGGGTAGTGTTTGTAAGTGAGCAGCTAGGACGAATTGATTGAGGGGTGTAGCTGCACTCTAATTGTATAATGGTGTAGAGTAGAGTAAGCATAGTGACATATGATATGATATGATGGTTCATCCACACAGCGCCCACACACAATGCGCCTCACAAGCGCTCTGTGAAAAGGGAAACTGGGAAAAACTCAAAGACACTCCCACAGGCCATGAACAACGGGAATGCAATGATTAGCCATTGCACTCGGCCTAGCGACACCCAGACAGTGCAAGCGCCAAAACAGAGACAGGTGGGAACGATACAAGAGGACCTGAGGGGCTGGGGGCACAAGTGACATTGTGGGGGACCAGGGCGGTTGGGCACACAGCCGACTATGGAAGGACCAGAGGATCTGGAGGCATACAGCAACAGCATGGGGACTAGAGAGGGGCACAGAGAGACTAAACAGGAAACCAGAGGGGCTGGGGGTACACAGTGACATCAAGGGGACCGGGGGGGCGGAAGGGGGCAGGGGCATACAGCAACATCACTGGAGACCAGGGAGTTTGGGGGGCGCAGTGATGACAGGGGGGACCAGAAGGTCTGGACACCCAGTGAACACAGGCAGCCACAGGGTCTGGGCACAGAGCGACATCACGGGGGCCAGTGGGGGCTGGCACAGAGAATTCACTGAGGACCGGAGGGGCTGGGGTACACAGCAATATCACGGGGGTTGAGCGAGCACATGGTGGCATCACAGTCGACCAGTGGGGGGGGGCTAGGGGTACACAACGGCATCATGGTAGACCAGTGGGGGTAGGAGGCACACATCGAATACACAGGCAACCAGAGGGGGCTGGGGCATGTTAGACAGAAACCTGTGCAGTTCCCTCTGGGACCACTGCAAACGATTTAAGACTACAGGTGGTTGGCAGTAAACCCAATTGGTAGCAGTCTGCACCACCCAGATTTACCTGGTAGCTGTGGCTGAGCAGTCAGACTTCTCTCAAGAAGAGTTAGGCAGTATACAGAGTATTCACAATAGGTCAATAGAACACAGTAGAACAAGCAAACACTGACCAGTGCTTGGTGTAAAAGAGATATAATTATTTATTTAAACACACATCTAGTTAAACACACTGGCACTAATATCAAGCAGTTCAAAAACACGGTCACTAAAAGATATACACTCCCTTCAACGATTATTAGACAAGTCTTAAGTAAAGCAACACTTATTTTCAGACAGCTGTGAGCGCTTAACAAAGATGGCACTCTAATCAATTGGTTTAAGAGGGAGAGAAAGGCAGAGCAAAGATAGCAACAGATCCCAACACTTTCGGAGAACACAGTAGGAGAAGAAGGCAGGTTAAAACCGTACAGTCAAAGTAAAAAAAGGCCGGACCCACTTTGAGAGGCTCCGGTCGAAATGTGTCCAAGGTCACATGGTTGAAAGTGCCAAAAAGTCTTGCAAAAGGTTCAGAAAGAGTTGGACCAAAAGAAAGGGACCAGTTAGATGGTCAAGGCGGCCAGCCCAGTCCAGAAGGTTAAGGGGTTATTGTTACCTTGTAGCAATCTTTAGAAAGGGAGGCCTGGCGGACACGGTACCTTAAAATGGTGAGAACGCTCCAGCGGGGGCAGTTGTTCCTGGCAGCGGGTGCAAGTCGGTGCTTCGTCCGGGGGAAGAGAGGATCTCGTCGGGGAGGAAAACAGGAGTCTGTTGCACTGCCAGGGAAGAAACCAGCCGCAGAGTTCTCAATTAAAAGGAGCGGTCCTTTTATTTGCGGTCCAGTGGTAAGTGGCTATCCGGTTGCCGGGGTGCTTGGCACGGGCAATTCGACCACAAGACGTCCTGGGATGCGAGAAAAGAAGGTAAACTGGTTGTGCCCACCAGTCAAGGGGAGAAGACTCTCCAGCAGGGAGATCTCCTCTGTCGTTGGGAAGTGGTGAGTCGGTTCAGCAGGGCTCCATCGGTGGTGTCGTCGTAGCAGGTCGGTTCAGCTTCTCCCTCGTCGGATTTTCAGGTCCTCTGGCGACTTCTGAAGTACCAGTCCCCAAAGCCCTGCTTTTATGCAGAAAGCCCCCATTCATTCAGCCTAGCTGTCAATCAAACATGCTAAGTGGTGAGAGGGGTGGCTCACCACTGGGGCCAATCACGTAAGAGTGCGACTTGGGTTAGCAAGGCAACTTAGTCCAAGGTGCCTAAACCCCCTCCCATACCCCCTGTGGTACCCAGACAGTGTGGCACCACTTTGGAGGGCTTCTGTGTAGAAGCCCGCCAAAAGTCGAACAAAGGGCTCGACCTTTGGTTTGGTGTTACAGAGGTGAACACAAGCGCCATTTTAAAACCGAGTTTTGGCAGAAAATACCAACGGGTGAATTAATATTAAATAAATAAACCAGCGGTATGTTAGAGGCTATGTAAAAAAAAGTATTAGCCCCGAACAATGGGAAAATCCCATAGAGATATATTCACGGTTGAATATAAAAAGTAGTATCCACTGCCACCAGCCAAAACTCGACAAGGGGGGACGGGACAGTGCCCCCTCGAACAACAGACCCAGGGGCAATCGAATTGTCCCTACCAGCACGTCCACAATATGATGGTTTGTACTGGTTCTGTTAGTAATTTGGGACTAGTAAAGCCAATGGTGACTTTACATGTCCTGGGAGACAGTAGTCAGTCTCAGGGTATGGAGTCTATGGTGGGGGGTCACTATGACACCCCTGTGTTACTGCACGGAGGGTGCTGTGTAACACATATAGGAAAAACACGAGACCCTATGGAGTAAAGGACCCCATAGCCCATGAAACACATTAACATTCAAAGGAACATCACAAATCATGTCCAAGAGTGGGAGAAAAAGAGTCTCACTCTTGGCAGGAGAAAAAAACAAACTCCAGAAATCCAGCAAAGCTGCTGGGGGACTCACTAGGTTAGGAAATTCAGCCTAAACAGAGAATTCTCCCTAACAGGGCACAAGGGGATAACATGGGGATCATAGGGCCAGGGCACATAGCGACTTCACAGGGGCCCGAGGCGCTGGAGGCATACAGCAGCATCATGGTCGACCAGAGGGGGCTAGTGGTACACATCGACTACACGGGGAAACCAGAGGGGGCAGGGTGCACATGGGGACAACATGGGTTTCAGAGGGCCTGGGCACGTAACGGCTTCACAGGTGCCAGAGGGGCTGGGGGCACACAGCAACCTCACAGTGAACTGGAGGGGGATGGGGTACGCAGCGACAACATAGGGAACTGGAGGGCTAGGGGCACACAGAGACATCACAGGGAACTAGAGGGGGCTGGGGCATACAGCGACAGCACGGGGGACCAGAGGGCAGGGTGTACACAGCGATAACACAGGGTGACCAAAGGGGCTCGGGTGCCCATACCGACATAATGGGACCAGAGGGGGCTTGGGTGCACAAAGTGATAACACAGGAGAGCGGATGGGTTAGGCATATGGCGACATCACGGGGACCACGTTGAAAAGTGGACCGGCGGTTCTGGGGCATATAGCGACACCACGCAAATCTGAGGGGATGGGGGCACCGTTTGCCAATATGGGATCCTGAGGGTCAGGGGTACATAGCAACATTGCGGGGGGCAGGAAGCGTAACTGAGGCGGACAGGGATTTGACAGAAGCTTTGTTGTGGGCCTTGTGTGGTGAAGAGGCAGCAAGGATACTGGCATGGATATGTGAAGATCATTAAGGAGAGAGATTGTGAGGAGTTATGATCTATGGAGATCATCATTCTGCATTTCAGGCATGCAGTTGCTTGATAGCCAAATTAATGAGTTTATTCATTGATGTCATTGTTGGGAATCTCATTGAGCATTGGTTATAGGGTTGCTAGGGTTTTAAACGCTTCAGAAGGTCGTGGTTGGTATTTATGGAAAGAGCCACGTTTTTAGAGCTTTGCGGAATGTCATATAGTCTTGGGTGGGTAGTATATGCGGGGAAACTAGTTCCACAGAGTCGGGGCCAAGGTTGAGAAGGCAGATCCTCCGATCCTGACAGATGTTGGGATCACTAAAAGGAGGGCAATGCTTGATTTTAGGATGGGAGGTATAGTTTTATCTTTTCTTGCAGGTATAATGTGCAGGTCTTGTGCACTGCACGGTGAGTGATGCACAGGGTCTTCAGTCACCCTTTGTCCGACTGGGAGCAAGTGGAGGGTTCGGAGAGCTGGAGAGATGTGGTCTCTCGGACCCAGGGAAAGGAGCAGTTTAGCAGCAGCATTTTGTGCTCTTTGGAGTTTGTCTAGATGGTATGCTGGGGCTCCTAGATATAGGGAGTTGGCATGGTCCAGTCGCGACATCACAATAGACATAACTGCGGCAAGTCTGCTCGGGAAGGAGATGTAGGGAAAGATGTGTGAGAAGTTTGAGATGGTAGTGATAGCATTTTGACACATTGTTGATCTGACGGGAGAGGGTTAGGCCAGAGTCCATAGTGCAGCCTAGATTTTTTACTGTCATAGGAGGGTTGTGGGGACCATGGGAGTGGATGAGGTAGGAGGGCAGTGTTGCCGCACACCATGATTTCAGTTTCAGTGGAGTTTAGGAGGTGGTTTATTGTCATCCATCGGTCAATATCTTGAAGACAGGCTTCGAGTTCGGACTGGGGGTTGGTGCCCGAATTGGGGATTCTTAGGATGATTTAGGTATTGTTAGCATAGTTGTAGAACGAGATGTTGTGCATGCGGATGATACCAGGAAGGGTGGTCATATAGAGGTTGAACAGGAGAGAAGATAGGCAAGCGCCTTGCAGTACTCCTGTGTTAACGGAGCGAGCAGCTGAGACAAATGGAGAGAGGAGGGTTATTTTTTTCCTGTTGCTGAGGAAGGAGGCGATCCGTTTGAGAGCAGTGCCACAGATTCCAAGGGAGTGGAGGCAGTCAAGGAGGATTGAGTGGTTAATCATCGTGTCAAAGGCTACAGAGAACAAGGAGAATTAGAATTAGTGAAATCTTTCTGCCACCAGGGGGCGAAGCACAGTTCAGTGTCAGATCCTTCAGACACCTCTATTGATTGATATGTCAGGGGGTACACAAGGGGATAGGGGGGCTGTACATATAGTTGCTCAGCACTCAACACCTCAGTTCAACCCTTTTTTCATAGCACTCTGAAGACGAAGGACCATAGAACTGAAGGTGTACTAGCTTGCCGCATGAGGGGCAGATAGCGGGGGCGATGAGTAATCCGTGGCTGGAGCATCCATCAAAAAGAACATTACAGAGAGCCAAGTAATTTGTCCTTCTAATGGATTGCTTCCTGCCACGGATTCCTCATCTATTATAGACTCCCAAAGCAGTAAATCTGTAGGGGAGAGGAAGCAAGGACACCACCTAAAGCAAATGTACAACCTGGCCCGCAAAGGAATCCAAACATAGATGCCCACATTGCCGCTTGCCAAATGTCCAGGACAGTGACTCCCCTCTGCAAGACAGAGATGGCAGCCATTCCTCTGGTAGAATGAGCTCCAAGACCCTCAGGCACATCCTGGAAACGCCCAAAAAGACCATGTTTAAAATCCTGAATGTGATATTTGGCGGAATTTCGGGCGTTCGAAAATTCCCAACAGCCGAAAAGTTAGACAAAATCCCCCATTCAGTGACAAGGGCTGCAGGGATGCCCCCCGCACCCTTGTTCACTATACTGTGAGAGGGGTTTGCGGGGGTGTTCCCTGCAGCCGTTCCCATAAAAAGTAAAATAAAACAAAAAAAAGGAAAGGACCCTGCAGTGACGGTTCCCAATCACAGAAGTGAAAGGGAACAGGCGTTGCAGGGACCCAGCGAGTCGGCAGTACAAAGTGAAGCGTGCCGGCACAAAGGTAAGTAGGGTGTGGGGGCAGGACAAAGTCTGAAATGCTCAGTGGAGAGAAGACCAAAAGTTATATTCGGAAAGATAATGTTTCGATCCGCCTGGACTTGATCCAAATAGGTCTGCAACGAAAACTTGACATTCTAGCCCAATACATCCGCCTAAATGGCCTTCAAGTGAACACGAAAAAAATCAGAAATTCTGATATTGCAAGATCTGCAAAAGAACAAAGAACTTGTTGGAAAGAAAAAGTTCACCTGGAAAATGGGCAAAGGCACTATTCAATAAAAAACACAATCAATGTACCTAGGGATGCTTTTGAGTTCAAACATCAATGATGCCCCATGGGTGGAAAAAGTCAAATCTAAATGCAGGCAACTGACAGCGCAAGCCTGCATTGTAAACATGAAATATGGGAAACATTCATTAATACCAGTTTTGACTTTTTATAAAACGAAGGTAATTCCAGCCCTAATTCATGGAGCTGACTGTGCCTTTGTATGTCCTGCGGAAGTCTGGGCCTGACTCGAACACTCTTTTTGGTCCAAGGTATTGCGGTTACCTCCAGGAGTTCCAACCGCCTGTATAAGATTTGAGCTTGGCCTCCTATCCATTAATGGGAGAATCATGTGGAATACGCTAAATGAATATCGCAAGGCCACAGCTGAGAAGCCACAACTACAATACAACATCTTAAAAGATTTAGCCAAAGAGTCTGGCGATACTGTCCTCTCAATGTGGGTCCATCGTTGCAAGAAAATCCTAGCAGACAAAAGTATGCTCCTAGAAAATCCAAATAAGGTCAAATCATTGTTCTGGACCAAAGATTGGATCGACACTGGTGATACGTGCAAAAAACATAATTATGAAGCTGATGCCTAATGAAGAGAGAAAATTGAATAGGATTATGCCATATCTACAAAAATTCCCAGACAAAAATTGCAAGAGCAATTTTCATGAAATATCGCCTTAATCAATTGCCCACTCGAGAAAATTTGAGTTTATGGAAAGCTGTTTGCCCAAAGTCTCAAATGCGTCGCCTTTGTGATAAAGACATTGAAACCTTGAAACATCTAACATTAACTTGCCCTAAGTTGACACAGGAACGCACAAAGCACCTAGGAAGATTAATTTTAGCAAGACCAACGAAGTCCATTGAAGACTGGTGGAAACTACTTTCTCAAGATTCGGATCGTAGTTTAACGTTTGAGCTAACCTTTTTCCTAGAAGCAATGGTGGAAAAACTATTAAAGACAGAAGCGAATCCAGAATCCAACAGCCAAAGACACTAGAATGGCTAAATCATGTAGCGCATGCCGCACTTATTGCCAACTTCTACCTGTTTTGGGAAAACATGCTATGAACTTCATTTTCACTATTTGGTGGAATGCTTAACTATCTTGAGAAATGTTTCCTGCAGGGCTTCTGGTGCAGGGTAGATGATGACCTTATGTTTGTTTCTGCCTTTTTCCTAAGCTGCTATTCAAATTGTTTCTTTTTGTTCTTTTGTAACTTTACTTTTTTAAAGGTTTGTAACAAACCAATAAAAAAAAAAAATAATAATACAAAAAATGTTTGATTTTTTCTCCCTCGAACATTTCAGCCACGGTCTAACAACCCAAATCCCCACATCCTTACCAGCCAGATCATAGCATTCTGAGCTGTAGATAATGATCCAACCTGGACAGGGTCTGTTTGGTCACAGCCCTGCCAGCACGAGCACCAGCATAACCAACCGTATTCAGCTGATGGGAGTCGTTCCTCTGCTTTGGAAGGTTGAGGAGGAAAAAACACACGAAGATGGATCTTCTGAGATAGATGGAAATGCGAGACCACCTTCGGCTGAAAGCAAGGTCTCCATCTCAATGTCACCTTCTCTTTGGAAAAACACAAATAAGGAGGTAGGACAATGCCTGAAGCTCACTCACCCTTCTTGCGGAAGAGAGGACAACCAGGAAAAACACCTTAAGGGTGAGCAATCTAATAAAACAGGAATGAAGGGGCTCAATCAGAGCGCCCATAAGAAATGTTAAAACTAAATTCAAATCCCAAGCCTGAACCACAAAACAGCGGTCACACAAACGCTGCAAGAAGAGCATAACAATGGGGATTGTGAAAAACGAACCCGGTTCTAGGGACCTCTTGAAAACTGAAGTAACCCTTCACAGTGCCACTCTGCAGGCCCCCTTGGGCCAAGGAAAGTGGAAAATCCAACAAACAACAACAGGATATAGGATCCAGGTCCCTCTCCCAGCACCAAATAGAAAATGTACACCACCTGCAGGCATAAATGTATTTTGTGGTGGGCCTACATGCTGAAAGGAGCACATCAAGGACGTCATCCGCCAAGATCATCTCCTTGCATCTCAGCTTCTCAGAAGCCAAGCCTAAAGAAGCTGCTCACATGGTCGAGTTTCCACATTATAAAGTCTTCTTTCTTCCTCAATAAAGAAAAGCTGGCCCAAGTAGAAACCTTCAAATACCTTGGAATATGGATTAATCAATCGTCAACTGAAAAAGAATGGGCAGTTCACCTTAAAGCAAAGGCACACTCGCTAGCACGCCAAGGTCTTGCCTTACATAGGAAATTCGGCAAATTTTCCCTCAAGCCTCTAATACTATTTTACAGGCAGAAGGTGACAGCTATTATGCCCTATGGAGCAGAGTCAATAATCAACATCGACCCCAACATCTGGCCTATGCTAGAGGGAATTTTCTGGAGAAATGTTTTATCCCTTCCGCCTTCAACCCCAATGCCCTGTATCAGACATGAACTGGGCTTGCAGTCACTTCATTCCATTGTCATATGGAAACAGCTATACCTCTCCAGAAAACTTAATAACTATGAACAAACTCCTGCATTAGAGATCTTGCGCACAAAACCACTAACGACCAACGCAACTGCCCTAACAACATGGAAAAAATACATTGACACAAAAAGGCTAGCAGCAGAGATATCCATGGACATGTTGACCCAAAGACCACAAAAAGCAAAACAAAATCTCGCAAGAAATGACTGGATACTCACTAAGGAAACCAAAAGCCGATATAAACTTGATCTCTCCTGAAAAAGTGCTAAGAGCCATAAATCAACTGCTGAACTACCTAAAATTGTTTCCAGATTGAAGGATCCGTGATATGTTTATGAGACTACGGCTAAACCTACTTCCTACACGTGAGGTAATGGGCCAAAGGAAACAGATCCCGAAAAATGAACAGATGTGTAGGTTTTGTCAAGAAGTAGACACCATTGAAAACATTCATCATGTGATAATGGAATGCTCTGCGCTATCTGAAAAACAAAAGTTTTTAGCAATATGTACCTCAAGCCAACGATGGAGCTAGATGCCAGCAAAAGATGGTCACAAATATTGTTGTGGAACAACAGAAAAGTAGTAACTACCATCGTTCAATTCTGGTGCGACACTGACAAAAACATAATAAACCAGCAAAGTGAAAATTTTACTGAGAAGGGTGACTTGTAAACAGTAATGAACGATTATGTATAGAAAGAAAACTATTACAAACCTTGTAATCAAAATATATGTATGTATATGATATAAATTGAAACAAATGAAAGGTTTAGGATTTAAACCAAAACATTTTAAAATGAAAAATAAAAAGTCTTTATTCCTTTAAGGATAATCCTTAAGACCCCAAGCACATCCTTCTGCAACACCCTGGCAGCCACCTGATTTCTCTTCTGAGGGAAAAAATTCCAATGCTACTCAAACATTCTGTATGACATGGTGGAGATGACATTCTAACTTGCCATTCCACATTCTATCATTATCACTATACAACACATCTCCTTCCGTTGGCAACGGTTCAAATTTAAAGTAAAATAACTCTATGGAAAGAAAATAACTATTTACATGTCATATTTTGTAATTAGCTGCTAACAGCGAAATGGTTTCATGTAACAATTAAACACATACAGGTGGACACAGCAGAACTAATGTCCTAGGCAAATTATATTATTAATAATTCAGAAACACCACCTGTTGGTGTTAGGATGCATATTATGCTATCTTGCTTGATCCTCCTGCCTCTGCACAGAATTCACCACAGCTACCCTCCCCAGATTCCATGCCTTACCCCCATCCACACGTACAGCTCGCCTCAAAACTTGCCTTACTTCAACTGGGTTACCATACAACAAATCTCCTTTTCTTTACACAGTTCCTTTCTTTACTCTCACCCAATCCCCTAGCTTCACTGCCACCTCTCTCCTTCCAGATTTAGCATTTACTCTTTTCACATAGTCTTCCTTCCTGGTATCCATACAAGCTTTCACATCTCGAACCACATGATCAACATCACGAGCCCTTTACATCCACTGAGGCACCACCTTAGTATTGGGTTTCCTCCCTCTCATGAGATCAAGCAGACTTATTCCAGTGCTGGCATGGGGGGCTAAGCATAATGCATACAGTCTATCCCTAACAGTGGTTTTCCTGTCCCTTCCACAAGCTTTAGCCAAACTCACCGCCTCCATTATTGATCTATTCACTCTCTCAACCAAACCATTTGTTTGTGGGTGGTATAACACAGTTTTCTTATGTTTCACTCCACTCAAACCCAAATATTCCTGGATATTCCCACTCGCAAATTACTTCCAGTTATCCGTTGAAATAGAATCTGGGACTCCCTCTCTCTCGAATATCCCTTGCAGAAAACCAATCACACTCTGAGATGAAATATCCGTCACAACCTTAAATTCTGTCAATCTGGAAAATAGATGCATTAGCACCAGCATAAAACTCTCGCAGGTAAGCTGAGACACAGACTTTTTCCTGTGATTGGAGAGCAATGATCATCCGAAAGATGTTCGCAACTCGATCCTTGGGTGGAAAAGCCAGGCACAACGTAAGTGCTCAAGACTTACCCAATAAATCGCAGAGACTGAGACAGCAGAGCCTGAGAATTTTTGAAGTTCAGGGTAAAGCCCAAACTGTGCAATACAATAGAGTCCATGTGCGGAGCAGATGCTCTGACACTGTCATCCAGATAGAGAAGACATTCTGAGGCCTTCCCTCCCGACGTGAGCCGCTACCACTGCCAGGAGCTTGGTGAAAATCCTGGGTGCCGACGAAAGTCCTAACGGCAGGACCTTGAACTGGTAATGCCTTTGAGCCACTACAGACCTCAGGTTTCTCCTGTGCTTTAGATGAATCAGCACATGGAAGTAGGCGTCCTGAAAACCAGGAAAACTAACCAGCCCTGCAGATGGAAGGCTTGCAGGATCTGGGCTACAGTAACTATGTTGAACTTGTCGTTGCGTAAGAACAAGTTGAGCAGATGCAGATCCAGAATGCATACCCCGGTCACCCTTCGGCACCAGAAAATAGATGGCATACTGTTAGAATGATTTCTAAACTCTGGCTTGGTGGACAAATGTTTAGGAGGCCACCCCTATTTATAGTAAACAGGGAGTACATTCTGGGAGTTTAGCCAAACCAATTAAGGTATCATGGATAGAGGCCAAGGCTAAATCCCAGGACAGGTGAGTGGGGTCAGAGGTCCACCATGAGTCCACACAGTGGAATACCAAGGATTGCACATAGACATTAAGTATGAAAAATACTCTATTTATTATACGCCCAGAAAACAGACTATGAAAAATGACTAATAGCAGGTAATAATATCACCCAATACTAAATACTATGAAACATTTGCAATCACAGTTGGTTAGTGCAGAATAATCAATTCATCCCGCCACGCCCCACAATACCTGAAAAGGAAGGGAAGTAATACTATTTAGTACTGACAGTCCGCAGGGATTACAACTCCAACATATAAAGTCCAATGCTAATTTGAATGGGGCCTTGTGCCCAAAGGTTCAAAGTTTCCAAAGAGTTTTATGAGTTGGGAGAAATTTAGGGAAGGTATCCTGAGGATATAAAAATGGGTCCAAAAGACGGATGAAGACCTTGGTGAGTAAAACCTTTTCTAGATTTGTAGAGCTTTTGGCAAAAGATTTTACCAAAGCCAAGAGTTGAAAAACAGTGCAAAAGTTCTGCAAACCTTTCAAAGGGGTATCAGTAGTGTGAGACTCATGACTATGTTCTGTTTTCTAAACATTTGATATATTAGTTTTTACAAAGAAATAGAAAATAAACCCTAACTAAACCTATTCTACCAGGGGATTCCCTACCTATTCTAGGATCTAAGGAAAAACCCTCCTAGCATGCACAAAACTAACCCTCACACTAAACAGAAACATTCAAAGTAACATATAAACATAAATAAAGGATTACCAAATGACCAGTTTCTTGGATGACTTCTACTTGTCCTGGGCAGATCGTGCTCTCCCAGGAATGTCCCAAAGTCAATTTTCTCCAAGGAAAAGAAAGCCTTGAATAAAGTCTTGAAAAGTTCCAAAGAAACAAAAGTACACACAAACAAAAATCCACTGGTAACAGTTCCTTCTACGCTTAACGAAAATATCCCCTTTCCAAGTTCCACAAAGAAAATAACAGCACCAATGGTATTCCTGGATAACCTCCTTCCAGGAAAGAATGGGTAAAGTTTAATACAAAAGTATCACTTCTGCTGAGCAACAACTCTTCTTCTTGTATCTTCTGCAGCGTCTTTGAATAAAGTTCGTCAGGATGCTTCTACTTAGGGTTTGCTTTCTCTCTAGCAATTCCCTTCTGCCACTGTTACTGTGAGAGCAGGCTTTCTTGTCCCACAGTTGGCTTCTGCTACGTTCAACTAATAATGTTCTAACAAAAGTATTGACAACCACAGTTCTGCTGCTACTGCGACTTTGTATTTTAGGCAACTTCAACAAGACTATGACTTCTACAAGTTGGCAAGGCACTCTTCTTTCTTGTATGACAAGAAAGGGCAGCCTCTTTGCCTTTCCTTTCCGTCTTGCAGCTGCCACCAAATCTGTATTTAGCTCCCAGACTGCTTCCTCTCAACTTAATCAGTGTCATATCTACATATTTGCTTGAGTTACCCAGCTCCCTTCCCCAGCTTCATATACACCTCCTTGTCTCCAGTAGTCACCCGAAAGCTGTATCGTCACTCTACCAGCCTTGGATAACCTTGTCAACCTTGTATCAGAGCACTCTGGGTTTACAGAAACATCAGCATCTTTAAAACAATGGTTTTCAGTTCGTAATTGAGCTGGTTTCTCTTGAACAGGGTTTGCTCTACTGGCTTGGGTTAATACTTGTTCCTCATTTAACTTCAGCTACTTCTACGACTGCTACATTAAGTAGTCAGTATGTTACTCCATGCAAATGAAATTAGGCACACAAAATTTTGTTTGGAGAATGAACTACCATTTTAAAGATGTGTGTTCTCTCTTTTCGGTCAGAGTTATGCTTCAAAAGAAATTGGGAAACACAGTTTCATATTCACAACCACTTATGATGTTAAGTGGGCGTGTAACATTGCAGGAAATTCAGCTTCTACTTCATAAGAGTTACCAGCAACGCTCTCCTCTTAAATACAGCTAACAATGGGAAAAAGAGAAGCTGTCTTCATGTGGGTACTTTAGCTTTGATAAGCACATGAGACAATTCCTTTGTAAAACGACTTCCCACTTATGGGAACAACATTTACTCGCTCTTAATTGCATGCAAGTAGAATTAATGGTGGCTACAGTTACCAGCAAGGTATGCCGAATGATTTGCAATGCAGAGCTTCCTTCACCAGCTCCACAATCACAGAGTCTGCGGGCTGCTTCTACTTCCCGACTTAATTTCCTCTGCTGCTACAGGCACTCTTGATACCCACACCCCTCTGCAACACAGGTGTCTCCAATACGGCCTCATTAATGGAGAGTCTTCGTTTCTCCAGTTTCCTTCGGCTTGCTTCTGCACACAGGCCTTGGGAAAGACTGCCGTTTTTTTCCAGTTTCTTCCAATGATGCCACAGCTGAACATGGTTCATGAGCACAGGACCAACTCGGAGACTGCAGGTGAAATCTGCTCTTCCTCTGCACTGGCGTCACTACTGTGGAAACACTTCCTAATGAACTGCCATCCCGTGCTCTGTTTCTTCTACTGATACCTCTGCCAACCTTCCAGCTCCTCCTCCAGCTTCTTTCTACTGCTCCTTCCTGCTGCAACCTTTAATGCCCCCCAGGTGGGTTAATTGGCTTCAGGTACAGGTCCTTAAGACTAATTGTCTGACCTTGGCAAAAGCTATAAGGCCTGCTTTCCTGACCTTGACTCCTACATGCCTCTTCAAGCCTCCTCTTCGTCACAGTCCCAGAAGGACTCAGGGACATGTAGTACATAGTACAGTTCAGAGAAATTAGTTTTTCCTACTTTTTTTAAATGGCAAAAGGCCATCAGAAGAGTGGGGTTATAGGGAAAGTTAAACAGGGGTTCCTCCGAGTCTTCCTGGCCGGATTCCCCCCCCCCCCCATGCGATCCTACGGCAGTACACAACCCCCAGTGTCGGGATCAGAGAGCGCCTGTGTTCCCCATGGCCACATGATGAGGGTCCCAGACCAGGTTCCTGGGGGGGAATCCAGTCATATTCTCCACAGTAAGAATTGTTATAACTTACCGCCCGCACTCTGATTTCTCCTCAGACTTGGTGGTCCGGTGGAGGGTGGCCTGAGGAACGTTTTCCAGACTTTGGATCCAGTCGCAGATGCCCAGGAGCTGCGGGCGCAAGAGAAGTTCCAGTCAGCTCCAGGAGCTGGTGCAACCTGTTCCTGTGGATGAATGAGGCAATCACTGATGCAGGCCTCCTCTAGGCACTCTACCAGATGCAGGAAGCCGCTTTCAGGGACTGTCACTGATGCACGGCGAGAGCAGGCTGCACAGACGTCGCAGTCGAAGAAAACCTCAGGAAAGCCTCAGGACCTGTTGATGGTAGGGAGCGGACATTTTGCTGGAAGGCTACTTGCTGGACAAGCTAAAGACGCCTAGAGTTTCAAGCCGAAACGTCAAATGACAACACTTCTTCTGTGGTAGCCCAAACCGGAGTTGGCCAGCCCACTGGATGGCCCAGGGATACTTCCGAAGACTTCACTTGCAAGGCCACGAGAAGATGTAGAGATGGTTGTTCCCACTGGTCCAGGGAGCCAAGCACCAATGAGGGTCTTCTTAGATCAGTAGCAAGGCAGGGCTCCACCAGGCACTGCAGCAAGAGTTGGTCGATACGCCTCTTCAGGATGCTTCCACTGAGCTTCCTTCTGCACGGCTACACAGGATACTTGGCTCCTCTTCAGATCTGCTGGAATGGCTGCAGGACACCTCTTATCCAAAGTCAGGTGAGTGATCACACTTTGCCCTCCAATGAAAAGATCTGCCCCATGCATGCACACCAGCAGCGGTCCAATCGGGCAGAACTGTGGGCCTGACTCATGCATGCACTCTAGGCATGGTGGTACCAGTATGTGGATTGGGACCAGACAATCCCAACACACTCCCGGGGACCCCATAAACGTGGCATGCACTAGCCCTTGAAAAGCAAAGCTTTCCCAGGCAAGTGCATGACCATAAAAGGAAATTCCTGCCCTGGCGAGGCAGGAAGATGGCAAAAAGACAAGATGGCCAAGGAACAAACGAAAAACATTGTGGCACAGCCACGTTAGGACACTAGCCACTGTTAGTAGCCAAACGCGGTAAACACAAAAAGACTAAATAAAAGGATAGTAAAAAGCATGAAATAGTAACTGCTGCCACCAGTTCGTCCTTGGGCACATCTGCAAGTAACCGAAAATCACTTTGTGAGTAGTCTAGGGTAATACAAAAGTATCCCCATTGCACTGAACTGTAAGGTGCTGTGTGCATCATGAAAAAGTTAACAAAACAGATAACAAAATCAAAAGACTAAGGGAAAGAAAGTTTCCCAGTACCGACAGTCTGAAGGACTAGTCAGTTTCCCCATAAACAAGTGAGCAAAAGGCCAGTAGAGTGAAGCTTAAGGCTTCACTTCACTGTTAAAAATGCAGTAAAAACAAAAGCCAAACATTTTGGGGGGGGGGGTCCATAGAATATGGAGGGAAAGTTACTAAAAGAGAAAACCTCTGCGAGTACCACCCCCTTCCTCGTTCTGAGCACAGAACCAGTAGGATCACGCTTTGACAGAAGCTGACGGACCTCCTCTAGGAGGATTGGATCGGGAGACAAGGGGGTGGCTAGGGATCCGTGGTCCGGTGGGCACTGGAGAAACAGGAGGTAATAACCTTGATAGATGACCTTTAAGGCCCAAGCATCGATTGTGGTCCCAGACCATTTTCTGCTGCAGAAGGAAAGCCTTCCTCCCACCAGTGACGAGTCAAGAAGAGTGTCAATGAGGTTTGGCTCCTTGGGGAGCAGAGGGGACAGCAGATGTTGCAACACCTCCCCGCTGAGGTACCCCTTCCTCTACCTCTTGGGAACCGTGTGCCTTGGCCTCTTCCCAGGGCAGGTTGGCACCTCTGGGCAAAGGAGGGAAAGGAGCAAAAAACCCTGCCCAGAGAAGAGGACTGCGTGGAAGGCTGCTGGACTGCAAGCCCTAAACACTTAGCAGTCGCCACAGACGACTGGACCTTCTGGAGTGCACCATAAGGCCTGGCTCCAAAAAGGTTCTGTCCATCCAAAGGCATGTCTAACAGCCTCCTCTGCACGTAGGCTGCAAACCCTGACATCCCCAGCCAAGAATGACATCTGGCCACCGTGCTTGTGGCCATGGCCCTGCCCATGGTGTCTGTCGTGTCCAGACAGATTGCAGCTTCTGCCGTGCCGCCTCCTTGCCATCCGAGACCAAGGAGAGAACCCCATCCCTCATCTCTCCCCCTGGGAAGTACTTAGCTGTATTGGCTATCGACGACCAGAGGCCGAAGGAGAATTTCGCCATGGCGCAAGCAGTGCTCATGGCCAGCAGTGCAAGACTACCAGACGAACACAGTCTTGCCCCATGCATCAAACGTCTTGCTTTTCCTGTCTGGTGGAAGAAACGGAAAGGTAGAGGTTTTCAGGCTTTCTATCGTGGCCCGACACTTTCAGGTGAAGCATGGGCGGAAAGGAAAACTGGGTCTGATGAAGCAGGACGGTACTCCTCCTCCCCCCCCCCAGGCTCCCCGTTCATTGCCGAAACAGATGCAGGGTTTCCCACACTTCCAATACTGGGGCATCCACCACCACATTAAAGGGCAGTGGCGTTTCCTTCTTTGAGGCATCGTCCAGAATGTCACAGAGCTCACATTGAACTCTGGACTTGGATGGAGCAGACAGCTCCAGAGTATAGGCTACCTTAGCCATCAGGTGCTGGAAGGCAGCCTGTGGCTTACACAGGGGTGGGAGCTGGTAAGATGTCTAACTTAGTGGAAGCGTCTAGGCCGCTGGCCACTTGCAGGTCCTCTGCCAGGTCCAGCACATTCTCGTCTCCCACATAAAATTTCTCTGGGAAGTCTATAGTCTCCCTAGAACCCATGGGTACAATCCCAAAAGGGACATGGTCACCTCCCTCATCGTAGATGTCATACATCTTCGACATAAAGGGGTGCCTGGGGAGTGAGGCGTATTCCTGCGGAGCTGCAGAGTCCACGACGCTGATCGGCACCAACACCAAAGCTGTTGCTGGTTCTGCGGCCAGACTAACAGATGGGCATGGTCTGGTGGTGCTGAGAGACTTTGCTCCTCTTCTGGACCAGGCCCGAGACCGTAGGCGTGCAGAAGTCTTCTGAGGGTATCCTGCCGGTTACGGAAGACACAGTGGGACCTTTCAGCGCTGAAACTGACGGTGCCGCTTCCTGCGCCACATGTACCAGAGGCTGGAGCTGCTCAGCACCTTGGAGAAGATGTCAAGAATCTTCAGGCTGAAACTCTCACATTCCTCCGCTGTGTTGGAAAAGGCACCTGTGCTGGCCGCTCGGGGAAACCCTTAGAACAGTGGAGGAGGAACAGTGGCGATGAGGAGTCTCACTCGGAGAGCGTGACCTCTTCAGCTGCTGCTGCTGCTTCTACTTCTCCACACATGGAACCACCCGATCTTCAGAGCATCGATCCTCACTGTGCGACCAAGACCGCGGAACCTCACCCTTTGTCTTGTGGATGAACGTGAAGATCGTCACCACCCGTACCCGAAGGGCCTTTGGATGCATGGACTGACACCCCCCGCAATCTTGGGTGTCGTGGTCCTCGCCCAAGCATTACAAGCATATTAGGTGATGATCTGAGATTGACATCTCCCGGCCGGATTCGCACACGACTACAAACCGGAGGCCTTCGACGGATTCGACATGGCATTTTCAGAAAGAAGACGCTCGACAAACGCGTTACCGATTAGTGAACTAAGCGTGCGTAAAAAAGGAACTGAGGTCACGCGGCGCTGCGCAGCTATATATACTGGCCCGGAGCATGTAGAGTCTTCGGACGGAGCAGATGCTGAATTGTGCTGCGCCCCCTGGTGGCAGAAAAGATTCCGGAGAACAGCTACGCTGGGAAATCATAGATTAAGAATCTGTGGCAGGATGGAATCCATTAGAAACAAACATCACATCAAATATTGGTCCTGATCAAAGCTCGTAGCTATTATCAACACCAACTCAGTCCCCCACCCCCGCAGAAAATTCTAATTTGCCTTCTGCAATGAAAACAAACATGCATTGGCAAAGTCAGCAGTTTGGGCTGTTAGGTTAGCATGGTGCAGACATTTTCCAGGCAATGCCATAAAGCTACTACCTGGCCATATGAGGGCAACGTCAGGAAAGCGGTGGGATTACCGGGTAGCAGTGCCTTGCAAGTGCTCATCTTATACTTATACCCAAACCAAAACTGTTACCTTTTTCTTTTAATAGGACTTCACCGCAACAGTTGCAAAGAGAAAAATACTGATTAAACCAGTAGTGCATTTGCAGCTACAATTAAGCTATTAAAGCTCCATAGACCACTTAGGAATAATAATAACAAGGGTGATCCTGGCCAAGCACTAGAGCATGAAGTCACTCTGTGAGCTCTGTGGGAGCTGGAGGCCTGCAGGCACCTCCAACCTGAACACAAGCTTTTATTTTGACCCCTTTAGGAGTGAAGACTTTCTGGGATGCCCCAGCGGAGTATTCCCAGAGGCAACTGAGAAGTTGAAGATTCTTGCTCCCGTTCTCGTTGCTCAACACAGACAACTTGATATTTTTGCTTCATGCTCCCCTGACCTCAAACACCATTTAGCTGCATCTGAGGAGTTTGATCCTAAGTAGTTGGCTATTGCTGCAGACCTGTAGGTTTCCCACAGGGTTTCCCATAAGGACAAGGGTGCTTCTAGTAATCCAGAGGAAGGGAAGAAGTACAAAGAGAAAAAGGGTAGGTCTACTGAAAAACCTAGTTCCAATAGTGCCCACAAAATATTAAAGGGGGCTAAGTCACATGGAGAACAAGTCAAAGCTAGGGGGACTAACTATCCTAAACAAGAGTCTGGCTACAGGAAGCCTTCCTGCACGCACACGTCCTAAGGATCTTGTGATGCCTGTGGAGCTAGTGGGAATGTGAAAGGGACCTCGGATTTAATGGTAAGACCTTGGGGTTCACCCTGTGAACCTGTCCTTCCTTTATGAGGGACGTATACTTACAGGGGCAGACTTCACTTTTGGTTCTTTGCTCAGAGACAATGGAGCAGAAGTAACTCTAGTGTCCCTTGGGGAGGAGCAATAAGCTGTGGAGAATGCCACTATCCCTGGCAATACTAAGTGCTACTTCAAGGACAGTGTACTGGTAGACAGCACAGATAGCACTGCCCGAGTGCACCTGAGGCTCACCAGGTTAGCTAATGGTCCCTCTCAAAGGTTGCCAGTGATGTCTGTTACTCTAGCAGTGTCATGATTCCTGCCCCTCATGTCCCTAGCCCTCCAAGATGTCAGGCTGGAGCCAGGCCACGATCACCTACATGGCCCTCAAGGGCCTCTCCATCCCTCCAAAGACCCACTTGGAGTCAGACTTGGCGCTTGTGGCACCAGACTCACTTACTCCCATAGGATAACATTGGGGATTGGACCTGTAGTGCATTGATGGGGACAAGATGGATGCCCCCACATATTTCAGTTCCCAGAACTGCATGTGCAGTCTAGTCTTTTGGGTGTGGTTCAGCCCAGAGACACCTGGGATACCCAGAGACTATTTAAGCCACGCCCAGGCTGAGAAACATGCTTTGTGTTTTCTGCACCTGCAGCGTGACACTCACTGTGTTCGGATCGGTCTCCAGTAGGCCTGCATCTTTCTTCTGCGCTCAGCTCCTGCAAGAACAAGAACACCGTTAGGAACAGCCTTACCTTGCAGCGCTTCTGCCCATCATTCACCGCTTCTTCTGTTCTGCGGGCATCTTCGACGGTGTCATTCCCATCCCGGCACGCCACTTCCTAAGGAAAAGGGAAAAGAACAGAAAAAAGGCATTAGTAAGCATTCAGCAAATCTTTGCTTATTTTTAAAGACTGTACGAGCTTCAAACGCTTACCTGAATCCCAGACGCTCTGGGAAAACTTGTCTCCGGTACTTCTCATCCATCTGCAAGAGGGAAAAGAGACTCCAGGTTAGCGTGGAAACATCTAGAGGCGCCGCATACACCGCGCTTACTCACCGCATTTCTTCTTCATAACCGCCATCCACGCTGAAAACGTTGCGGCACCTAAAAGACACAGAAAAAGAACTCCGTTCAATACAAATACGAAAGGGTCACATGGCGCTCTCACTCACCTTCAGCGCTACTCATCTCAGCAGTACGTCGCCATCCCTGGACGCCGGCCATCATCTTAGGAAGGAAAGGAACGAAGTTAGAGAACTGTTCAAAAGACTCATTATACTTACCTGTTGGACTCTTGCCAGTGAAGTAACTAGGCAGCAACGAGCCTGCATCAATCAACGCGCCCCTGTGCTGAAAGCAGGACAGAGCACACTTACCAAGAAAACAAGGTGAGCTGTGGATCAAAGGGAAGGGTTGGACCCCGGGGAAGAAGTGGTTCAAGCACACAGAGACAATAGGGAGTTAAACTCTACCAATCCTGTGTTTCAGGCCCAGTCTCCAGTCGAGCAGACTCCAGGGAAGGGTTCAAGGTTGTAAGAGGTCAGAACAGGCTGAGTGACGTCCCCGTGGATACCAGGTGAGCGTTACAAGCAGTAAATGGAGAAGTGGTTTGGATTCCTGCAAGAGTCCAGGCGCAAGTACTGAGTAGAGTTCTGCTGGGGAATGTTCTCAAAGAATTAGGTCTTGTGGGTGAAACAGCAGAACAACCATGGACATGGTCTCAAACAAAGAAGGCTAGTTTAGCAAAGCCTATATGGGAAGCCAAAGTTAAAAGGGGAAACCCAAGGCTAAGGAGTCAAAGGTTCCTAACAAGAGGAAGTAAACGTCTCCCCATAAATTCCGACCAACTGCTGTTGTGAAACCTGTCCCAGCACTGGAACTGGACAAGGAGGAGGTGTTTCCCAAGGTTCTCAATCACCATGATCATCCTGAACTACAGAGTTTACTTGTAAAAGAAGGACCCTCTAAAGAAGAACTCAGTCAAGGTCAGAGGGAATGTCCATCATTGTAAGCCCTACGGATACAGGCCAGTTCCCAGTTGGAGGGCGATCCTCCTAGGAAACATAGGATCTATTGGGAAAGTGGGTTACTTTATAATGAACCCGTAGCATCCACATCTGGAGACCATAGGAGGTTGTTGTCCCACAGTCTGAGACCTTTCCTCCTGCAGCTGGCAAGTGAAGTTCCCCTTGCAGGTTATCTTGCGACCAAGAAAAGGAAATGCATTTATTTATTTGGATTTATAAAGCGCCCAGCAGCCCAGAGGCAACGTGGCGCTGTTACAGTATATTCACTTAGCTACAGCTTGAGACAGATACTTCGCAGACAGACTTACAGGTTCAGATACAAAGTTACAGATACAAAGTTACAACAGGTGTAGTGTTCTATGGTTACAGAGGAACAGTATTAGGCACAATCCGGTACAGTCTAGATGAAAAGCTTAGTTTTTAGCGCCTTTCGGAATGCCGTGAGCAAGTCTTCCTTTCTCAGGCTAAGTGGGAGGGTGGGCCATGCTTTTGGGGCAAGCACTTCGAAGCTGTTGCCGCTGGCTTTGGCTCTATTGAATGTCGGGACTTTCCTATGGAATGCAGGTTTTCCTACTGGCATAAGATGGGGGTCCAAGTAGAAACCACTGCAGGAATTGCACCATGTTAGAAAAGATTTATCTTTTTGCCACCTTTCCTCTAGAGTTCTGATTCCTTTTGCTCTGTTTTTAAACTGACTTTTTGAATGTAAGTAAAGACTTCAGCTTCACATCCCTTGCCATTGTGCTCATCATTATGGAGACTGTCATGCATCCAAGGTATAGAGGTCCTTTCGGTGCTCGATATGCACTTCAGAAGCGGCTTTGACTGTCTAGTGGCTGCACTGACGTCATCATGCTTCACGCAGATCCAGAAAGTTATCTGGCAGTTTGACGGATGAACCCTCTGTTGCAAAGCTTTTGGATTGCAGGCACACTCCGTAGTTTGTTCCCTTTACCTAGTCTTGTCCTGTTCCTCACTGCCTTGTATTTGTTCATGCTTCCTGGCTTCCTCCTCCTGTATCTTGGCGTTTCCCACCCTCATTTTATTCCTTGCCTATGTCTCCTCTGCTGGCCCATGTGTTTTATGTGATATGGCATTTTAGCGCGCCTATACACAAGTGTTTCAAGGCGCGACAAGGCAACGGAGGGGAACCCGAGGGAGGACAAAAACAACGATCTACTAGGTCTACTGACATTCAGATCGCAAAAGTGCAAGGGAGAGGGGAGGGGAGAAGTGCAGGAAAAGGAATCAGGAAACAACAAGTAGTGCAGCCAACGGGGTGGAAAGTGCTGGTGTTACAAGTGTAGACAACCAGTGTCTAATAAGTGCAGGAGAGGGGTCTGTAGATACAGACCACAAGTGCAGGGAATGCCAAGAGGCAGTGCGGGTTTGCAGCTATACAGACAGGGAACTGGGCCCGAATTCAGAGGGATGCCAGGTGACCAGTCAGTGTATCAGACAGGAGATCAGCAGGGGAGAGGAAGGCAGAAGGCAAGAGGAAGGTCTTGGGGTGCTTCTGCAACCGGAGATGGGTCTGCTCAAGTTTCAGAGAGCCTGGGAGGCGGTTCCAGAGAGAGGCACCAGACGAAGAAAGAGATCTGCCCGCAACTTGTTGCTTGGAGAAGCGACTTATCCTGAAGGAGTTGGAGGAGCGTAGAGCCTGAGAAGGAATATATTTCGGTAAAGAGAGTTGGAGGTATTGCGGTTCCAGGCCCCTGAAAGCCTTGTGGACAATGCAGAAGGTCTTGAACTTGATCCTTGCCGCCATTGGGAACCAATGAACAGATCTCAGCGCTGTATAGATACAATCCCTGGGCTTGAGGCCAAGGACAAGTCTTGCAGTCCTGTTCTGGATGAGTTGCAGAGGACGAAGTGTAGAGGCAGGTAGATTTAGAAAGAGGCTGCTGCAGTAGTCCAGCCTAGAGAGAACCAGAGCTCTGGAGACAGTGAACTTCTGGGGGAAAGTGAGGAAAGGAAGAATACCTCTGAGAATGTGAAGCTGGTAGTTTGACTTCTTAGAGCCGTCAGAGATGTGAGGCGATAAGGAGAGTGTGGAGTCGAAGATGACCCCAAGGTTCTTAGCCTCACAGTTAAGAACAGGAAGAGGGCCCAGAGTGGGCGGTCAGAGAGTGGGAGGAAAGGAAGGTGCTGGTGAGGCGCCGAGGAGGATCTCTGTCTTACTGGCATTAAGGCAGAGATCATTGGTGGCACAGCCCTCCTGGATTGTGGAAAGACAATCGGGATGATAGAGGGAGAAGAGGCGGCTCAGGGGAGCCTGAAAGCGAGCTGAATGACATCCGCATAGCACTGAAAGTTGGAGCAGAGAGCAGCTATGCGGTGGGCGAGAGGTGCCAGGTATTGTTTGAACAGCCAAGGAGAAAGATTAGATCCCTGGGGAACACCACAGGAAGAGAGAGATGTAGGAGAGGAAGGACCCAAGTTTCACCTGGGAGGGTTGGTCAGAGAGAAAGGAGGTCACCCAGACCAGGGCCTGATCAGTAATACCAAGGATGTCACAGAGCCGGTTGGGCAGGATGGCATGGTTGGCAGTATCAAAAGCAGAAGAGAGATCGAGGAGGATGAAGACAGAAGGTGGGTAAGTGTCAAAGTTTGAAAGCAGGTCTTCACAGATGTTCAGGAGAGCGGTTTCCGTGATCCTGGCCACTCTGAAGCCAGCTGGAGGATGATGGAGACAACCAACAGATTCAGTGTGAAGGTTAAGCTGGGAGATGGCCAGCGTTTCCAAGGGTTTGCCCAGAAAAGGAACAATGGATCGGGCGATACATAGCCGGACAAGAGGGGTAAGCTGAGGGTTTCTTAAGAAGAGGGTGCACAAGGGAGTGCTTCGGGAGGTGGGGGGGTGGGGATCCAGTGGCAAAAGAGTGGTTGCAGAAGTCGGCCAAGGCTGGAGCGAGGGTGTCAATATAGTCATTAATTGTTTTGGATGAACAGGGAAGAACCTGTTTTGACAAGACTTTCATAGATCGTGCTTGTCTAGAAACATTGTCCGGGGTGAACAAAGTAAAGGAAGAGAGGTAGCCACAGAAAGAGCAGAAGGAGAGAAAAAAGTAGAGGACGAAGGAGGGGAGGAAGAGAGGGTGGACAGGATGTCCTGGGTTTTAGAGATGAAATGTGAAGCCAAGTTTGTGCAGAGGAGCTGCAGCAGGATTGGCTCGCTCCGTGCAGATTTTAAAGAGTTTGGCCGAGTAGTTAGATGCCGCAGAGACGCAGGCTTGGATGTGAGCTCTCTTATTAGTGTGGACACAGTCAGTACTGCCTTTGGAACAGGCGGCAGGTCAGTTTGTCAGAGGGTGCACATTAAGCCTGCCATTTCCTCTCAGCCACCCTACACTTGCGCTTAAGGGTGACGAGGTAGGAGTCGTACCAAGACTTGCACTTGGCTTTGGGCTTCAAGCGGATCCTCATGATAGAGGCAAGTACATGAAGAGTGTCAGAGATAGAAGAATGGAGGTTGGAAAGGCTGTGTCAGGATGTGAGTCAGCCAGAGGTGCAAGAGGGGGAAGAGAAAGCGGTGGCGAAAGCCTCAACTGACACTCGCTTCATGGGTCGGATGACCGAGAAGGTGGGTGGCAGTGCTGGAGTTGGCTCGGCCTGAGGAGCAGAGAGCGATAGATGAGAGAAGAGGAGAAAGTGGTCACTCCAGGAGAGAGGAGTGGTGAGATGGTTAGAGAGGGGGAGGTCTGAGGCGATCAGAACATCCAAAAGATCGCAGAGGTTGCGAAAGAGTCCAGAAGGGGGACAGGTAGCATCCAGGTGGATGTGGAGGTCTCCGAGGAGGAGGACTTGAATGGTAGAGGCAAGGAGGAAGGAGGAGAGGTCCGCCCACTCTGAGAGGAAGGAGGTTACCTGGCCAGGCGGCCGGTAGATAGTAGCCACAGTAAGAGAGAGGCCAGGAGATAGAGCGAGCCTGCAGACCAGGCATTCAAAGGAGGAGTAGACCTGCATAGGAATGACAGAGGCAGGCATCCACTCCGGGAATATGAAGACTACACTTCCACCGGAATGGTTGGATCTGGGCGCGGAGAGGATCTTTTAGCCATCAGGGAGGAGAGTGCCAAAACTCGTGACAGATCTGTCCGTGAACCCCATCTCGGTCAGACCGAGAACATCAAGAGCGAGAGTGGAGAGTGGCAATGTGGAGAAGGTTGCCACTCTTAAAAGACTTCCGTGGAGGGGTACAGGTCAGAGGTACCCCATTCAGAGGTGTAGAAGGAGCCTGAGGGTTTGCAGAGGAGGAAGGAGGAGTGGGCAAGGTAGCCAAGGAGGAGGATGAAGATGCCAGAGAGCTGCCGGAGGTGGGAGGCAACAGGGCAGCCAGAGACAAAGTAGAGGAAGCCAAAGAGGTGGCAGAGGGTGGAGGCAGAGGAGCCGGAGAAGGAAAAGTAGGGACAGTAGGAGAAGAAAGGAAGTTGATGAGGCGCGGGAAGCGTCTATCAAAAAGGAGGAGGTTGGTCTGAGGGTTTTGGATCAAGATGGTGCCATTTAGGTAAACATTAATAATGGTCTTAGAGGAGTGGAAGGGGGCCAGGAGGGCCTCCCACCGGGTGCCATCAATGGGAGAGGAGGAAAAAGGAGAGAGCACAGAGAGTGGAGTCCATAAGTCTGGCGAAGATACGACAAAGAGGATGTTGGTGAGTGTTTGTCTGGAGGAAGCGCTGGTGCAGGTATCAATGATAGGGAGGCCTGGGTTGGAGACCAGGATATCCCGTTTGAACTTCTTCCTAAGTGACTTAGTAAGAAGGACACGATAGTCAATAGAGAAGCAGTTAGAGAAGATAGGAGAGACAGAGAGCACCATAGAGGATGCAGAGGGGCGAGGGAGTGAGGGGTGGGGAAACAAAGGTGAGGGGAGGAGACACTAGGGGTGGGCACAAGAGGGGTGTGGAAGCAGACTAGACAAGAACAAGACAAGAACAAATTAACTTCAATTCATGATGGGCTTGATGAGACAAAAAAGAAGAGCAGTCATGTAGCTGTGAGTAACAAACCAGTTAACAGAGCAAGAAAAGAAAAAGTAACACAACAGGGGTGGCAGCAGTACGATGTAGGAAACGACCAGGCAGAGCGAGAGCTAAGAAACAGAACAATGATCGAGGGAACCTTAAGGAGGAGAGTGAAAAACATCCAGAAGTAGACTGTACAAGTATACAGCTGTCAAAGATAGCAGACTCAAGAATAGAGCAGTCAAGCGAAGAGGGGCCTAGAATAAAAAGCCGCAGAGCACAGGGTAGTAACAAAGGGGTGAGGATAAGAGCCCGCAGGGGGAGTAGAGACACGCAGAGGATTCGTAGGTGTGAGCGCAGCCAAGGATGAAAGGAGCACGGAGCACACGTGAGCGTGGATTGTGAGTGAACCACGCGGACAGAAGATGCGCAGGTGCGAGCGCAGCCAAAGATGGAAGGGGCACGGAGCACAAGCGATCAAGGAATGCGAGGGAACAACGCGGGCAGAGGATGCAGGGGCACCAGGGTAGCCAAGGATGGAGGGGGAGTGAGAGCATGCAATCAAGGATTGCGAAGGGAACAACACAGGCAGAGGGCGTGGAGGCGCGAAGACAAGGATGGAAGCGGCGAGGGAGTGCAATGCAATGGAAGAGTGCGATGGAACCACATGGGTTGGGAACAAGGGTAACACGGGACAGAAGCGATCAAGGAAAGGGGGCGCACCCGACTGTGGCAGTCTGTCTCTTTGGCTGCTCGCCCCCTTTGCTAGCTCCAGTGTTCTCTGTAGCAGTCTGTCCTTCAGCCCCAGTCTTTATTAATCCACTCCAAAGCTCTTAGTGTGTTATCTTCTCTACTAGAAGTCTTGCTGTTGCTGGGATGAGGCAATTTCTTCCTGATTGGTGTTCTCAGAGGAGCCTCCTGTGGCAGTCAGCTGGAGATGGGGTTGATCTAAAATGGTCACAGGAAGTGATGTTGCCAATCCAAGATGGCTGCTGGAAGTGATGTCACCAATCCAAGATGGCTGCTGGCAGTGAAGTTCCGATTTGCAATAAAACCCATAGGTAAGTATTACTACCACACTATTCTCACTAATGAAAGGCAAACTTTTCATTTTAAAATAGTTAAGACTAAGGATCTAAGCCAAACCGTATGTGGTAAAGTAAGTAAAAAAAGTCTGAAGGTTAAGAACAGTTATAAATTGAGGCAAGTAAAGAAACAGTAGATGGAACACAATTACCTGGCCATGTAACTATAAAGCTCCTAACACTGAATAGCCGTTCTCTGCTAAAGTGATAAAGAGGGATTGGGAAGCCTGCACCCTCTTCCCCCTCCTATGAAATACATGACACAGAAGAAGACCAGGAAACATCGCAATCACCCATTCTATTTCGGACAAATTCCCAATGGACCGATGGTTGACAAGTATATCGAGAGGTACTCCCTCAGCCAGCCCTACAGACCAGGTGCAGTACAGGCCAGGTGCTGAAGTCGTTAGAGACACCACCACCACCTCGCAGCGGTAGACATGAAGCACACGTGCCATCCGCACTCTGGGACAAAAACACACATCCAAATACATGAAGAACACAAGAAAACAGTTCTATAGTTAGAGAACAGACACATCTACATATTGTCATTGTTTTTATTATTTTATTATTACAAAATAATAACGCAGCAAAGCAGTCAAACGCAGCAATGCAGAAAAAGCAAGAAGCAAGAGAACCCGAGCAAAGCTTGCAGCTGATTACATGCGAATAACCTTATGGAACTGCAGGAGCACCTATGAGACCTGACAGAACCAAGTGTGACTAACCTATGTAGAATGTAGTATAGCACGAACATCTTAGAAACTTCATTATAATGGTTTAGGAAAATTACAGCAGGCCAGTCCTCTCAGCAAGAGCCGAGCTGAGCTGAATTCAGGCTGTACAAAGAGAAAAACGTGTGCGACAGGACCCACACAAGATACGGATGACATTCCATTCCCTGGACGACATTAGCACCAGAGGCAGTAAATGCGAATAATTCGTCATAATTCCGAGCTCCACAGCTCCAAATCAGGGTCTCTGAACACGTGACCAGGCCGACGCAGACAATGGACAGCGACCGGCGCTGGGAAAGTGAGACGATCCCACGCTACCAGACAGAAGACCACAACAAAGATGTTACAGTGTGAGACAAGTGTTACACAGAGCGATCAAGCACTCTCATAGAATGACTTGGTACACAAAAATTACAATGCAGACACAGTCATTCTTATTACCCTGAAAAGGTGCACCAAGAGCTGAGAACCTATGCAGGTCCCAGGCCTGGGGACATCAACTCTAGCCAACCACAGTTCAGTATCCTAGGGGTGGGTAGCAAAGGGCAAGAACCAATGGCAAGACCCTCACACAGCAACATTGTTATAGATAGTGACTTGGGGATGGACCAGGCCATCCACCTGACATGTGAGGGCCAGTAGACTAACATGTATAGTGTCCACTATAGGTGGTATATTACTCAGTACTCAATCCAGTGGTCCGATAGGTTTTCTGGAGAAGGGCCCAGGTTGTAACGTCACTCTGACGTAATTAGGGTACAAAACTGGCCTGCGAGCCAGGCGAAGTTGAGATGCCCACGGATTTCTTCAGTCCCTGTGCTGACCCCGGTTGGTTTAGTTTGTAATAAACCGCATTTTGAACTTTCCGTTGACGGAGTCCTCCAATTTTCCTGTGGAAGGTGTTGGGGCCTTCCGAGAGTCCACAAACTCCTAGTGGCCTTATGGAATACCTGGGAGTTTGTCCCAGCAGTGAGTTGGCCTAATGCTCTTAATAGTCACTAGTAACAAGGAGATCTCTTTAGAGAGTCAAGAGGCTTTTGGAATAGACAAACAAGTTTTGGAAAAACCAAACGTTTGGTAAAATGTTCCAAGGATGCAAAAACTAAGGTAAGTACCAGAGTTTCAAGGACCTCTCCCAATCCCAACATACCAGGGGTAGCCCATGGTGGGATTCTTGGCTAGACCTCCACCAATTACAACCAGACAAGGAAGAGGTAGGGTCAGGACTTTGCATCCATGTAACCTATGGTGGTGGAGTGGAAAACATCTATGGAGGCTCGACCCCTTTACTCAATTCAGTTGGGAACCACTCCTAGAGTTCCTAAATTGAGTGGGCCTATTTAGTTCTACTGAAGGTCACGTTACAGGGGTGAGTGGGGGGTCAGGGGTCACAGATGAAGTGGTCACTTTCGACATTGGGATTGGGTGCCACTAAGTGGCAAAGATCTAAAGCTATTGCTACCATACTGGATCACCCTAATTGGCACACAGTGTCACTCTCAGAGGAACCGTTTTAAGACTCAATGTATTGCCCACATCTTCTATCAAGAGATCTACAATTTCTCAGTGATGGCCTGAACAAAAATAGTATTGTGCTCACCCTTACGTGGGTCCCGTGCCTGCTGGGCCTAGAGACCCAAGCTACTCCTCACTGATGAGCCCCAACAAGGGCGAAACATGTTTGGGGATGCTTGTGGTCTCGTGCAGAGGGGATGTGGCCTAGCAGTTCGGGCTGGACTGCCCCTTTTGGGGTGGGGCCAAGCCTGATTTGCATATGGTCTTTCCCTTCTGTAATGGCTTGGCAGGCGAAGAACGGTGGTCTGGAGGGTTGCCCAGAGCATTGCCAGTGGTTAAGATTAATTCTAAACCTTCCAGCCATCACCTCTTTGTTTTTGCTATGTCACCCCAAGTGGGACGGGTATGCCCAGACGTGGGTCCCGTGCCTACTGGGCCTAGAGACCCAAGCTACTCCTCACTGATGAGCCCCAACAAGGGCGAAACATGTTTGAGGATGCTTGTGGTCTCGTGCAGAGGGGATGTGGCCTAGCAGTTCGGGCTGGACTGCCCCTTTTGGGGTGGGGCCAAGCCTGATTTGCATATGGTCTTTCCCTTCTGTAATGGCTTGGCAGGCGAAGAACGGTGGTCTGGAGGGTTGCCCAGAGCATTGCCAGTGGTTAAGATTAATTCTAAACCTTCCAGCCATCACCTCTTTGTTTTTGCTATGTCACCCCAAGTGGGACGGGTATGCCCAGACGTGGGTCCCGTGCCTGCTGGGCCTAGAGACCCAAGCTACTCCTCACTGATGAGCCCCAACAAGGGCGAAACATGTTTGGGGATGCTTGTTGTCTCGTGCAGATGGGATGTGGCCTAGCAGTTCGGGCTGGACTGCCCCTTTTGGGGTGGGGCCAAGCCTGATTTGCATATGGTCTTTCCCTTCTGTAATGGCTTGGCAGGCGAAGAACGGTGGTCTGGAGGGTTGCCCAGAGCATTGCCAGTGGTTAAGATTAATTCTAAACCTTCCAGCCATCACCTCTTTGTTTTTGCTATGTCACCCCAAGTGGGACGGGTATGCCCAGACGTGGGTCCCGTGCCTGCTGGGCCTAGAGACCCAAGCTACTCCTCACTGATGAGCCCCAACAAGGGCGAAACATGTTTGGGGATGCTTGTGGTCTCGTGCAGAGGGGATGTGGCCTAGCAGTTCGGGCTGGACTGCCCCTTTTGGGGTGGGGCCAAGCCTGATTTGCATATGGTCTTTCCCTTCTGTAATGGCTTGGCAGGCGAAGAACGGTGGTCTGGAGGGTTGCCCAGAGCATTGCCAGTGGTTAAGATTAATTCTAAACCTTCCAGCCATCACCTCTTTGTTTTTGCTATGTCACCCCAAGTGGGACGGGTATGCCCAGACGTGGGTCCCGTGCCTGCTGGGCCTAGAGACCCAAGCTACTCCTCACTGATGAGCCCCAACAAGGGCGAAACATGTTTGGGGATGCTTGTGGTCTCGTGCAGAGGGGATGTGGCCTAGCAGTTCGGGCTGGACTGCCCCTTTTGGGGTGGGGCCAAGCCTGATTTGCATATGGTCTTTCCCTTCTGTAATGGCTTGGCAGGCGAAGAACGGTGGTCTGGAGGGTTGCCCAGAGCATTGCCAGTGGTTAAGATTAATTCTAAACCTTCCAGCCACACCTCTTTGTTTTTGCTATGTCACCCCAAGTGGGACGGGTATGCCCAGACGTGGGTCCCGTGCCTGCTGGGCCTAGAGACCCAAGCTACTCCTCACTGATGAGCCCCAACAAGGGCGAAACATGTTTGGGGATGCTTGTGGTCTCGTGCAGAGGGGATGTGGCCTAGCAGTTCGGGCTGGACTGCCCCTTTTGGGGTGGGGCCAAGCCTGATTTGCATATGGTCTTTCCCTTCTGTAATGGCTTGGCAGGCGAAGAACGGTGGTCTGGAGGGTTGCCCAGAGCATTGCCAGTGGTTAAGATTAATTCTAAACCTTCCAGCCATCACCTCTTTGTTTTTGATATGTCACCCCAAGTGGGACGGGTATGCCCAGACGTGGGTCCCGTGCCTGCTGGGCCTAGAGACCCAAGCTACTCCTCACTGATGAGCCCCAACAAGGGCGAAACATGTTTGGGGATGCTTGTGGTCTCGTGCAGAGGGGATGTGGCCTAGCAGTTCGGGCTGGACTGCCCCTTTTGGGGTGGGGCCAAGCCTGATTTGCATATGGTCTTTCCCTTCTGTAATGGCTTGGCAGGCGAAGAACGGTGGTCTGGAGGGTTGCCCAGAGCATTGCCAGTGGTTAAGATTAATTCTAAACCTTCCAGCCATCACCTCTTTGTTTTTGCTATGTCACCCCAAGTGGGACGGGTATGCCCAGACGTGGGTCCCGTGCCTGCTGGGCCTAGAGACCCAAGCTACTCCTCACTGATGAGCCCCAACAAGGGCGAAACATGTTTGGGGATGCTTGTGGTCTCGTGCAGAGGGGATGTGGCCTAGCAGTTCGGGCTGGACTGCCCCTTTTGGGGTGGGGCCAAGCCTGATTTGCATATGGTCTTTCCCTTCTGTAATGGCTTGGCAGGCGAAGAACGGTGGTCTGGAGGGTTGCCCAGAGCATTGCCAGTGGTTAAGGTTAATTCTAAACCTTCCAGCCATCACCTCTTTGTTTTTGCTATGTCACCCCAAGTGGGACGGGTATGCCCAGACGTGGGTCCCGTGCCTGCTGGGCCTAGAGACCCAAGCTACTCCTCACTGATGAGCCCCAACAAGGGCGAAACATGTTTGGGGATGCTTGTGGTCTCGTGCAGAGGGGATGTGGCCTAGCAGTTCGGGCTGGACTGCCCCTTTTGGGGTGGGGCCAAGCCTGATTTGCATATGGTCTTTCCCTTCTGTAATGGCTTGGCAGGCGAAGAACGGTGGTCTGGAGGGTTGCCCAGAGCATTGCCAGTGGTTAAGGTTAATTCTAAACCTTCCAGCCATCACCTCTTTGTTTTTGCTATGTCACCCCAAGTGGGACGGGTATGCCCAGACGTGGGTCCCGTGCCTGCTGGGCCTAGAGACCCAAGCTACTCCTCACTGATGAGCCCCAACAAGGGCGAAACATGTTTGGGGATGCTTGTGGTCTCGTGCAGAGGGGATGTGGCCTAGCAGTTCGGGCTGGACTGCCCCTTTTGGGGTGGGGCCAAGCCTGATTTGCATATGGTCTTTCCCTTCTGTAATGGCTTGGCAGGCGAAGAACGGTGGTCTGGAGGGTTGCCCAGAGCATTGCCAGTGGTTAAGATTAATTCTAAACCTTCCAGCCATCACCTCTTTGTTTTTGCTATGTCACCCCAAGTGGGACGGGTATGCCCAGACGTGGGTCCCGTGCCTGCTGGGCCTAGAGACCCAAGCTACTCCTCACTGATGAGCCCCAACAAGGGCGAAACATGTTTGGGGATGCTTGTGGTCTCGTGCAGAGGGGATGTGGCCTAGCAGTTCGGGCTGGACTGCCCCTTTTGGGGTGGGGCCAAGCCTGATTTGCATATGGTCTTTCCCTTCTGTAATGGCTTGGCAGGCGAAGAACGGTGGTCTGGAGGGTTGCCCAGAGCATTGCCAGTGGTTAAGATTAATTCTAAACCTTCCAGCCATCACCTCTTTGTTTTTGCTATGTCACCCCAAGTGGGACGGGTATGCCCAGACGAGGGTCCCGTGCCTGCTGGGCCTAGAGACCCAAGCTACTCCTCACTGATGAGCCCCAACAAGGGCGAAACATGTTTGGGGATGCTTGTGGTCTCGTGCAGAGGGGATGTGGCCTAGCAGTTCGGGCTGGACTGCCCTTTTTGGGGTGGGGCCAAGCCTGATTTGCATATGGTCTTTCCCTTCTGTAATGGCTTGGCAGGCAAAGAACGGTGGTCTGGAGGGTTGCCCAGAGCATTGCCAGTGGTTAAGATTAATTCTAAACCTTCCAGCCATCACCTCTTTGTTTTTGCTATGTCACCCTTTTCACTCAGGCTCTTTCAAGCTCCCATCCACCACTTACTTCAAAAAGAAAAGGCTTGGTGATCGGGCTGTTTCAGTTGGGCACCACAATTTGGAAACGTCTACCAGTGGACATGAAATCTGCATCTTTAACCGTTCATTTCAGAAGGTGGATCGAGCCTTGGCCCATCTCTCCAAGTTATATTAGGGTTACAAGACCTTCGGGTGAATGAGTGCTTGGTAAGAAAATAATAACATAAGTCAAGAAAATGACAGCTGTACAGATCACAAAATAATAAAACACACATCTGCAATACTGGTACCATGGAGAGATTATTCATTCTTAAAGTTTCATTATATTGTCAACTGTCTTCACTAACCTGCAAAACTCTTTACATTTGGGAGGTTTTGTAGTACGTTCTCGACCACAAGGCACAGCGAGTGCAGTTTTACCGCAATTGCATTTCACATCCACAGTCTCGGGGCATGGGTAGCAACTACCTGCAATACCAAATGGACATCTCTGCTAAACCAGAATATATTTTTTAACAGAAAATATATTTATGAACACAGTTGTAAGATTACTATTGAAAATAACCAGACTTCAAAAGAGGTGATGGTGTTAATATATGCTTGTCAAAATGGCATATAAAAAGCTTCCACAAATCTTTCATCCATGGAAAATTAGTAATGATAGTAAAAGCAATTATGGTTAAAAAAATGTCAATATTTTATCATTTATTTTCATTTCACACCTTTGTTGCCCCGAAATTATAAAACAGACCAAGACATTATTTATGGGAAAACGTCTCTTATGAAATCCAGTTTATTTTCTTTCAAATGTGGGCAATGTAGTGCAAAAAGAATCTCTCAATGGTAAGAGAACTTTATAATTAAGTAACTAGCTAATCAGTTGTTTCGGCTCTGCGACATTTATGCAATATGACATTTTTAATAACATTGTTCAAAGATGTTCATTTATCAGAGACTGATAAAAGCCAGTCAACCATAAACCGTCTACCTTGGAGAGATAACATTATTTGGGAGGTAAAAGCATTTCAAGAGTGAAAGGTCACCTATATTTTTCTCATAATATTGTAAAGCGATAAAAGAAAACGACCATCAGGTTGATGAAGTTCATCATGGTGATTTCAGAAAATTCTTGAAACATAATATGAAAGTTTGCAATGTTCAACATACCACTTTGAAACCATAGCAAATGTGACTATATTCAGGGACTAAAGCGAAGGAACCACACAGTAAATCACCTATACAGTATAAGACTGTGAAAAACTGCGGTTTTACCTAATTTATAGTTATAGGTATTAATGTATAATGGAGCAGGCGAACATCAGAGCAACATTTTATTTTCAGTACTCACCTAGTTTCTGCTTTAAGTGATAGGATGAACACAATGATTTACATTATTTCACATTCTTCTATACAAAACAAGAGTTGAATAGTCACAGCTTGTTTAACATGTTAAAAATGGTAATTCGTAGTAAAACGGGTCACATCTGCTGTAGATCTTTTCTAGGACCACTGTTCCCCCAAGCAACCCTGGAACGGTCCAGTGTAAAGGCTTGCATATGGCACTGTGAAGATGCATGATGCACTGAGCTGCAGAGGACAGCTGTCTATTGACAATGCAGGACAACCAACACCTTGCTCACGTCCCATTGGTGCAGAGAGCGCCGATGTACAGTTTTCTTGAGCAAAGAACAGTTACCCTGATTGGTCCATTATATTAAGACTGCTCAACATATCCAGTGCCATCTATAAAATGTCCATTCCACAAAGCCATTCTTTCTGCTGAGCGACATGAACCCCAAATAACAGTGAAGGACAGAGGGTATATAAAACTCTGAAAAGAGGATGAATCATTCAAACGCACATAGCAGCATCCAATGAGTAAACCATAATTACTAACAGGTCACACGTGTTTCTCTTGTGTGCATCGTTTGATTTAAGAAAAACCAGTTTTCTTCTGTGTCAAACAAGGAACTGTGAATAATTAATATTTTGAGGACAGATGTGGCAGAAAACATCTCAAAGTCTACAGCATATTCCAACGCAAGAAGGGCTTTTGCCAAGAACACCCATTTAATATTGCACATGAACATTTCATTTTTCTTCCACTATACAGCCATCCCAGCATATTCTAGTACTGGATTTTAGATTGCACGGCCCGTGGTAGCGGGCGTGCAGTTATGGTTAAGTTGATAAACCCATAGGAAGACCATTTTTTCGGCGGCTTACAACTTCGATCCCCTCACCAAATCCTCACCAAAGTTTGCAAAAAAAAAGTATATGGCCCGCTCTGAATTTTGTCGGCAAGTTTGGTGAGGTTTTGTGCAGGGGGGAAGGGCAAAGTTAGAGGGGGGCCCCAATTTAGTTTTCTTTTTACATAGGCTGAAAGGGGAAAAACTTTGTGCATGGCTACAGGCCGAAAGGCTGGATGGATTTTCACCAAATTTGCAGCAGAAGCGGGGCCTTGGGTCAGAAAGCGTGCTTTTGTGTGTTTGGTGGAAATCCGACCAGTACTTTTGTTGCAAAGAACTGAAATGTACGTCTCAAAGAATTAGTGGTATCTGGCTCCCCGGACCCATTTCCCTGTTCGCTCCGCAGACGGATGGCTCAATGGCTTGCAGTATGCCGTGCTGTCGACGCACTTTGGACGCGGCCGGCGGTTGGCTGGATAGAAGCGTGCTGCGCATCATAGCTTTTTGGGAAACGCTGCCATGATGTATCGGAGTATGGTGTTGTGGTGTGTGTGCCAAGCCCCTAAGGCATTGTGTTCATGCCTGGGCCTCTTGTATATAACAGTGTGGCAACTAAATGTAGTCATATCTGCCTCCGCTATGGCGTCCCATTTCCCTGTTCGCCGCGCGGCCAAAATTTTGATTGCATTGCAGTGTGCAGTGACGTGTTGTGCGACAAAAGTTGTCGATAACGCTGGCATATTGTATCCGAGGACAATGCGTCAGTGAAAGGGCCTGGAAAAAACAGTTTATGGCATCTGGTGGTGGGAAGAAGGGATGGAAAGGGAGTGGGAGTGAGAAGTGCTTCATGTGATATAACTCATTAGAAGAAGATGGTGGTGTGCCAGCGGTCTCCATGCATACTACGTCAATTTGCGGTTACCTCAGCAGTCAACAACCTTGTGTGGTGATTGCAGGCAGCTTTCGTTGTGGCATGACAGCTCCAGCAGCAATCTCTTTCTGGGATGAGTGGTGGCAGACAGAATTGCAGAAGAGGAGTGCATTCCACATGACATGAACCATTAAACATAGCGTGTACTATGGTATGTTGCGTGTCGTAAGTCTGTAGCCCCTTCGATGCATGGCTGGAGCCCTTGTACACAAAAATATGTGCACTGGTTGAAAAGATATGTTCACTGGGTGCAGGTAGGTGCCACATTGTTCCTTTGTGTGTGTGATTTGGCTGCCTTGCAGACATTGTTGGTTGCATGGGTGTGGTGATTGTTAGTACATCGTACAGTTATCGGTGTATGGGTGGAGATGCTGCAGTGAGCAGTCATGCAGTGTGTCCACTGGGTGCACTATTGGAATAGTGTACATATAGACGAAGTTACGGTTAAACTGGTTCTCATATGTGCCTGGGTAGCCTGCATAGCGCAGATTAGTAAGTGTTTCAGTGCACTATGCAGTATTTCTTGTATGCACGTAGTAGAGTGTGGGGAGCAGAACCAATGTTGTGAAGATTGTGTTGTTTGGTTGGCATTATCACAAAACTTTCTGAATGGAAGTGGGTAGTGGTGGCAAACACTGTGGTATGTTTGTGCATTACCGTAAGTGGAACCTGTGTGCTTGCATCCCTGCTTTAGGGTGCAGAGGTTGGGTAGAAGTGCTGGTGCCTATGTTGCCTTTCTGAATTGTGGCACATGCCTACACGTTCGCCTGCATGGCTTTGTGATGTTGTGGTGGGTGTGGGCAAGGCCTAGATTGTTGGGTGCATGGCCGAAGGTCATAGGCCTTAGGCCATGCACCCAACAGCCTAGGCCATCATCACAGCCACCACAATATAATGCAGCCATGCACTGGTCACTCGGCATGCATGGGAGGTTGGTGACTTTTACGCAATGGTTGTGGAGGACATCGTAGACTTGGTAGAGCGGCAGAAGTGAGCTGCTATACGTACATTAGCCTACTGTGCACATCATTCCCCCTGTTGCACAATAGGGAGCCACATGTCACCATTTGTGTTTGCTATGGTTAAGCTCTTATAAGACCCTTGCTTTAGGAAGTGCTGTAAGATATTGCAGCATGAAAGGACGTGCTCAGCAGCACACATGTAAACTATTGCTAATGTACACAGCCTTCTACATACCGTTCAGCACACCCAACGCAACGTTATGCAGCCATGCATGCAAATATGTGCCCAGGGTGAAAGCTGGCAGGCTCAATTGCAGATGGGGAGTGCAGTGCAAATGACATGAGCATTTAAATATAGCGTGTGCTATGGTGTGTTCTCTGTGGTGAGGGCCTAGCGGCTTGCATGCATAGCTGGAGTGGAAAAGGAAAAAGGACTGTCGCTGCTTTACTGGGGCGTGGCACTTACAATAGCAGGAAACGCGCACATGCCACAGCCTGTCCTTTTAAGAATGGTGGGCATGAAAATGGAACTGTGGGATTTACCCAATCAGGTGTTGAGGGTGTGGTTGATAGGAAGGGGCAGTGATATCATTCCCCAAAAGTCGATGCAGTGAGGTTGGTAGAGATGGAGAGACGCAGAGTCCTCATCGTGGGTAATACCTTTGTTCAAGATCTGCACAGGAATGCTGTGGAAAGAGGCTTTGCTGCTAACTTTCAGTTGGAAGGAGTGGAGGCTTTTTGGGGCACAGTCTATGGGTGGGGTTTCGGTGCCATGGTTCTCCTTTGTACATGGTGGCCTCTGTCGGTACTGTTGATGAAGTCGTGCATTTTGGAGGACATGTGCGGTACATGTCATGCTCACGTTTGCTCTGTCACCTCAAGAAGTTTTTGACAGCAGTGATGCAATTTTTCCCACTGCCAAGTTGATTTTCTCAGCCATACCACCAAGAGGAGCATGGGACCATGCATGTGTAATTTATCCACAGCCAGAGGTCGGGAGGTGTTTCATAAACAGAAGCATGTGTGACTTTATGTGCACTGCTGGGATGCACTCGAGAGAGAGAGAGAGAGGGGCTCTGCAGCAATGTATTCTCCTTGATTCAGATGCCTTTTGTGGTTTTGGTGCCTTTTTCTCAGCGCCAAAGAAGAACAAACAGCTCTAGTTAGAAGTTACTTGATCCCTCGGTCCTGAGGGGACTCTGGATGAAGATGTCCTGCTCCTGTAGGTCCTCTGGATGCCCACAAAGTTTTGGCCGGATTCGCACTTCCATAGACAATGCACTCGATGATGGTCAGGGGTCCCCGGGCGTTGGGATTCTGCAGCCTTGGAAAGTCGCAGCAAGTGGGGGTTTGCACCAAAATGAAACTTGTCTCAAGGTTAGTTGGCCCCATCTGGCCCAAGGGAGGGAGTCGTCATGTACGGGTCTTCCCAGTCAAAATGAAAACGGGGTCAGCACTGCTGCAGGGCTTCACCGGGCACTTTGCAGTCCAGAAGGGTGCTGCTGGCGTCCCTTCACGCCTTCTTTGTCAGATGTTCTCCTCCAGTGTTTGACCCTGCCTCTAGTCCCAAAAACCTCACCTTTAAATTAAGTTCCCATTCATTTACTGCCCTAGGCTGTCAATCACCCAGCAGGGTGGCTGTCCTCCTGGACAGACAATTAGAACTGGTTTCACTCAGGCACACGTAGAGACAAAGGACAGGGAGGTTTCGGGACCCAGCCTCGCTTCCTGCCTTTCCAGACACAAAGGAGCCTGGGTGGGCTTCAGGGCTGAAGCCCGCCAAAGGCAAAACGCACAAAGTACACCAACCCAGTTCAAACAACAGAGTAAAAGCCCAGAAATAACTAATTGTCAAGAAATAGAGAAAAAGAAGACCGGGGCCATTTTGGGAAAAT
This sequence comes from Ambystoma mexicanum, assembly GCF_040938575.1. Lineage (NCBI taxonomy): Eukaryota > Metazoa > Chordata > Amphibia > Caudata > Ambystomatidae > Ambystoma > Ambystoma mexicanum. The sequence goes on along the minus strand of NC_090937.1, from coordinate 1,119,709,954 downwards.
GGTCACCCTTGGGTGCTGTACTGCAGCTGAGACATCAGCCTGCAGATATATGGCACACGGTAGTAAAAAAAGAAAACACTGCCACCAGCCATTCAAGTCAGTTAGTGTAACAGAATGTTACATGAGAAGTGGGATAAAGGAGTAACTATGTAAACCCCCCTAGCACTCCACATAGGGTAGTGTGTGCTGGACTCACAAAAGAAAAGGTAAGTAAGACAGGAGTAATCTTACAATGCTTGGGAACAGTAGTTCACCCAACACAATAAATGTAGTTAAACATTAAGAGAAGTCCAAGGGACTTCTCAGTGGCACTGTACAAAAGGTGCTGTGTATCACAATGCAAAAATCAGATGCCTATGGGGTTTACCAGACTCCATTAAACAGTAAGAAACACAAAAATCACAGTAAAGATACACAATAGAGTGTGAACAAAGTCCCACTCACTCAGTAGTTAAAATTAAAAACTCTGAGTCCAGCAAAAGAGCTGGGGGTCTCCAAGGTTAAAGGGAATTGGCACAGAAAATAAAGAAATTCTCACTAACAGGTATTTATTGTGCGCTGGCAACCTTAAAGTATGCATCTTTCATGTCCAATGTTGTCATGTAATTCCACAATTGGGTTTTGGCTAACCTCTCATAGTTCAGTTGCCTGTTCACTATAACTATGGTGGCCTCCTGGAATCTGTCCACAAGGTAGATTCTTAGAATCCATCTTTACCGCTTCTATAAAAAACAGACGCAGAGTCCAAACAAAACTATCCTCATGGCCCACTAGACTGATGCAATTGTCTCACAAGATGGAAGGTAATGCAGAATTCTTCCCCACACTGTATTTTAAAGGTAAAAGCCTGCATCATTGCTAGGCAAGATGGTATGCAGTACTTTTGGGGTTCACTACAATAACCTTGACCTCCTGGCAATAGGGACACAACCTTTGGTATAGGTCTGAACTACACAGGTTAGTAGTGTGGCTGAGCGGCCAGGTTTATCTCAAGAGGGGTCAATGTAAGCTGTAATGTTGTGACACAGAGTTTCACTGTAGCAGTTATTCAAATAAACACTTACACTCAAGGTTTCTTTATAAAACAATTATACATTTATTTCACAGTCAGTTATATAAGCCTTCTTTAGAAAGGGAGCAAAACATGTAACTCTTAAACATACTTCAAAACACACTTAGTTTCTCTAAATAAGATGATACCATTGGGGATGGCACACAGACACTTCCTACACCCTGAGGTGAATTAAATAGCTAGGACACTGAACATTGATTTATCACTGATACATTTAGAGCAATACTGAGTTTGGTGTAAAAGATAGAAGAGAGGAATAAAACAAAAGGTTAACAAATAATTCATAAACAAGTAAATACTTTTAGAAAACCTCCAATGTCAAATAAGTTTAACCCTTTGCTGGAAAAAAGATGAAGCACAGAGTCAAAGGTAAGAAGAGTCTCTCAGGGAGCCAGGACAGCCAATGTTAATTGCACAATGTCTAGGGGAGCTGAAGATCTTCTTTGCAGGTAGGTCATAAGTCTTGCATAATGTTTTTAGAAATGTTTGTAGAAAACAGAACACATGAAGGGCCACAAGCTGGGAGGCTTGTGAAGGGCACATTTTTTAGCAACTCGCCAAGGTAACCAAGACAGGTCACAACTGAGAGCAAGCAAGGCTACACAACAAGAGGTAAGTTCTTAAGACTGTACTGTACCTCTGGTTAGAAGAAATGGTTCCAGCTGGCTTCTGTTCCTGTACATCTCTGCAGAGAGGCTGTCTGGTGACTCCTGCTCTGCAATGGCAAGGTCAGCGGCAGCAATGAACAAATTTCAATTCAGTGGTTCTTCAGTGTTTCAGCTCCTCGCGTCAAATAGCAACACTGCGGTTCTCAGATACCGCTCTAGTCTTTCCTCGTATCTGGGTTCCTGCACTCTGTTGAGGTGGCTCAGGCTTGGTCAGTCCTGCATCAGGGAAGTCCGGAGGATCTTCCTGGCGCTCAGATCCGACTTAAAAGCAACGCACACAATCTGGTGGTGTTCTCCCTGGAACTTCGGTTCCAGCAGCAGAAGCAGAAGTACAGCCAGCTTCGAGAGGCTGCCCAGACGGGCTTACTTTAGAGTTGATTGGTCCTACCAACTCAAAAGGAGACGTCGTCCTTGCAGATCTTCTTCTTCTCTAGTCGATGCGAATTCGGAGCTTCAGCACAGCAGCATGGCTTCACCAGGTAAACCAACGGTCCAGGAGTTGCAGCATGCGTCTCTTCCAAGTTCTTCTTCGGATTCCTTCGCCCAGTGTTCGACTCTGCCTTCCAAGCCAAAAAGCCTCACCTTTTATGCAGGTTTCTCCCATTCATTCCAGCCTCGCTGTCAATCATGCAGCAGGGTGGCTGTCCTTCTCGGACAGCCAGGCGGCCAATCAACTTTGGGTGCATTCCTGTATCCAAGGGGATTAAGCACAGGGATTTTTGGCACCTCCTTCACTTCCTGCCCCTGCCAGACATACTGGAGTCAGAGACGGGCTTCGCTTGTGAATCCCGCCAAATACCAAACGAACAAAGGGACCAAACCTGGTTTAGCGTGCAGAGTAAATCTCAAGAAGGACCTTTCCAACAAGAAATGGCGAAAAAAGAAGACCAGGCAATTTTGACGAAATGGGCACCCATGGGTGCCTTACCGTGGCTGCGAATGCAGCCCGCAGTAAAAACACACAATGGTAGTAAAAAGTAAACCACTGCTACCAGCCATTAATTGTAGAAAGGGTAACATAAAAATGTTACATGAGAAACTAGACAAAGGGGATACCAAGTAACCCCTTCAGCACCCTATGCAAGATAGTGTGTGCTGGGTCTAGAAAGTTACATTTGCAAGTCAATTTCACTTCACTGCTCTTGGAAACAGTTTATCCAAGAGGAGATATTTAAAAACTTTGGGAAATCTGAAAGACTTCCCTGTGGCACTGCACTGAAGGTGCTGTGTGTCACAATGTAAAAGATGATGCCTATGGAGTTTGTCAGACTTTAAAGTTAAAAGAAACACAGAAAACAAATAGAATTAAAAGTACAAAGTCACAAAGTTCAGCAAAAGAGCTGGGGATCTCCAAGGTGGGAGGAATCTAGCACTAAACTGAACATTCTCTCTAACAATCATGCTCCAGCGTGGATGGTCCCAATAGTGGGGATACTCTGGTAGGGATCCAACCTCACATCACAGGTTTTCGCTTGCATTTAATTAAAAAAGAAGGTGGGTAGCCAGTCATCCAACCCTTATTGCATAGGTAACAAATAACAAAAAGGAGAAGAAAAATAATCAGGACTGGATGAATCACAATACCCTAACTAGCGTCAGTGTAGGTGGAGAAATTAGTCCACATAATCGCATCAAAATTGGAGCCAATCCTTTGTGTTAAAGCAATCCCTTTCTAGGTTTTGTTCTCTCTTTTGTGGGGCATTTGTCTGACAAAGTGAGCCTGAATGCAGAGAGACTCTACTGGATAATAAATAAAATTAAGAATATACTGTAACCTCGGCTGGTTGAGGGTGTACACACAATATGTGTGTAGGCAAGTTGCTCTGCAATTTAATTTGCATGCCTTAGATTTGAGTAATTGTACTTTGCGTTACTTTAGCTTCCAGAATAAGGGAGACACAAATGAAAACATGCATGTGTTGGAATAGAAAATTCATGATGACATGCGTTACAACTAGGGAAGTTGGTACTATGTTTTGAAATAAATGTGTTCCAGTAAAATTCATTACATGTTTCTGTGTTGTGCTTTTCGGCGCGTTGTAACATTTGCAGATTATGCCACAGTTAGATAAGGAATAAGTACCTTACCTTTGTCTTAAGATGAAGTCTCTGAATTTAACAGATTGGCTCCATGTAGCGGCCACAGTGTCAAAAGAACAAGTTACTTCTTACCTGGTAACGTTCTTTCGATGGGATGTTCCTCCAACATATTCCTTATCTTTGATGTTACCCATCCCAGCTTGTGGCCTCGGAAATGTTTTCAGTAGAGGGCGCTGCGCGTCGACGTCCCTCGAGTTGATGTCCCTTGACAGCCTCAGTCTCGGCGCCGACGTCACCGTGCGTATACATAGACTCGCACAGCGTCCGTTGCTCAGTTCCGTTTTCAAGCTTGAAATTAGCTGTGCATGAATTGGTTATTGACCTTGATGGAGCGTAAGCTGCAACTACAAAGGAAGTTTTACTGCAGGGATGGATGGGAGGGGCAATAAGGAATACGTCGGAGGAACATCCCATCGAAAGAACGTTACAAGGTAAGAAGTAACTTTTTCTTCAAAAGGGATTGTGTCCTCCGACGTATTCCTTATTGTGTCCTCCGACGTATTCCTTATCTTTGATGGACTCCCATAGCAGAGGTGTAAAAGAGGAGGTGGGAGTAAAATTGAATACTTCCCATTAAGAATGTACAGAATGTAACACAGCTTTGCCAAATCTTGTCTCCTGGCTAGAGGGGGAATCCAGGCTGTAAAATGTTTTAAAGGTATGCGCGGACGACCATGTGGCAGACGCACGTATGTCCCGAATCGGAACCCCTCTCTGGAGAGCCGAAGAGTCTGCGATACCCCTGGTTGAATGAGCCCTAAGAAGTTGAGGGGGCTCTTTTCTTGCCAATTTGTAGCATTCTAGAATGGTTAAAATAATCCTTCTTGAAATGGTCTGTTTCGTGATTGGCATCCCTAATTTGTGTCCTGTATAACCTACAAACAGTTGGTCTGCTTGTCTTATTCTAGCAAGTCTACTGATATAAAAACTCAAGGCACGCCTTGGATCCAGCCTATGTAACCTCTCTTCTTCTTTCCCTGGGTGGGGAGGAGGATAAAATGAAGGTAAAGTTATTTTCTGAGTAATGTGGAATTCAGAGACCACCTTTGGGAGAAAATTAGGCTTCACTTGTAAGACAACCTTGTCTTTATGAAAGATTGTATGAGGAGGTTTGCAAGATAGAGCTTATAATTCGCTCACTCTTCTGGCAGATGTTAGAGCCACTAGAAAGACTGTTTTAAGAGTGAGAAATCTTAATGAACAAGAATGGAGTGGTTCAAAAGGAGTACCCATCAGAAAATTTAGGACTAGATTTAGGTCCCACACTGGAACTTGGAAGGGCTTTGTGGGATAATCATTAGTTAACCCTTTCAGAAATTGGACTACTAGGGGTAATTTGAAATATGAAGGCTCCTCTGTAGTGCGCTGTTAGGGAGAATTCTCTGTTTAGGCTGAATTTCCTAATCTAGTGAGTCACCCAGCAGCTTTGCTGGATTTTTGGGGTTTATTTTTTTTCTCCTGCCAAGAGTGAGACTCTTTTACCCTCACTCTTCACTCTTGGACATTATTTGAGTGTGTTTCTTTGAATCTAGAAGTGGTTAATGGGCTATGGGGTCTTTTACTCCATAGGGCTTCATGTGTTTTTGTGATGTGTGTCATAGTGACCCCCCAGTATAGACTCCATACCCTGGGACTGACTGTCTCCCAGGGCATGTAAAGTCACCATTGACTTTACTAGTCTTAAATTCTGAACAGAACCAGTACAAACCATCATATTGTGGACGTACTGGCTGGGGCAATTCGATTGCCCCAGGGTCTGTTAGTCGAGGGGACACGTCTCCGTCCCCCCTGATCGAGTTTTGGCTGGTGGCAGTGGATACTACTTTTCATATTCAACCGCAAATATTTTCCTATGGGATTTCCATTGTTTTAGGCTACTATCTTTATTTAATTATTTACAGTAGCCTGGAACATACCGCCGGATTATTTAATTAATATTAATTCTCCGGTTGGTACTTTTTGCCAAAACTTGATTCTAAAATGGCGTTTGTGTCCTCTTCTGTGACTCCAACCCAAGTCGAGCCCTTTGTTCCACTTTTTAGCGGGCTTCTCCACAGAAGCCCTCCAAAGTGGTGCTACTCTGTCTGGGGTACTTAGGAGGGGTGGAGGGAAATTTAGGCACCCTGGACTGAGTTGCCTAGGCAACTCAAGTCGCACTGCATCCTGATTGGCCCAAGTAGTGAGCCGGCCGGCTCACCACTTAGCATGTTTGAGTGACAGCTAGGCTGAGTGAATGGGGGTTTGCTGCATAAAAGCAGGGCTTTGGGGACTGGAACTTCAGACGTCGCCACAGGACCCAAGAATCCGACGAGGGAGAAGCTGAGCCGACCTGCCACGACACCACTACCGGTGGAGCCCTGCTGGACCGTCTCACCACTTTTTCCCAACGACAGAGGAGATCTCCCGCCGGAGAGTCTTCTTCCTTTGACTGGTGGGGATAACTAGTTTCACCGTCCTTTCGCCTTCCCGACGTACCTCGTGGCCGCCTTGCCTGTGCCAAGAACCCCGGCAACCGGGATACCACATTTTACCACGACCGCGAAACAAAGGTACCACCTTTAACCGGAAAACACTGTGGCTGGTTTCTGCCCTGGTAGTGCAACGACCTTCATCTTTCCTCCAAGTCGAGATCTTCTCTTCCCCTGGACGACGACGCAACTTGCACCCACTACCAGGAACAACTGCCACCGCTGGAGGATCCTTCCCACTTAAGGTACCGTGTCCCGCCTGGCTTCCCTTGCTACCGGCTGTACGGGGTAGATTCAGCCCCCGGCTTTCGAACCTGGGTTAGCCTGGGACACCCTGGCTAAACTTTCCTAAGCCTCTCTAAACTCTTTTTGAACCCTCTGCAAGACTTTCTAAGCCTAGTGTAACTGTGTGATCTTGGGCGCATTTGTGCTCTGCTCTCTCTAAGAGTGGGCCCAGCCTTTGGACTTTTGTTCACCAGTGACTTTTGCTCTTCTGCCTTGCTAACAGTGTTCCGGAATCTTAGAGTGGTTTACCTTTCCATATTCTGTCTTTTTCCCTCCCTTTCTCACAAACTTATTGGAGTGCCATCTAGTTAAGCGCTCACCTCTGTATGAAAATAAGTGGTGTTTTACAGTGACTTATCTGATAAGGAAAAAGGGGTGTATATATTATAATAGTAACTGTGTTTAGAATATTTTACAATAAGAGTGCTGGAGTGTTTTCAACAGTGTGTTTTTTAAATAAATAATTATATACTTTGATACCAAAGCTCTGGTCGGTGTTTGCTTGTATGGTTGTATCTGAGTGCCTATTGTGTATACTTTGCATACTGCCTAACTCTTCTTGAGGGAAGTCTGAGTGCTCAGCCACAGCTACCAGGTAAATCTGGGTGGTACAGACTGCTACCAAGTGGGTTTACTGCCAACGCCTGTAGTCTTAAATCTTTTGCAGTGGTCCCTAAGGGAACTGCACAGGTTTCTGCCTAACATGCGCTTAAAGATTGATAGCGCTGCGAGGTAGCCCTTGATCGTAGCAACTTGAAGACCTGAATTTGTTAAATACAGTAAGAAAGATAACACCATAGGTGTACTGCATGAAAAGGGTTCAATATTCTTTTCTCTACAACAGCTGCGAAATTTGTTCCAATGGCAGAGGTATAAAGTCTTTGTTGCCAGCCTTCTAGCCGAAAGCAACACCTCCATGACGTCATCTGGAAGATCGCAATCCTTGTATCTCAACCTTTCAGAAACCAAGCATGAAGGTTGAGGTTTCTGATGTCTGTATGGAGAACCTGACCTCCCTTCTGCGAGAGAAGATCCTCTGTTTGCGGAAGACTAATCGGAGGGCAGATGGACATGTCCAGAAGGTCAGGGTACCAAGTTCTCCTGGCCCAATCCGGGGCAATTAGGATCATAGTTTTCCGGAATCTTCTCAACCTCCTGATCCTTTGAGGAATGACAGGGACTGGAGGAAACGCGTACAGAAGTGGAAACTCCCAGTCCACTACGAATGCGTCCCCTAGAGCTCCTCTCGGGGGAAATTCCCTTGAACAGAACTGATCGCACTTCCTGTTGATACTGGTGGTGAACAGATCCACTTGAGAGGTTCCCCAAAGGGCAAAGATCTCTTGAAGGACTTCCTGAGCTAGCTCCCGGTCATGGGAGACTGTGCTCTGCCTGCTCAGAGCGTCCGCCGTCAAATTCTTCTCTCTGGCTAAGTAAACTGCTGATAGCGAGATTCCTTCCTGAATTGCCCAAAACCAGAGCTGCATTGCCTCTCTGCACAGTGGCAGTGATCCTACGCCTCCTCTTTTGTTGAGGTAGTGCATGGCCACTGTGTTGTCTGTCATTATCAGGACATTTTTCCCCTGTACTGATGGCAGAAAAGCCTTCAGCGCTAGTCTGATTGCTCTCAGCTCCAACAGGTTGATATGTAGTCTGGACTCCGATGGAGACCAACGACCGCTGATGGTCAAGCCGTTGGCATGAGTTCCCCACCCGGTGAGCGAGGCATCCGTGACTACCGTTATCTCCGGCCATGGTTGCCAAAACAGTTCTCCTTTCAAAATGTTCTCCCGACAGGCCCACCACTGAAGGTCTCGAGCCACTCTGTCCGGGACTTGAAAGAGATCTGACATTCTTCCTGAGAATTGCGACCATTGGGTTCTTAGTGCCCACTGGAGGGATCTCATTCTCAGGCGAGCCTCTGGCACTAGGAAAATGCAGGATGCCATGAGGCCTAGCAACCTCAAAAAGTCGAAGGCTGGAAGACGTTGGGCATTTTGAAATTTGTTGACCATCTGCAGAATATATTGAGCCCTCACTTCTGGTGGCGAGGCTTTTCCCAGTGAAGTGTCCAGGACAGCTCCAATGAACTGGAGTCTCTGTAATGGTATCATCTGTGACTTCTTTAAGTTGAGGGAGAAGCCCAGCCTGTGAAGGAAGTGGCAGACATAATCCAGATGGATCTGAGCTTGTTCCGAAGATACTGCTCTGATCAACCAATCGTCCAGGTAGGGGTAGACGTGGATCCCTTCCCTCCTTAGACTTGCAGCCACTACCGTCATTAGATTGGTGAAGACCGTCGGGGCGGAGGTCAGCCCAAATGGCAGAACTCGAAATTGATAGTGAGAGTTGCCAATTGCGAACCTCAGGTATTTCCTGTGTTTGAGATGGATTGGCACATGGAAATAAGCATCCTGAATGTCTAGAGATACCAACCAGTCCTGAAGCTGGAGGGCCTGAAGGATCTGAGAAAGAGTTACCATCTTGAACTTGTCTTTCCTGAGGAATTTGTTCAATTCTCGTAAGTCCAAGATGGGTCTCAGTCCTCCTTCCTTCTTTGGTACTAGGAAGTAGGGGGAATACCAACCCTTGTTCCTCTCTGCTACAGGTACCGATTCTATGGCACCTTTCTCTAGCAGGTCTACAATCTCCTGCATAAGGAGCGGATCTGGAAACTTCAAAGAGTTGTTCCCCGGTGGATGACTCGGAGGGGTGTGTAGGAAGGGCAGGCAGTAACCTTGGGCAACTGTCTCCAATGCCCAAGCATCAGATGTAATAGCCTGCCATTCTGCCAGATGTTGAGTTAACCTGCCCCCTACTGGTGTCTTGTGAGGAAAGACCTCAGAGGGGTTTAGAAGCAGCTGACGCAGATGCCGAGGGTAAAGTGGCACCTGCTGCTGCAGTTTTTGTACCTTTGACCTGTCCACCACAAGTGAATCGTTTTTGGCCTATTTGAGCTGGCTGTCCTCTACCTTTTCCGAATGCAGAGTAAAAGCGAAAAGGACCTACCCCTCGAAGAGGTTCCTGAGGGGCGATTCAGAGTCTGTCAGATTGCAGCCCCAAGAGATTTCGCTGCTACCTTGGATGTTTGTAATCTCTCCAGGCTGTCATCAGCCTTCTTACCAAACAAAGAAGTGCCGTCAAAGGGCATGTTCAAAGGTCTGGCTTGTACATCTGGAGCAAAACCAGACTTCCGCAACCACGCAAATCTGCGGATTGTGGTACATGCCGCCATGGCCCTGCTGATACTGTCAGCAGAATCAATGCCTGGTTGAAGGGACTCGCACATTGCATCTTTTCCATCCTTGATGATGTTTAAAAATGCTTCCCTTTCTTCTCCTTCTGGGAGACAGTCAGCCGCTGATGAAGCACACTCCTAAAGTGTATGGCTGAATCTTGCAAGTGGCGTTAATCGATTTAAGTGCCATGCTACATGCCGAAAAGACTTTTTTTGACATAGCATCAAATCATTTATCATCCCTGTCCTGTGGAATAGTAGGGTATGCAGATCTACTGTTTGATGAAGTTGCTGCTTGTACAACCAAACTCTCTAGAGTTGGATGTTTGCTCAAATATTCAGGATCTGTAGCAGTGACCCTGTATTTAGCAGACAGTCTCTTGTTAACTGCAGGGATAACTTCAGGAGTTTCCCAATTTGCAGAAATGTTTCTTTGCAGAGCAGAATGAAAGGGAACAACAGGATCCTCCTGTGGACCTTTATCTAAAATATCAGTAAGGTCATCCTGCTGAAAAAAAGGTGTAGGTGTAGACCACCCCATGAATTCGATTATTCTGGCCATCAGAACTCTATACGGGGTCTCAGCATGCTCCCGGGGGTCTGGTTTAGCAAGCTCTACTTCTGGAGAAGTATCTAAACCACTTGCCTCATGTAAGGAGTCTTGAAGGTCTTTTAACCTGTTCTCTTCAGAGATAAATTCCTCTGGTATGGGTGTAGTGGTCCTTTGTAAACCAAAGGTCTCTCATGGTCGGAATCCTTCCCTTCCTCATATATAGAGGACAAGACTCTAAAATAGTCACACCTAGGATGTGGTTTAAAACCCATTTCTAGAGCAGAAGGAGCCAAATTTGTTGTCACTGGTTGAGAAAATGTCGAGGTTGTCGACATGGAAGTCACAGGCTTCGACAAACTCAAAAAGGGCGTCGAAAAAGTTTGAAGAGACCTCTGTGTACTCGAGAGGATCCGAATCCTACTCGGTGTCGTCGAAATAGTCGATGCCATTCTCGACGTCTTGGTCGAGGTCCTCGACACCTCTACTGTCTGAGATGTAGTGACAGTTGTAAGTCTGTCTTTTATCGGAGTCGACAGTGGCATCGAAGACGGCGTCGACGCAACCGATTTATGTGTCGACGGGCCCTTCGACAAAGGCGTCGATGATGCAGATTTATGAGTCGAAGAAACCTTTGACGACGGCGTCAATGATGCGATCTTAATGCCTTTACTCGAGATTTCATGACGCTCTCTGGTAGTTTCTCTCGCCGGGTGCAACGACTCGCAGTATTTTGATTTTTCGGGTCTTTCACCCGGGGTAACACCTTTAGACGTCTCCAAGGGGGTCAAGGCCGCTTTCTCGAAGACGCTAAGCATTTCTTATGTAATTCTTCCTACTTAGCTAGAGAGCTGTGTTTCGTGGGGCAGGTGACCCTTTCCAGAGAGACAGAAGACGAAGAAGAGGGAGATCTACGACGCCTCTTCTTAGAGTGTCTCGATCTCGAAGACGGATCGGAACCGCTTCGAGATCTTGAACGGGAATGTTTTTTATGATGACGAGGAGACGAATGTCTCGACTCTGCCGAAGAAACTTTCGATGGAGTAAGAGATTTAAGAGTCTTACCTCTTTCTAACTTCCCCTTACGCTCCTTCAAGGCTTTCGCCGTCATGGACATACAGTCCTTGCATTCCGAACAGTGATGCTCCGATCCCAGGCACCACAAACAGATCCTGTGAGGATCCGTCAATGACATTTTTTTCCCACAGTCACAACACTTTTTGAAGCCGGACCGAGGGGTTGATGGTTCGGATGAAGAAGCCATCGAAATAAGATGATCTCTTTGAAGAATAAGTCTGAATCTTCTTGAAGAAAGAACTGAGCAACACGTTTCCGAGGCCCACGAAGCGCGGAAAAAACGGAACTGAGCAACGGACTCTGCGCGAGTCTATTTATACGCACAGTGACATCGGCGCCGAGACAGAGGCTGTCGAGGGACATCAGCTCGAGGGACGTCGATGCGCAGCGCCCTCTACTGAAAACATTTCCGAGGCCAGCAAGCTGGGATGGGTAACATCAAAGATAAGGAATACGTCGGAGGACACAATCTCTTCGAATGAGTGGTTTATGAATCCCTTTAGATGTGCCGTTTTTGTTCATTTTTGTCCACAGATACAGCGTAAAACGGACAAATAAATTAGTGTGAAATTCAGCTGTTGGACTTCTGTTGGCCCAATGACGGTCCATTTTAGTAATTTATGGTTATTTTATCTACAATGTGAGACGCTAACGAATCTAGGCATCTAAGCCCTGTAACAGAAACCATGAATGTGTTTAAGACCAGAGTTTAAAACCGCCGTTTGGATCTTTTTCAGAAAGGCCAGAAGATCCACATACCTCCAACTGCAGGAAGAAGCGAGTTAGTTCCATTGCTTGCCAGCATGGACGGAAAGGGCCTGGCCCAAGCAAAGGGCCTGTTTAAACCGAGGAATGTGAATAAGTAATGATGTGCCTGATCTTAGTGAGCAAGAAGGAATGTATTTCAACTATCAGTTCTTCATGTAATGTGGGCAACTGCCAGAGACGGATTTATGGGCTATTTTTAAGGGGTTTGAAGATGATCATAGCACTCATCAGAAGCCAATGCGATTTCCTCAGAGTAGAAATGTTGTGGCGTGTTGGGTATCATTCTGCAGATCCCAACAAGATGTAACTGTGTAATAAGGAGACACTAAATATAAAGTATGGCAGTAGTCTAGTTTAGGGCCTATTAAAGCTTTAACAATTACAGCACAATGGGACACTGATATTAATGAGCATAGCTTTCTTAACATCATCAGATAGCAATTAGTTGAACTGATTACTGCACTGATCTGTGGGATCAGAGTAAGGGCAGAATCAAATATAACATCCAGTGTTTCTGGACTTCTTGTTGGATGGGTATGGGCGTTTATGACTTATAATATGCAAACTTTCAAAAGGCCGATATGCTCGGGTATTGGCAATGTAAATTATGTGGATGATTACTGTAAATGTAAACAATAAGAGGGTGGTTGAAATGGCACTCAAATGATTATCAGCTCATGTGTGACCTTTAAGGGTAAATCATTGTTGATTCGACCTTAAGAAAAGAGCTGTGTTAAATGATCCTATAATGTGTGTGTCACAAACCAACACACTGCATATACTGAAATGTAAGGCAATTGGGGAAATAATCTGTGCTGCACCTACTAACAGCACACAATATTGGCAGTGCTTTTATCTGTGCTCTACTTGAAATAAAATGAGAGGGGTTTTCATACTCTTTATTTATACTTCTCAATAAAAACAATATACATTTCAAACATAACAAAATCATCAGGAAATGCTATACTAACCTAAGTAATACCTTTTACAAAAGTAACTAAAAACAGAAAGAAGAAAAACACGTATTACAGTATAATTCATCATTAAACGCCTACATACAATCGACCCTATGTAGGATGAGCAGTAGGATGAGCAATCAAATAGTGAAAACACATACACATACAGAAAGACAACACATACCTCAAAAACACACACACACACACCACTCCCACACCTATAACTAGGCAAACATGAGTTCTCACTCCCGCAATCATTTCAAAAGCCCACCCTCAGCCATATAAATCATTAAATGGTCCCCCACATTTCCAAATAAAATTCCTCTCGATTCTGTTTTTGCCTCATGTACTTCTCATAGCTTGACAAGGTCTGTAAATCTGACAGCCAGCCCTCCACCATCAGCTTTTTCATCATTTTCCATACTCTCAAAATGTGCTTAGCTGCCACCATCAACACTTTATCTAATCAACACCCCAAGCTACGAGCCACATTACATCTCCCATTAACCAAGAACCGCCTGGAAAGGTGACCTCTGGAATATCACACCCAGAACTGTATCCAACATGTCTAACACTTTCCTCCAAAAGTAAATAACCCTCAAACAATCCCAAAGCATGTGCAACAATGTGCCTCTTCTCTGACCACAACCCAAACAGGACTCATCATTAAGCATACCTAACCCATGCATCTGCACCGGAGTCCAGTACAAACAACTTAAAATTCATTGATGAATAAATCGTAAACTCAAATCCAACTTGGATTTAGCACACACCCTCAATATACCATCCCACTTCTTGACAGAAATATCCCTACCCAATTCCTCAATCCATGCCTGTCTCCATTTTTCCCATGATAAAACATACAAATCCTCCTTAGGCATCATCTTAAGGAAGGTTGAAACCATACGTGGCGGGAAGTTAAACAAATCGCAAGCCACTGGTTTAGCCCTCATTGGAGCATTCAACATCCCCTGTCTAACAAAAGAGTCTCCAAATCTGTATACCTCCTGAAATCCCCCTTACCGAAGCCACAATTGTGACTAAGAGAAGCAAAGAATACCATCCGTCCATCACACCAAACATCACCAACCTTCAGAATCTCTCTCATAATCCACTACGCCAACTAAATAAATTAATAAATAAAACACAAGGTTTCATTTCCAATTTGTAAACCGGGATTATGCCAGAGTGAAGCCACATAGTGAATCCATACATTCTGGCCATTAGCAATAATTCATGACGCAAGTGCAATCCTGGTAGACTCAATCGATGGTGATTTAGTAGCTAAATTGGGCATTTTACCCATGGAATATAAGCCGCTCAGAGGATACAGTGAAAACCCATCTCTCTCTACAGACATCGAAAATGGCATAGGAGCTCCCCTTTCAGCAAAATAAAAAGCATACAAAGAACAGATTTTGAATAAATGGTGGTGTAAACCATGCGAGGAAAGAATAGAGAAAAGGATTGTTTCAACAACGTAGGATTAAATCCCATTCTATTTTTGACACACCTGTTCACTGACAAGAGTTACAAATATAACAGCTGTTGCTGTTTGATCAAAATATGGTCTCGAAAATGAAAAACTGGTGAAGGACGAGGCTTTTATCGTGTGCAAAATTAAAAACGGCCATTGACTACACTAGAGCCTCTGATTTTCCAGCAACTATCAGCTTTTCAATCTAAATAGATGGCCACGATCAACGGGGATATTGTGAGGAACATAGCCCTTTTCTTTTGCGAGTTCCCTCCACTATGTGCTTGTTCTTTGTGAAGCCCTGGCCATTCTTTCCCAGTGAGTTCCATCTAAATCTCACTAGGGATGCACTCATATTGGTGGTCCTCTGCAGACCCTTGTGGCCCTTTGGGGATCTTAATGACCCCCAAAGTTTGGAGCGTTCGCCAAGGTACCCCGTAGCCTTTCTTAGTCAGTACGCTTATCCATACAGTTGTATTGGTTCTGCTTCTTGGCAGTGTACATTAATATAATGGCTGCACAGGCACACCAAATGTCTTATCAATACAACTGTGCTTTGTTGCCCTTGAATGTGAATGAGAGGAAAAAGAAATGAACATGTAGGATCATTTTAAATGTGTACTACTGTTAGGTAAGATTTTCAAATCAACGATAAATCTTCTTGACCTGTGTCAACCCCAGAACCTTTTTCTTTAATGGTGGATTATTTCTCTCTATGCCTCAGTGAGTGTGCACCTTTTTCCACACTCGCAGATGAACAAGTTACTTTCTTACCTGGTAACGTTCTTTCGATGGGATGGTCCGACGACGTATTCCATATCTATGACAGGTAATGACTTACAGCTGTGCTGCTTCGGAAAATCTTTGGCGTCTGCGTCCTGCGTCGATGACGTCGATGCGCCGTCCCCGAGGACCTCCTCCGACGGCCGACGTCACCCGATTTGATAAGTAGGACGCACGATGCCGATAGCCTCAGTTATAGTTTTTTTCCCAGAACGTGTGCCACCAGTTTTCTGCCAGTCAGACACACAAGGCCTTGCGGAACGCAAGCTGCAAACGCAAAAGAAATTCTGCAGCGGGGAAGGCAGGGAGGGAGCGATATGGAATATGTCGTCGGACCATCCCATCGAAAGAACGTTAACAGGTAAGAAAGTAACTTGTTCTTCGAGGGGATTGGGTCCTCCGACGTATTCCATATCTATGACAGACTCCCAAAGCAGTACCAAAGCAAGGAGGTGGGAAAGAATTTAGAATACAAATTTAGCATGCCCAATCAAATTGCAGAATAGAGAACTGCCTTGCCAAAGGCCAGATCTTGCCCTCTGATGGAATCAAGGGAATAGTGACGTACAAAAGTATGTACTGAAGCCCAGGTGGCTGCATCACACATGTGACGAATAGGAACTCCCCTCTGCAGGGCAGTAGACACAGCCACTCCTCTGGTAGAATGGGCCCGCAAGCCAGCCGGAGGGTCCTTACCCGCCAAGCGGTAACACTCGGAGATAGCTAAAATAATCCAACGAGAGAAAGTCTGTTTCTTCACAGCTTGTCCCAAACGCTTCCCAGCGTAACCAATGAAAAGTTGATCGTCCACTCTGACCCGGGACATGCGCGAAATATAAAAGCTCAATGCTCTCCGAGGATCAAGCCTATGGAGCCTCTCCTCTTCCTTACCAGGATGTGGAGGAGGATAGAACGCCGGAAGAATAACTTTCTGGCTCAAATGAAAATCCGAAACCACCTTCGGAAGAAAAGAAGGACGAACTCTAAGGACAACCCTGTCCTTGTGAAACACAGTGAAGGGTGGCTTAACTGAAAGTGCCTGTAACTCACTCACTCTGCGAGCGTAAGTAACCGCAACCAAAAACACAGTTTTCAGAGTCAACAGCCTCAAAGGGCAAGAATGTAAAGGCTCAAACGGAGCACCCATAAGAAACTTAAGAACAAGGTTCAAATCCCAACCTGGCACCAAAAAAGGTGACGGAGGGAACACATTAGTGAGCCCTTTCAAAAACTGCGAAATTAAAGGAATCTTAAAATAGGAACACTCTTCAGACGAGCGCTTAAATATGGACAGCGCCGCCAGATAACCTTTAATGGTCCCCACTTGCAAGCCCCTGTGGGCCAAAGAAAGCAAAAAAGACAAAACCATGGGAATGTCGCATTCAAAAGGATCCACATTCTGAACTCTGCACCAGTCGCAGAACTTTCTCCAACGGCAACGGTACAGAGACTTTGTTGCCGGCCGCCTGGCCGAGAGCAACACCTCCATCACGTCTTCAGGGAGGTCCCAATCCTTATACCTCAACCTTTTAGAAGCCAAGCGTGAAGATTGAGGGATCTGACCTCTGGATGGAGAACCTGACCCCCCTCCCGTGAGAGCAGATAGTCTCGGTAGGGAAGACGACGTGGAGGGCAGATGGACAAGTCTAGAAGGTCCGGGTACCACGTCCTCTGGGCCCACGCCGGAGCAATGAGGATCATCCGGGAACCGAACTTCCGTAACCTCCGCAACACTTGCGGGATGACGGGGACTGGAGGAAACGCGTACAGCAGTGGGAATGACCACTCCACCACAAACGCGTCTCCTAAGGCTCCTTTTGGAGGAAATTCCCGCAACTAAAACCTTTCGCACTTCCGGTTGACACTGTAGGCGAAGAGATCCACTTGAGGGGTCCCCCAAAGGGCGAAGATCTCCAGGAGAATCTCCTGAGCCAGCTCCCACTCGTGAGAGATAGTGCTCTGCCTGCTCAGAGCGTCCGCCGTCTCGTTGTCATCTCTGGCCAGATGAACTGCCGAGATCGAAACTTCCTGCTGGATGGCCCAGAACTCGAGCTGCATCGCCTCCCTGCACAGCGGAAGTGACCCTGCCCCCCCCTTTTGTTGAGGTAGTGCATGGCCACTGTGTTGTCCGTCAGAATCAGGACACTCTTCCCACGCACAGTCGGCAGAAAACCCTTCAGGGCTAGCCTGATGGCCCTCAGCTCCAACAGATTGATATGGAGTCTGGACTCCGACGGAGACCAACGACCGCTGACTGTCAACTCGTTGGCATGAGCCCCCCATCCCGTGAGGGATGCGTCCGTCACGATCGTCACCTCCGGCCGGGACAGCCAAAATGGGGCCCCCTTCATCAGATTGCCCTCGACGGCCCACCACAGAAGGTCCCGGGCTACCGAGGGCGGCACCTGAACAGGGTCCAACAGCCGCCTGGAGGACTGAGACCACGAGTGCCCACTGCAAAGACCTCATCCGCAGACGAGCCTCTGGCACGAGAAGAATGCAGGATGCCATGAGGCCGAGCAGTCTCAAGAACTCGGACGCTGGGAGATTCTGGGCAAACTGAAACTTGTGCATCATCTGCTGAATGTGAAGAGCCCTCACCTGAGGAGGAAAACACTGCCCCAGGGACGTGTCGAGCACTGTTCCGATGTACTGGAGCCGCTGCGTTGGTGTCAAATGGGACTTCTTTAAATTGAGGGAGAAGCCCAGCCTGTGAAGGGAGTGGCAGGTGACGGACAGATGATCCAGGACTTGCTCGGGAGAGCTCCCCCTGATCAACTAATCATCCAGGTAGGGGTAGACGTGAAACCCCCATTTCCTGAGATGCGCTGCCACCACCACCATGAACTTGGTGAAAACCCTTGGGGCGGAGGTCAATCCAAACGGCAGGACCCGAAACTGAAAGTGCGAGTCGTCAACCGCGAACCTCGGGTACTTCTTGTGCTTGGGATGGATCGGCACATGGAAGTAAACATCCTTGAGGTCGAGAGACACCAACCAGTCCTGAAGTTGAAGGGCCTGGAGGACTTGAGAAAGAGTCACCATCTTGAACTTGTCCTTCCTGAGGAGTTTGTTCAAACCGCGCAAGTCCATGATGGGTCTCAAGCCCCCGTCTTTCTTTGAAATAAAAAAATAAGGGGAATACCATCCCTTGTTCCTCTTCGCTACCGGCACCAGTTCTATGGCGCCTTTCTCCAGCAGGGCTTGAATTTCCTGCACAAGGAGCGGATCCGGACTCTTCAAAGAGAGGTTCCCTGGTGGATTGTCGTGAGGCCTCTGCCGAAAAGGAAGACAGTAGCTGTGGGTTATGATCTCCAGAACCCACACATCCGAAGTAATGGCTTGCCACTCTACAAGATGCTGCGCCAGCCTTCCCCCAACCGGCGAACCATGGGACCTGGCCTCATGACTGAGTGGTAGCGGCTGCGGCGTTGCCTGAGGGCAAAGAGGCAACTGCCCGAGCGGCCTTGGCACCTCGAGTACCTTTGTTTCCACCTCTGGCACTCTTACAATGGCCTCTTTGACTGCTAGCTCCTCTCGCTTTACTGAAGGACGAGTAATAGTGAAAGGAACCTCCCCTCCATTGCTGTCTCCTAGGACGAAAAGGCGGAGGTTGGCGAACTACAGCACCCAACGATTTTGCTGCAGCTTTGGAGGTCTGCAACCTCTCAAGGCTCTCGTCAGCCTTGCTGCCAAAAAGGTGTTCACCGTCAAAAGACATGTTGAGGAGCCGGGACTGCACATCAGAAGCGAACCCAGACTTCCGCAACCACGCAAACCTGCGCATTACAGTGCTCACCGCCATGGACCGGATGACACAATCCGCCAAGTCCAAACCCGACTGAACAGCCTCACACATAGCATCCTTGCCATCCTGAACCATAGCAAGGAAACCATCCCGTTCGTCCCCTTCGGGAATATGATCAGCCGCTAACGCAACACAGTTCCACAGAGTGTGCGTGAAACGAGACAAGGCACATATGGAGTTGGCCGCCTGAAGCGCCATACCCCCCGAAGAAAACACTTTCTTCGCCCAGCCGTCAAAACGTTTGTCGTCCCTATCCGGAGGGATGGTAGGATACAATGCCTGCTTTGCCGGAGCCGTAGCCGCCTGCACCACCAAACTCTCCGGGGTGGGGTGCCTAGACAAGTAGCAGGGGTCGCTACTGGCTGGACGGTATTTTCGCGACGAATACTTGCCCACTGCCGGGAGACTCTCCGGAGCAGTCCAAGCCGCTGCCACCCTTCTCTGCAGAGCCATATGAAAAGGCAAAACCGGGTCAGTGGGTGGACCGAGATCAAGGATGTCCGTGAGATCATCCTGAACGAACTCCCCTGGGGGAGCTGACCAATCCAAGTACTCGGTAACCCGAGACATAAGGCGCCGATATGAAGAATCCGCATGAGTGCCAGGCTCCAGCCGACAAAACTCCACCTCTGGAGAGGTGTCCAGTCCACTGGCATCATGCAGCGACTGCCTCAGGTCATCAAACTGGCTATGGCCCGAGATAAGGTCATCTGGAACCGCAACCGGAACCAGGCCGCCATCAGAGCCTTCATCACCCTCTGAAATGTACTCAAGGCGGGGAGAGGAAGACCTCTGCGGACCAAAGCAGTGCCGGACCTTAGCCATAGCCTTTCTAGGGGCAAACCCTGTTCCACGGGGCCCCTCCGACACCACCGCCTCGAAAGGCGCCGGCGTCGACAGAAAAGGCGTCGAGGGCGCCGAACGAGTCGCGCCGGCGTCAACAGAAAAGGTGTTGTCGTCGAGCGAATCGGCATCGACGACAGCTGCAGCGCCGTCAGCATCGGCGGCGTCGACACAGTCCTCGAAGCCGGAGCTCTGAGCGTGTCTCTCGACAACCTGGGCGCCGACGACGACCCCCGCGAAGACGGAACCTCGAGAGAAATCGTCGATGACCTGGGCGCCACAGGCATCGACGTCTTCTTTGAAGACGGCACAGGATCACGCGGTCTCGAGCGCGTCGAGGACCGGGACCTGGAACGGGCATGGCGAGAACGGCTACCCTTGTCCAAGCGGGACCTCTCTCGCGAGCCGTGCCGACCACCCGAGCCCGAAGGCGTACGGGCGGTGTCTCTCGACCGGTGCCGACCGACCCCACTCGGAGGCGCGGACGGACCAGTGCCCTGCGATTCCAGAATCGCTAGCATCTGCTTCCCGAAGGAAGCCCATTCCTCCGGTGTCGCTTGCATGGAGGGATCAGCGACCTGCCGACGGGCGGAGTCCTCGGAAGAGGACGGGGAAGGCAACCT
Source organism: Ambystoma mexicanum (assembly GCF_040938575.1). Taxonomy (NCBI): domain Eukaryota; kingdom Metazoa; phylum Chordata; class Amphibia; order Caudata; family Ambystomatidae; genus Ambystoma; species Ambystoma mexicanum. The sequence goes on along the minus strand of NC_090937.1, from coordinate 1,119,689,238 downwards.
ATGCCGGCGCTTCCTGGAATGCCTAGAAGAGGCGGAGGAGTGGCGAGACCGACTCCTGGAAGGAGACCCACCGGACTTCCGACGACGACGCGGAGAGTCACCCCTCGAGTCATCGGTCGAAAGCCCCGCAGACCTCGACTTCCGGGGCTTAGACACCCGGCCTACCGATAGCTTCTTCTTGCGTTCCTGCAAAGCCTTTGCAGTGAGCGACTGGCAGTCGACACAGTCGTCCGTATCGTGGGCCTCCCCGAGGCACCAGAGGCAGGCGTTGTGCGAGTCCGTGACCGACATCTTGGACCCACAGTCCCCGCAGTTCTTAAGCCCGGACGCGGGGTCGAAGATGAGAAAGACATCGCCACGAACAGGTCTTCACAACCAACCGAACAGGTTCAACGAACCGAGAATAGAAAACAGCAACTCCAACGAGTCGAGGCGTACCGAGATTCACGAAGCAAACACGTTCGTGGAAAAAACGGAACTGAGGCTATGGGCGTCGTGCGTCCTACTTATCACATCGGGTGACGTCGGCCGTCGGAGAAGGTCCTTGGGGACGGCGCATCGACGTCATCGACGCAGGACGCAGACGCCAAAGATTTTCCGAAGCAGCACAGCTGTGGACATTGCCTGTCATAGATATGGAATACGTTGGAGGACCCAATCCCCTCGAACATCTTTTACTCTTTTTATGGGTGTTATTTTTAAGATTCTCCATAGTGTATTTTTAATGTTATCCTACTTGACAACTTTTGGCATAAATTGCCTCTTGTTGCGGGGTTGCCCTTTGGGCTCCCCTTTTAATTTTCTCTGCCTAACCTTGTTAGAACTACAGTTCCCAAGGATAGAAAGGACATTTTATCCTCTCTAAACTTTATTTAGGTGAGACCAGCCCATCTCACCTTATGCGGAGCGCTGAGGAGATGCAATGTATCCCCTTTATCATGTTAACTAACATTTCTGTTACAGGGACAAGCTTTTAATGCTGGCAGCAGTGAACCTTTTTACTAAATTTGAGCACCTTTACTGTGGGCTGTTTGACATGCCGCCCTTGATTCTCTAGAGCGATTATACCATAAGAGGATACAGGTAGTATTTACATAAAGGATACAATAAGGATCCGATTCTTCTTAACCTTCAGTGAAGAATCCTCAAGGAAGAATCCTTTCCATTGATGACACCCACTGCCTGATGTAATAACACAGCCAGAGTGAGGAATCAATTGAAAGGATGAATAACTATGCACAGTCTCCAATCTGTGTACAAGAAAACAAATGGTAAATACTAGAAGCTTCAACTTTGGCCTCCCTTAATTTCCACTATTTCCACACTAACCTTGTATGATTAGTTGACTTGATAGTTAAGATGAACCGTGATGCTCCAGATGAATGCAACACAACACAACGGCAAGGAGGGGAAGAGTTAGTAGGGAGCTAATCCCGAACGGAACGAGGGCCGAGCTAGTGTCAGGTTGGTGCACTCTGGAAAGCGTTTGTTAGTTCAGTGCACAAGTCATAACAAAACATAATCCTGGTATCTCCAGCAGGGTGTACTATTCAGGTTCCACTGGTGTGCAGTACGTTATTCACCCTTGAATAATATGGAACACAAAAGTTCAAACTGAAATTATCCTCTATTGGTAATGCGATATTCACCCTTGAAAAGAACTTAAATCCTGTCTGGGATGTAGTACTCAGTAACACAATGCTCATGGAAACCAAACTAAACAAACCAGTAGTTACTCCCGTAACTCCGGAAGTATCATGGAGAACTCACTGCGCTTGGAAACACAGCAGCGTAAAGAATTGTAACTTATGGATGTAAGGCAGGACCCATCCGTAATCAACATGGACAGATTCGTAGGTAAGGCGGCACTCCTCTGTAGGTACAGCAGCTGGGTATGGAAGGCCACCATGCGGAACGGCAGTCAGTTGGAAAAGTCCCGCGGAATAACGCAGCTGGCTTGGAAGCCTCCGCGCGGAACAGCGGTCAACTGGAAAATGCCACGGGATACAGCCGTTGATTTGGGAACGCCTCCATGAAGTACCGAAGGCGGCAATGGAAGACTCAGCGGAATTGCTGAATCAGGCTATATCCAGGAGCCTGAATGAAGAGGGAAAACTCTTGGAAGGCTTGGAATGAAAACGCGGTTCGCGAGTAAACGAACTGCACGCAAGGAAGAAGATACAATTAGAAGCGCGGAGCATTCCGAAAAAAGGACCTAAATACGTGCCGCAGGCACGTGACTGATGTGTTCCAGAACGATCATGTGATTTAGATGTAGGAATCCAGTATCGTTTAGCAGGAAGTTTAGAGAATAGTCTCCACTTGTTATAGAACGGTTTTGCTGCCGTTCTAAACGCATATGGATTCCTGCTACCATGCCCAACAGGTGAGTGAGGCATGACACTGTTCCCACAGCCCCCGCAAAGGCACCCTTGGGTGCTCATCTTACCAAAATGGCCCGTCTTTTTTTGCCATTTTAGCATTCCTTGTCCTTTCTTGGTCCTTTCCCTGACCTCCAGGAGGGGATAACCCTTTTTGTTATCTTCGTTGGGAGACATCGGTCAAGCCCACCCAGGCTTCAGAGTGTCTGTGAATGCAGGAAGCGAGGGAGGAGTCCAAAAGTCTGCAGTCCTTTGTCTTCCAGCCTGACTCCGAGAATCCAGTTCAAACTGGGAGGCATTGTCCTGAAAGGACTAATAAAACCCCCTCCCCACCGCCCCCCCACCCCCAAGTCTGAATGTTGCAAGGCTGTTGGATTGGCTGGGTTCCTGCATAAAAGTCTGATCCTGGAAGCTGAAGAAGTAGTCGACCACTGAACCTGAATTCAAAGAGGAGAGCATGCTGTGTAAGCAGATCCTGCAATTACCCTTCCTGCCAAGCGACCTGGTGAATCCAAAAACGACGACCCCGACCCAGAGCCAGGTCAGACCCATTAGACCTCATGCTGCGACCTTGCAGGGCTGCAATACCCTGGGACCTCAAGCTATTGTGCGGTGCATGGTCCTCCGAATCGAGCTGAAACTTTGGTGACATCCTGCTTCACCTCCAGAGACGTGAAAGGTCCCCTCACCAAAGTGATGGACATTATAAACTACGAGAATCCAATCTGCAATGTTCAGTCTTCTTCCGACTCCTGAAAAGGGTGCCAAAACCACTGAGCCGCATTCAGCCGCGTTGAAACTCTTGCCTGCAGCCTTCCCCCGTTGATCCCTGCTGCAGAAGCCCTTCCAGTGTCCTGTTTTCAGTCTTCATGACAAGAAATTCAGCGACCAGGTTTTTGGCTGCAGATCCTGAAGTCTCCCCTGCTGCAACCTATTCTTCTGTGCGGAGTAAACCATGTGAAGAACCTCTTGCCTTGAGCCTTCCGTGATCCCTGCTGAAAAAGTCCTTGCAGAGTCCTTTCTACAGTCTTCATCATAAAAGGAATTCAAAGACCAGGTTTTTGGCTGCAGATCGTGAAGTTTTCTTGCTGGAACTCTTCTTCCGTGCTAAGGTACTTTGTTGGCTGGGGTATTTACTTACCTTAAGCCTTTGTTATTTCTGTAAAACTTTGGAATGTTTCTTGTGATTGGGAGTCCTCTCATCCAGTTCACCCAGGCCCACTGATGTAATCCTCCTATGGTGTCTTGTCTGAAGTCCCTAGACGCTAACTAACTGTAAAGTGAACTACTTACTTGTTTGAACAGTCTTCCACAGGAACTCTGACTTTTTCCTTCACCAGAACCCTATCTCACCCTGCCTACAGCTGGCTCCAAGACCACTAGAGTCCCCCCGAGTGAACTTGTGCAATAGAATAGGGAAGGACCGGATAAAAAAAGGATTCTGTCTTGAAAAGTATAACAAATGTTTAAAAGTACTTACTAGTAAAAATGTTGGTTGGTAACTAACTCTGAGAGGGAACAGTTACAAAGGTTCTTACCTTGAATGTGTGTTGTGCCATTCTGAAAAGTATATGCAAGATTGTTTATACTCACCTGTGAATTGGTTGTGCCCCTTCCCCAAAAGTAATACTGTTGGCTTCACTTTACTGTTCCTGTTGGATATAAATGAATGAGTGCCCCAACTGGGTCTTGCTTCCCCTGACTTGCTGTTAGCCTGACTATAATAAGTCTGCCTTTGATTATATTTACCTTTAAGTTGCTGGTAGCTCCTTTAAAAAGTATATGGGTTTTACTTACCTTGAGTTAGCTGTGTGCCATCTTATGATTTCTTTGACTATGTTTACCCTGCAGAGTTGTCAACAGGGCACAGATCTGCGAACGTGGTTCAGCAAAGATGGATTCAGTGAACCCACCTTTACCGAATATGAGTACATCCCCAAATGTCTAAGGCTTAGTTGGGTTGCTCAGTGTTCGATACTGTAGCAAGGTCAGCAAGGCTTCCAGGGAGCAGGAGATCCCAGGGGGCTTATAATATGGCAGGGCCTCAGTCAATGTAAGGGATCGCCAGTTTTTGGTTTTTTATGTCGAGCACATGTACAGCACCCAAAGCATAGATTTGGTCTCAGAACCGTTCCCTCACAATTTCTCTTCATGTAGGCATCTTCTGTGCTTTGGGATTCGTCCGTGTTAAGATGGATTTCTTGAATCTGGCCTGGTGGAGAGAATTTAGGAGGTCACCCTAGTTATGATGAACAGGGAGTTCTGATAGGTTAGCCAAAACCCAATCAAGGTAGAGTGGAGGGCGGTCAAGTCTTATTCTTAAGTGAGCCCTCAAAGAGTCTACACAGTATTGCAAACAATAATTCAATGCCGACAGCCAGTTATACAAATAGTTCATTATGGTTATACTGACAAGCTCATCTGAATGGCTGGTGGCAGTGGTTTTATGCTACATATGTTTGTGCACTTTTTACTCCCAGGCTGCAGTAATTCACAGAACAGTCACTATGGACCCAAAATGGCAAAAGTGTTATTTCTTCGCTAATTCAAGATGACTTGTCCTTTTCTTGGTCTTTCTTCTGCCATGCAGGGCAGAGGGGCCTGGTTTGAATTTTGTCTTCGGCAGGATCCTTTGTGAAGCCTGACAATGCTTCAGTGTGTCAGTGAGGACAGGGAACAGGGGAGGGCTCAGAAACTCTGCTGTTTTTTTGTCTTCTGCTGTGCCTGCCTGGAATCAGTTCCAACTGGGGAGCTGGCTGTCCTGAAAGGAAGCCTCCACCCACAATTTGAATGGTGCATCAGTGCTGATTGGCTGGGTTCCTGCATAAGATTCATGGATCCTGAAGCTGAAGAACAAGATGACCACTGGAACTTAAGAATCGACAAGGAGGAAGTGGCGAGACGCCAGCAGCCACTTCCAGATGACTTGACTGGAGATGCCTTTCGAGTAATCGCTGCTGTCCGACCCCTTCTTCCAAGCGTCCGTAGAGCCTCAAAAAGGACGACTCTGCCTTAGACTGGTGGGTCCAATCAGTCTCAAGACAACCTGCATTTGAAGCCATCCCACAACGAGCTGTGACCTTCACCAGCTGCAAAACGCCTGGCACCTGTGGCCATTGTGCAGTGCATCGCCTTCCGAAGATCGAATCCTCCCGAAACTTTGGAGGACTCCTTCCGGACCTCCAGAGGCAAGGTACCACTCCTCAAAGTCCCGTCACCAGAGTGCTGGGCCGAGAAAGCGAGATTAATCAACCGGGCAGCAACAGTTCTTCACTGGTGCTTTGAAAAGGGTGCCAAAATCACAGAACCACAAAGAATTCTTTGCCTGGAGCCTCTTCACTCGACCGCTGTTGTGAGACCCATTGCAGTGTCCCTTCTTTCTTTTGCCCCAAGAATCAGCGCAAGTAGGAAGGTATTTTTTCGGAAGGGAGAGTTGAAGGTATTGCGGACCCAGGCCCCAGAAGGCCTTGTGGACAATGCAGAGGGTCTTTAACTTAATCCTTGCAGCCACTGGGAGCCAATGAAGAGACTTCAGGGCTGCAGAGATACGATCCATGGGCTTGAGGCCAAGGACAAGACTCACAGTCCTGTTCTGGATGACTATCACAGGGCGGAGAGTAGTAGAAGGAAGATTTAGAAAGAAGCTGGTGCAGTAGTCCAGCCTAGAGAGAACCAGAGCTCTAGAGACGGAGAGCTTCTAGTGGAAAGGAGAGGAAAGGAAGAATACCTCTGCAGAGGTGCAGTTGGTAGTTTGACTTCGAGACGTCAGAGATGTGTGGAGAAAAGGAAAGCGTGGAGTCGAAGATGACCCTGCGGTTCTTAGCCTCACAGGTGGGAGCAGGAAGAGTGCTGAGGGAGGCCTCACAGAGAGTGACAGGAAAGGAAGGTGCAGGAGTGCCGATGAGGAGGATCTCTGTCTTACTGGCATTTATGCAGAGGTTGTTTGCGGCACACCAATACTGGATTGCAGACAGTCAGAGACGAGAGAGGGAGAAGAGGTGGCAGAGGGGAGCCTGAAAACGAGCTCAGTGTCATCTGCATAGTACTGAAAGTTGGAGCAAAGAGCAGCAATGCGGTGGGCAAGGGGTGCCAGGTATTGGTTGAAAAGCCAGGGAGAGAGATTAGACCCCTGGGGAACACCACAGGTAGAGAGTGAAATAGAGGAAAGGAAGGACCCAAGTTGGACCCGGTAGGGTCAGTTGGAGAGAAAAAGGGTCGGACAGGCCAGGGCCTGATCAGTAATACCCAAGTTATCACAGAGTCGGTTGAGCAGGATGGCATGGTTGACCGTGTCAAAGGCAGAAGAGAGATTGAGTAGGATGAGGACAGAGGGGAGATTAGAATCAAGGTTGGAGAGAAGGTCTTCACAGATGTTCAGGAGAGCAGTTTCTGTGCTTCTGGCTGCTCGGACGCCAGACTGATGTTCGTGGAGACAACCAACAGAATCAGTATGGAGGCTAAGCTGGGAGATGGTCAGCTTTTCCAGGAGTTTGCCCAGGAAAGGAGTGATAGAGATCGGGCGATAGTTAGCCGTGCAGGAGGGGTCGGCTGAGGGTTTCTTGAGAAGAGGGTGCACAAGAGAGTGCTTCAGGGGGGGAGGGCAAAGCTCCAGTGGTGAAGGAGTGGTTGCAGAAGTCGACCAGAGCAGGAGCGAGGGTGTCAATATGGTTCTTGATGGTTTTGGACGAACAGGGAAGAACCTGTTTTGACGGGATTTTCATTGATCGGACTGGTCTAGAAATCTCATCATTGGAGAACAGAGAACAGAGAAAAGGAGGAGAAAGAAGGAGGAGAGGCGGCTGCAGGGGGGCCAGAGGTAGCAGAGAAGAGCAGGAGAGGATGAGAGAGTGGACAGGATGTCCGGGGTTTTTTAGATGAAATGGTCTTGTTTCATTGATTTTACCTAAAACAATTACTACAAAAGTATTTTACTTACCTTTTAAATTGCATACTGCCATTGTCAAAGTATTACCAAAGTGTTTACTTATTGTAAATAGAGTGTTTTTTTATTGTGTCTTATAGTACTTACCTTTCTGAAGAATTACCTTAGTGTATATATATTAAAAAAATTGATATAACTTTTAGTGTGTCAGTGTTTCTTTGGCCTATGATTATACTAAGCTCTTTGTACCTTGCTCTTAAGTTAACCCTGGCTGCACAGCCATTTCTACCAACAAAATGTATCTGGTTCAGGCCTATGCAAAGATTTGGAGCCCTGTGTCCCAACTGTGAGTCTTCTAAAGTCCCACCTAAGGTGGACTTTTGTAAAACTCTTTATCAGAGTGGAATAGAAATTGGAGATAAAGGGACATGTTTACAATGTTATCCTATGGAGGACAGTGTGGACAGGCACACTGATGCTTACTTACCCGCCTGACTCAGAATTTCCCCAAATGTTTTCGTGGATCATCTGTGGGTTTCTGAGGGTTTGACCTTCCGCTGTGTTCTAATGAGAGGAGCCCAGGAGTTGCGGGTTGGAGGATTTTTCCGGTTGGAGTGGAATGCAAGATGCAACCCCTTTCGGTGAAGAAATGCAGAATCCAAGGATGCAGGCCTCCTCAGGACCTTTCACGAGATGGTGGGAGGCGGGTTCCAGCGACAGCCACATTTTTCAGGCGACGACAGGCATCCATCCAATCGCGGTCACAACAGCTGCTCCAGGACAGGTTTCCTTGTAGGTAGGAAGGTGAAATTCAGGGAGAAGGAGACTTGTGGCAGAGGCTGGCAAATACGAAGGTTCGTAACCAGTTCACCAGGCAGTTCAGGGACACTTCCAAAAGCTGGGATGCACTGGATCTTCCAGAAGGCATCAAAAATAGTTGGTCCCAATAGTCCAAGGGCTGAAGCATCGCTCAGGGTCTTCAGAGATCAGGTAGAGGAGCAGGGCTTCACCAGGCCATACAAAGGAAGGGATACTGGGCCACTTGTAGTCTTTGGATCTTCACCATGCTGCTCTTCAAGGGTTGATATGAAGAAGAGCTGCAGATTTCCTCCTCGTATCCAAACTCCGGGCTGGAAGCAAGTCCTAGCTCACCAATGGTAAGTATCTGCACCATTCAAACAGCCAGTATTTGTCTAGTCAGGGACAACTACTGGTTTCACAACCACCCCAGTAGCAGACCTCCTGGCACCAGTGATGTTGACTGGATCTAGACAGTTCCAGCCTTCCTCCTTCCACACAAACACACGTGCATGCGCACACGCACCAAGGCACAGACGCATTGGCTCAGAAAAGTCACAATTTACCTGGGCAAGTGCAAGACCCCATAAGGACTATCCTCACCCGAGTGATAATGTAGCTGTGCGCACTATGAACATACATGAATTCAAAAGGGAAACAGTTTCCCATTATGGATAGTCTGAAGGACTGATCAGTTTCCATCTAACAATGTGCTGAAAGCTTCACTTACTTTTAAAAATTCAGGGTTGGATAAAAACAGCAAATCGAATAGAGCTCCATACGAAACTATGGAGGGAAAGTTGCAAAATGAAAATCTTTCCCAGCAGTCCCCAGGTCCAACAAAATTAGGAGGGCCCAAACAAAAGCAAAACAGTTACAGTTTTACGACTTTCAAAAACGTTTTGGTAGTCATTTTGACAGCATATAAGGGAAAATAGCTACCAATTGAAATTAAATACTATTTAGTGGTGCAACTAAAAGTATATGAGCCTGCCAGCACTGTACTCCGAAACTAACTTTCTGGGTGTGGAATCTTCCTTGCCCTGAGACCAAATGAGGTGCTCTGGAAGTACCACAGCTCAGGTGTGCTCTAGTGTGTGTGTTACTAGAGGCTGAACATCAAAAAAGAAAACAACAATGCAGCTGCAGGGTAGTCTTAGTAGATGTCCCTCGAACAGCAAAAAAAAATAAAAACGATTAAACCCAAAACTTAAGGGGAATTCATTAAGTTAGCAAAAGAACCACAACGGAATTCTGATGTAACAGTTTAGAAAAGCACACAACATCACAACCCATAATGTGTGCGTGCGTCTGGAATGTATTGCTGGTTTCCTTGACAAAATAAGCAGTGCAGAGAGCGTACCTAAATTAGCTTTGAAGGAAAATAAATCCTATACCATTTGTGACTTCCCAAACCATCTGGGGAAACCCAGCGTGCTCCAAGGTCTGCAGGAGAGAAATGATTTGCGGGCTTGAAGTACTTTGCAAGCTGTTACAATATAATCATGGATGGGGAGCATTACATTGATTGAATAGAGTAATGTTTATTCTAACTGTGTAACTGCCACCATGTATATTGGTCAGTATCTCAGCTGCTGCATAAACGTATCTATGCCTTTTGCTTAAGAACAGGCCATTTGATTAGGTCAGACTGGTGCATAGGTAGCAGTGGTTGCAAGTTCATCATTACGCTTTAAGAATAATTCTCTGAAACACCCCACAGATATAACCATTCTTTGTAACAGAATGCATAAGGGCTGATACATAACACGTTGCTGCACCCTATAATAAAACTAAGTTACATGAAATTGGATGTGTGACTTATGTTCTTCTCTCTGAAGAAAGTGCAAAGAAACGTTGACATTCTGGATTATTGGAATCTGCTGTGAGTTTTACCTCTGTGGCAAACTGAAGGGCATTTGTGGTTCCGGCATCCTAAAGTTCTTCCACACATCTGATCACATGCCGGGCAGTTTCCAGAGCAGCACTGAAATACAAAAACATAAAACTTGCATCAAATGATATTTGTGGAATTCATCCATGGACCGGACACAGAGAACTTTGGGATGGGATGAAAATAGGATTACAACATTAAGCACAAGGTTTCCAAGGCACTCGTGTTATCGGCTTTCAGGATTAGTGAGCTGCTGATGGCAACCGGCTCATAATGAAAACCATGAGTTTTATTTGAATACCAAAAGTTAAACTCTTAACTTCAAAAGTGAGAGCAACAAGGGAAATGCCATAACAGCATCAGTGTTCTTAGAATCAGAACGTGTCCATGTATTAGCTTAAATAAATAAACAAGCCTATGCATGCAAAGTACACGTTTGGACGTGAATATAGGTGTACAAAATGAGAACCCTGTTGCACAATGATCCGTTGTTATTCTAGAGCTGGGTTCGTCGACAAAATGAATATTAAAATACAGTCAGGTTTTTTTACGATATATAGCCTAACACACACACCGTGAATGTACATCTATGTATAGGATACTGCAATACTAACAGTAGTAGACTTCTAGAGCACAAGAAGATGTTAATCTCTCAACTTCAATCTTGTGCAGACTCCCAATGCGGAGGTGTTCCATCCCAAGGACAGAAATGGGTTAGTGTTAGGGAAATGTATCATTTTTATGCTTCATGCCCTCCCATAGTGAGTGGGACCCCGAGCACTCCTTGCTGTACTTCTGGACCTTTTTCTTTATAACCTGAATGAATGGAGCTTTTTTCCACTCATTCCTTCTTATGTGCTCTGTCTTTTGGAACTCTGTTCTCTGTATTTTACCCTTACTATGGAGTCTACTGTCCTCCATCTCTCTTAAGGCATCTGTGTTTTACTTTTGCAGCACACAGCTCCTTCGAGATTCTTTCGTTATCCTTACTTACTACTGTTCTTAAGGATAGAGGAATACTTTGAATTCCCCCTCCTATAACCGTATATTCTGAGAGATTGGCACCCACTGCATTATGTGGAGTGCCAACGGGATACGCAGGATCCCCTTCTCTCTGCTCCTGTGACTTTTTAGTCACACAGGCAACCCTCTAGTTATGGCTGGTGGCAGTGGATGTGTTCTAGCCAACTATTGTGCTATTTTATACCACAGACGGTATTCACAGTCCCGGTTGTGCACAATAGGGCCCCCTATGTACTAACATGGTGGTTCCTTTCTTTTTTCACCATTTCTAGCATGGTTGTTCTTTGGTAGCCCTTCTTTTACCATTCTGGGAGGGGGAGGTCTGCGTGTGCGTTTTGCCTTTGGCAGGAACCCTTGGGTGTCCCCGCCAAAGGCTCCCGTGTGGGCAAGCAGGAAGTGGGGGAGGAGTTTTTCACTACCATGCCCTTTGTCTGCCTGAGTGCCTGAATGGAACCAGCTCCGACTGGGCGTCTGGCTATCCTGATTGGACAGCCACCCACCCCTTTCTATAAATTGCTGGGATAGATTGCAGAGGAGAGATTGCAGAAGAGTGCCTGTAGACCCTTTGCAACACTGAAGCGACCACTGCTGTCCTGATCCCGTTTTCTATGCGACAGATGAGCTCCGAAGAGGACTCCTTCCCTTTGGCTGGTGTGACCAACCATCATTGAGATTAACTACTATCTGAGCCTTCTCCCGAGGTGCAGTGCCTTTCTAGAGCTGCAGACCGCGAATACCACGAGACCTCCGACCCAATCGCAGTGCAACATCTTGCCAAGGCCAAATCCGTCCAAATCTTTTCTGAGCTCCAGGTGAACCTCCAGAGACACAATCTGACTCATCCAAGTCCCCCCTCGCAAGAGTGCAGGCTCCAGGAATCGAAGAAAATTGACTGGACGAATCGAGTCCTTTGTTGGTGCTGAAAATAAGGCGCTAAAACCACAGACTGACCAGAGAAGCTAAAGAAATCCCTGCAAGAGGTACTCTCTCAAGACTGCTGCTGAGACATCCCATTCAGTGTCCTGCCTTTCGGCACCAGACCACAGAATCCAGACACCGGGTCCATCGCTGCTGCACAGAGGAGAATCCATCCACAAGCATTCCTTCTAACCTAAGGTACTGTGGGGTGAAAAGGTATTGCTTACCTTTAACCAAGAAGTCGCTCCAGAGTGTTGGAGTGCATAAAGACGTGTCCAGGGTATCCACTCTTACCTAAGTTGCCGGCTTGCATCCCTTTAGTGAGTCCTTTTAACAGGTTTTCCAATGTTGTGTTAATTCTTCTAGCATCTTTATCTAGAGACTGAAAGTATCCACAGGAACTTTTGCTGTTCTGCTGCTTCGTAAGACTTTGAGCTCGCTCCGAACTGACTTTTGCATAGAGTTAGGGATAAGACTTAAAGCTTTAGCTTGCCGAGAAAACACCTCTCGAACCGTTAGCTCTCTACTGTGTGACTAACCAACCTTTCTCCTTTCTAAAAGACTTTTATCTTGTGTAATTGTAATGGGTTATTTATAACGTGCTTAATACCCAGAGGTTTCTAAGAGCGGACCCGGGGATCGTACCTGTGATGCTCCACATCATCTTGGTTCTAAGATGAGCACGTTGCCCCTGAGCTATCGTGGTTTTGCTAACTAAATACAATTACCATATATCTGTGTGTGAGTACGCGGTTGTACAGATCATACTGTAGAACTGTCATTAGCGTCAAACTCTAACAATTGTACCGCGAGCAACTACCAACTAAGCAGTGGCGTTTTGAAAAGCATTTAGAAGTAATCCTAATTGTGTGTTGGTTAAGTGATCCAAGTATTTTAAGATATTCCTTTTGTAAATAATACATATATATTTTAAAATAAATGTATTAGTGTAAGTGTTTCTCTGGACTACTGTACTAACTGGGTTCAGTGTACTTACCTACAGCTCACATCTTCATATTCTGATAAGCCTGACTTCTCGGCCACTCCATGTGGTATTTTGGTAAACACTGCACTCCCTTGTAAATAACGCATAGAATATTAGAAGCAAGTGTCGGTAATGCAAAATGTGTTTGAGGTGCAGGGGAGAAGTAGCGACCCTGGCACATGGGCCGTAGTTTTATGTACAGCAAAAAGTGGTAAGTTCCCAAAGTGTGGCCATAGACAGTGTGCAGGGGACAGGAGTTCCCACACTTTTGGAATTTACCACTTTTTGCTTTGCTCTGCCACTATGCCAAGGTTCCATGAGTAGTACATACGAATATTAAGAGTTGGGGACCTGTATGCCATTGGGATAGTTTTATGAAGTCTTACCTCAAGTGGACTTTAGGTAAACTCCCCTAATGCTGGTGTTACAGCCGATGGGATTTGTGCAGGTTGGATTACATTTACTCCTGGTTGCAGTGTGTTCAAACAATCCATCCCCAAGGCTAGTTACTATACTGTAAATGTTAAAACATGTCCACTATGGAAAACTATAAGGCAGAAGCTCTTATTAATCTTACTGTTGAAAAACTAAAAGATATGTGTAAAGAAAAATACAATCAATTATAAGCAGTATCATATGCATTACATTGCTTTCTTCGTAATCACAGTATTTAATAACAAGAACCATAACTGTCTTCTTTCAATGTATATTGTCACAACAGGCTTTTTCCTGCGAGCGGGAGAGCTTATCGGGAAGTCAAGTACATGTACCAGGGAGCACACATGAGGGAACAGCTAATTTACTAGTCACCATTTGTATCGTCAATTGTGTTGTATGTGAAGTACGATAGTTCAGGGTGGCTTGTCGTCTGAAGGACGAAACAGATCACGTATTAGTGCTTTCCAAGCCTCAAAAAAGTAACGTTGGGCTCCCCTTCCTCTCCGCTATTACCTGATTCCCAGGACTCCGTTTCTGCCGCAGCCCATCTCTCCAGTTCTTTGTCCCATTTTGTAAACTGTTGGGCCCCCAGGTAATTTCCATGCCATAGCAATTGCTCGCTTTGCCAGTACGCAGGCCAGGTCCATGAGCTTTACAGCCTGTTTGAATTTGCTTAATCTGGGATACGTGCCCAAGAGGCACTCTTTCAGGGACCAACTTTACCTTGTCAGACCAGCTTTCCTGCAGGCTAGCTCTGCCCTGACCCAGAAACTCTGCACCTTCTCGCATCCCCAGAACATGTACATCAAGTTCGCCCCTCCCCCCCGTCACACCAGGGGAATGTAGGTGTAACCTGTTTATTGAAGCTTGCTACCTTATGTGGGGTCATATAGGTCCTGTTTAGGACATTCAGCTGGATTAATCTGAGCCTGGCATTCCTGGACACTTCTTTGGGGTGCATCAATGCTCTCTGCCACTCCTCGTCAGTAATAGGCTCCCCTAGGTCTTTCTCCCATCTTTCTTTCAAGATCCCGCTTCTGGGGTTGGTCCTATCCAGCAGCTGACCGTAAATCCTGGATACAGGCCTACAACCATCTCCCAACCCGTACATCTCTGTCAGTTCCTCCAGCTAGCACTCACACTTGTTTTTGGCCACATGTTTCTTCTGATACCAGAGGAAATGTCCCTTAGCCAACCCATCTTGTTCACATATTTCTTCAAATTCTCTGAATTTCCCTTCATTGTACATGTCACCCCACGTATACAGTCCCTGCCCCTCCCAGTGTTGTGCAGTGGAGAGTTCATCATCTGTTTTACACACATCTACCATGATCGGGACATCGGGAGAGTAGGGGCGCCTCATGTTGTGTATTGTTTGGGCCCTCTTCCATATTTGTCTACCCAGCTTCACAACCATTGGGTATTGCCAGGGCCTGCAAGCGGGGACCATAGCGTTTCTTTCAAGTACGTCGGGGTGACCAAAGATCGTTTGAGCCCCGTTTCGGCAGAAGGTTAATCCGAGAGCCACTTAGCAATATGGCTAGGTTGTGCCGCCATGTAGTACCTTTCAAGGTCTGGCAGTTGTATGCTCCCAGCTTTGTAGGGCAGCATCAGTGTTGACAATTACATCTTGTGCTGGGTCGTACCCCAAACAAACTCCCTTAGCAGTGTCTCTAGTGTCCGAAAAAAGGTGATTTAATCTAATAGCATATTTTTTGGAAAAAGTATAGGAATCTCGGGAGAATGATCATTTTGGTGATTGATGCCCTGCCCATCATCGAAAACGGGAGTTTGGACCAGAACCTCATTGAGCTCCGTAACTCCCAAATATCTGAACGTGTCCAATTGCCATCGGATGCCCACATCCGGTAGGTCATCTATGTCTAGTCCCCTTAGCCCTGCCAGTGGGAATATACAGGATTTCTCCTTGGAGAAGCATATCCCTGAGACACTTGAGAATCTTTCTAGCACGTCCAGCATCACGGGAGCATTTACATGTGGTTCTCTCACGTATAATAGGGCATAGTCGGCATAGAGGGAGATTACAGGGGAGCTTCCCCACACCCGTATCCCAGCGTCCAAAAAACTGTTTCCTGAAGTATATTGCGATTGGATCGAGCCCTAGGATGTATAACATAGGCGATAGCGGGAAGCCCCGTCTGGTGCCTTTCTGTATAGCCCAGGCTGATGACACCATCTTCCCCATTTTTACCCTGGCTGTCGGGTCCTTGTATAGTACTTTGACCCATCTCACAAACCCCTCACCAAACCTAAAGTCCCTTAGTACCTCTACCAGCCATTCCCAGTATACGGAATCAAACGCTTTGATTGCGTCAAGTGAAAGTATCGCTAATGGCTTGTTTGATTCCGTTGTCTGTGCCACAACGTGTTGCAGTCTGCGTAGGTTGGCCGTTGTGTTGAGGCCGGGTACAAAGCCATTCTGGTCTCTGTGTATCAGTTTGCCTAAAACTTTAGAATAGCGTTTGGCCAATATTGTGGTCAATATTTTCACATTGTAATTGAGCATTGCCAAGGGTCGATATGAGTCGCAAGCGTCAACCGATTTGGTCGGCTTGAGTATGGGGACTATGAGTGTCTCTCTCATGCTGGCCGGTAAGGTCCCCAGTTCATATGCTTCTCAAAACACATCTTGCAGTAGCGGGGTCAGAGAAGATTTGTAAGCTTTATAGAACTCCGAAGGGAGGACATTGCTTTCTGGGGCTTTGCAAGTAGCTAAGGATCTGATGGCATCAGTTATATCTTCTGCAGTGATTGCCTCATCTAGTGCTGTACGCTGGTCATCACGTAATTTTGGGAGCCATATCTCCTCCAGAGTGCCTTTTATGTCATCCAGATGTATCAGAGCATCATGGGCATACAATGTGTTGTGAAAGGCAGCAAAGGGGTCATTGATTGATTGTTGTGTCCTGTGTGGCAACCCAGTCTCATCTCTTATTTCGGTGGTTACGTGCCTTGGATGTTCCCTTTTACACAGCCACGACAATAATCTGCCCGGTTTGTCTCCCTCCTTGTGTGCTCTGTGAGTGCGTGTGATGTAGTCGTACTTGGATAGTTTCCCCGCTTCCTGACAACCATTTTGTGCTTCTGCCAGTGTCCCCTCCTCCTCCTTGGACCCCAGCGTGTTAGCTTCAAGCAATTTTATTTCCTCCTCCCTCCTCTCCAATTCAGTTCTCAACTCTTTCCTGATTCCGCCCGCTCCTGCTATAATTTCGTCCCTCATCACCACCTTTAGTGTTTCCCATATCGTGCTCCACCTGTCCACAGTTCCCTTCTTAGTATCTATGAACTCTGTTAATCTTTCCCAGAGGTCCTCCCTAAACATCCTGTCCTTCAGCGTTTCAGTGGGCATTCGCCACATCGGGATGGGGGGGTCTGGGGCCCTGCAATGACCAGAGTATTAGTAGTGGCGAGTGGTCCGAAAATGATATACTCAGGTATTGTGCAGACTCCACTTGCGGTACATGTGCTTTATCTACAAAGATCTAGTCAATCCTTACATATATATATGTATATAGGCTATGGGGGGAGGAGAAATAAGAGTACCCCCTATCTGTGGGGTGTAGTTTTCTCGAAACATCCACCAAATCAAGTTGGGTAAGTGTTGTTGCCAGTGCTAGGGGTGCCGCGTACCTGCGATGCGGTGGGGGTGTTGATCGGTCAAGCTCTGGGTCTTTGACACAGTTGAAGTCCCCCCCCCCAGATGAAGAAGCCCTCTCGGTGTTGGGTCAGATTTGCGCACAGTGTGTGAAGATGTGCGGGTATACCATGATTTGGGAAGTAGGCATTCACTATGCAAATTTCTGTTTCTTCAATGGAGCCCCAGATGATCACATACCTCACCTCTTTGTCTGCCTCTAACCCCAAAAATCGAAAAGGCACCTCAGGGTTTATCCAGGTGAATACACCCCTTGCATATTTGGAATAGTTGGCTCCGTGGCCTTGCCCCACCCAGCACTCCTTCAGTTTGGAAATGGCTTCAGCCGTAAGGTGGGTTTCTTGGAGCAGGGCTATGGCCACCTTTTTTCTATGCAAAAATGACTTCACTCTGTTTCTAAGCAGGTAGGAGCCCAGCCCTCACACATTCCAGGTCGATACTCTGGTCGTGTTTATTTGTGGTAGTTTCCCATAGTTGCCACCCTGTCCTTTCATGTACCTTTGACATCCACCTCCCTGGGATCACCATAATTGGCGTCTGTTCCACCCACCCCATCCGTGTCCCATGTGTGGGACTCCCTTCTCGCCTCTCATACTCAATTCAAAGACATTCAAACCGTAAAAAAACCCAACAAAACCAAAATCCAAACAAACGCACCCAGCGTCTGCGCTTCCCACGCAGCGCTCAAGCGCCCCTGCGCTGTCTTGCCCTGTCCAGGGCTTCAAGCACGGGTGTACTAGCATGGGCACCAGGCCTAGACTCTACTTTTCGCGGGGCTAGGACTGAGTGTCCCGGTTGAGAGCCCGAGCATGTCTCCAGCCGCTCATGCAACGTATTAACATTACTAAAGGATACAGAACAGTTTTGGACCATTTTGTCAACAGTCACTTGGAGCAATCATGTCCACTCATGGTCGCTCCTTTGTCCAGCATCAGCTCCCTTCAAGTGACTGGTTTGTCTCCTTTCGCCAAGTTGTTGTGCTCCAGCCACATGTTGGCCTCAGCAGGTGTTTCCAGGAATATTGAGCGCCCTTTGTGAATCACTTTTAACCTGGACGGGTACAGTAGCATATACTTCAGATTCAGCTGCCTAAGCCTGGCCTTGATTGGGACGAAGGAGTTCCTAGCTCTTTGTCCAGTGGGTGTGTAATCGGGGTAGATGGTTATCTTCGAGTTGTCGCGTTCAATTGCTCCACCTTCTCTGGAGTGTACGAGTATGATCTCTCTGTCCTGGAAGTTAAGGATTTTTGCAATCATCGTGTGGGGAAATGATCCCGGTGGCGGTCTTTTTTGCAGGGACCTGTGGGCCCTTTCCACTGCAAAGCCCTGCGAGAGCCTTCCCGCACCTATCTCCTGTTGTAGTAGAGATTCTACATATCCAGTCGGGTTCAGTCCCTCTATTCCGTCCGGAATGCCCAGCAGTCTGACATTGTTGCGTCTAGCCCTTCCTTCTTCATCCTCCGATCTGGCTTCCAGTTGCGCAACTCTCTTCTCCAGCTCAGACACTGTGGCCTTTAGGTCCTTCGTGGTTTCAGATGTTTCCTAAACTTCAGTTTCAGCAGTGGTCACTCTTTCTGCCAAATTTTGCGCATCTTGTCTCATTAATTACATATCTGATTTTACCTCGTCGATTTTAGTGTCTATGAACGTTCGCAGTGCATCTATGCCCTCCAGCACCTGCCCGTCTCGGTTGTCCGTTTCTGCTTCCTTCTGGGCCCCTGTTGTAACCGCCGTTTCTGGCAGGGCAGTTCGTCATTTGGACGTAGTTAAAGAGTCCATTATCGGCGTCTTCGTCTTCTTTTTTGGGGTGGACATTGTAAATTAGGGGCTTTGTTGTTTGGTGTAAAGTTGCTGGCGGTGCCCACGTGCTCTCACTGTCGTGCGCCACTTGGAACGATCTTGCGTCGCGGAACTTTCACATGTATGTCACATCCGATGCCCATGTACCATAAGCGTTTTGGATTAAAACGCAATATAAATTCAATAAAATACAAATACCATTGTTAAACGTACCAGGTGTCTGGCAGCACGACCCCTTTATCTGCGGTGTGACGTGCGCAGCTTGCCCACAGTCACCAGGCCCTATAGTGCCTCAGTGCCTAGTGGAGCTATGTGGTTTAGTGCCTCAGTAGGGTTAATCGTTTGTTCCAAGGCCCGATCTACTGTGGCCTGCAGTTTGTGTGTTTCGCAGCAGCGCCGCCTCGATCACTCCACCCCCCTCCTTGTTGCCTTCTGTTCTGTCCCTGAGCGACGCGCACGTTGTGTCTCAGTGGAAACTAGCACACAGATTGTGTACTTTATGGCATTATTTCATGAGAGCTGTATGGACTGGGAGCGCGACTGCAACGCTTCTTTGTTGTTTTGGGCAGACCGAGATCCGCATAGCGTTAGCGGTCTGATTCCATGTCCCGGTGCGCGTGTGCAGCCTCAGTTTGTTATAAGAGGCCCGCTGATGTCTCTGTGTGCCCCAGCCGCCTACCTTGCAACAGTTTTTGTGGTCTCTCTGGGGATCTCAATGGTCTCGCGGCCGATGCGGCGCACGATTTTGCTTTCTTGTTTTTGGGTGGGCAGATCACTCCGCGCACCTCTGTATGTCCCCTCTGTGGCTTCCCTCAGGACGGCTCTTGTGTTGTAGGTAGGCCGGGGCACTGGGCCAGCTCGAACTTCTTTATGGATGGGCCCGTTCCCCTACAGCCACGCACCAGTCAATATGGCCCCAGCCGGTGCGCACGTCACCCTTGTGCGAAGAGTGGCTTTGCCCCGTCAGCCGGTGCAACGGCTCCGGTCCCAGCTCTCCTTCGTGTGGCAGTATTCCGCTTTACACCTTACTAGCCGCGGGCCGTCAGAGCCGCACTCAGTGTCTGCTGGTGGTCTGTTAGCAGTGGGCTCCGCATGAGCCCAGGCAGGCTATGGCAAAGTGAGAAATTTCAGCGGTGCTCCACCCCTCCCCCGCTTTAGTTCGTGCTCTGTAGTCCGTCCGCCATCTTGCGCGACCAGGGATGCCTCTCTTCAAAGGTCCCTGCTGGGAATGTCTACTCCAATTCAAGTCGGATTTGATGTGCGATTGTGGAGAATGGTCAGCTGTTCTTCTCAATCTATTCAGATTTTCACTTCGTACAGGATCACTTCCTAGGATCTCAGCTGGAGCACAGCGTTCCTGCGTCCTCAAGCCATGAGCACCAGGTCACGCATCCATGAGGTAGATGATTATGTGGATGCTAATGTTATTGTTGATCCACCTCCAAACCGCCTAAGCTCACCCCTATCAACGTCTAATGTAGAGGAGCAGACGTGCACATCACTGATAGGCCCCACCTCCTCACCTCCGACCTATTGGATGAATAACAAGATGACACTGTGCATGACACCTGGTATAATTCAAATACTGCATCGAGTGTACGAGAGACTTCATGCACTCAGAAACCATACCGAATGCACCCTCAAACTTAAGTGGTAGCATGAGATTTGCAACCACCACTAAATATCGAGGAGCTGTAAGGAGAATCTGACAGGTGTGAAGTGATGTCATAAGAAGATACGATGACACACTGAAACGATATAAGAATACTTAAAGAATTTAGATGTAACTGAAGAAACAAGAGTAAACCTACATACAAGTGAGAAGAAACCATATATACACAGAAGGTACGTAAATGTATATATGCAGACATGCAAGGTAGATGAGTCACATAGAAGCTTGCTGCAGTAGAAAATATAACCTGGGTAAAGTGGCTGTGTTGAAAAGATGGGTGTTGGCTCTGAATAATAGTAAGGGAAAAGCTCCAATGAGAGAGACCTGGGCTGCAGAGCTGACAGAGGCTACGAATACAAATTTGTACATGAACAAAGAATAGCTGTTGGCTAGAGATCAAGGATGCCACAGCGAGAAGCTACTGAGGAGTACAAGGGGAGTCAACAAGGCTAAGCAATGCATGCAAGACATAATTCTCTTAGATTAAGTAAATGAGCGAACATCTGTGAATGTCAAGTATTGGCGATTAAAGATGCAGAAAAGTATATGTGAGCTGGAACAACCAAGTCTCCAGAGGTCGAAGAGGGTAATAACACCCAGGATAACAATCAAATGGCACTAAATAAAAGGTGAAATGGACAAAATCATGGTCTCTTCGTACTTGGTGTAAGACCAGAAAACAAGGCCTATTCAGGTCTATGTACACACCCCGATAACATGCGCTGCAGGTATCTCGTGCGTGAGGTGTTTCCTAGGTAGGGTGTGTGCTTTGAACATAAATTCCACCGATAGGAGGAAGATTATTCACATATCATGAACATGAGAGGATGGATTTCTCAATTTCTTACATACGGCCACACCAGGTGGTCTTGAATGCATATGTAATATAATTAAATTGAGACATCTGACGCTTTCTTATATGACAGGTAATCTCATCAAATCATCATCTTTTACGTAACCGGGAAGGTAACCCAACACATGTATACTTCCACATCCCTGGGATGAGCCCTTCCAGGACATCTATATCAGGTAGACATTTCTTCGAATGTTATTTGTTGGATGATTTTCTGTAAAGGAGGAGATTAACTTGAAACAATTTAAGGATTACTTTGGTGTAAGTACTTTTTCTCTGATTATTTGTAGAATTAATGTCCAGCCTGGACCCCTGATGAAGAGACATTTTCTTGAAACGTGTTGGGTCACATTATTACATTTATATTTTTTTAACAATGTTGTACTATGAATTTATACTTGAATGAGTGATGTATTTACAATGACCTCAAAATGCCCTATTGACATAAAATTTGTTTTAACATTTCAGTATTTTACTGGCAAATCCTTGGCTATGTATTGGCCCGTGATAGAGTGCAGGGGATGCAGAGTTTCCTACTTTTGGGAACTTTCTCTTGCCTACTAGTATCGTTCAGTCCACGTGCCAGGACTGATTTCTCTCCCCCGCACCTTAAATGTTAATGACTTATTATTACTGCTCAAACTTAAGATCCTTCTTAGCTTATATTTAGGAGTGCATTGCGTTACATTTTGGATTTCTTTTATTTCTCAACAGATCAACAATTGGAGGAAAGGGTAGAACAAGACTGAGGAAGACAACCAACCAACTGATTTTATAGACTCACTTAAGCAGCGTAGTTTGTACTGAGGGGATCAAGTACTTAAAGTTTCATTCATACTTGGAGGAACCCCCATTTTTGGGGACCACACCTAGTCGAGGGGGTCACCACAACTGCTGTGAAATTACAAAGTAGGCGAGCCTACCTGCACTTGAATGACACAAAGCGCTACAAAGGAGAGACTTCGGCCCCTCCGGCACCCAGTGACAGTGAAGCAAGAGAAGAAGTTATGTGTTGGCTATCAATGGCAAAGATAAAGAATCAATGGATTAAATAACACTCTGGAACAAACGAACATGTCCTAAGTCCAATAGGGAATGAATGGACTGGCTGCAGTTCCAGAACTCTCAGTTGAACTAAAAGTAAATTGAACATTAAAAAACATGATACAAAGATTGCACAACATATTCTATGTTGCCTGATACGTTGCACGCATTTTGCATGCTTTTTTTTTTTTTTTTAATATAGTACAAACCTATCCAGCTCTTGGGAAATACTAAAAAAAACAGTCCTATCATTTGTAGAGTTATTATAGCTATAATAATCCAGGTCCCGTTATAAAAAGTACAAATTTGTAAAGTAGCTAAAGGTGAACACAGTAAATTAAAAATTGGAATTTTCAAGTATATAAAACATACACTAACAAAGAGACAATGTGGCATTTGAATAGTATTGCAATACTTCTTACAACTACATTTTGCCTTTGTGTTGTTTTTATTTTCTTATGCTCTTTACATTTCGTTAGATATTGTTTTATAATGCAAGTGACATATCTGAGAATGAATCATTCTCTTTCTATCCTTCATAAAGGTAGAAGTAATATTTGCTCTGATATTTCTGAACAAATTGTTCAATCTAAAAGAGATGCTGGGGAAGATAATGAAGGTATATTCATAACTGTACAATTCAGCTCATTTAAAGAACATGTGGTATCAGCCGATGGGAGAGGTGGGGGGAGAACGTCAGATGAAAGCTAATATGTAAGTTATCTCATCCCTTATGCTATGAATGCAGCCAGAACATTAATTGCAAGAGAAAATACCGACACGTGATGCAAAGTGTCTAAGCCATCTAGCAGCGTGCACAACAAGAGGTAATTCGAAGGAAGATGGGCAACCCTACGATGGCGATCAAAGAAATTGTTTCCATATGAAGATGCTTACATAAAAACAGAGAAGATGGAAAAAGACGTTGGTTGAGCAAACTGTTCATATATTCATCCATGATTGTAGAGAAAAAATAAGGCTTGCTGAACAAATGAGGTTCAATTGTGCAGATATATAGGAAACGCCAGGATTGCCAGGATGCTGGGAGCGACCTCAGCTACTTGTCTATGGATGAGTTACCACCAGTACAGGATGGGAAGAAGGAATTCTAGCATGCAGTGCACATTTTTGATGACCGCACCAACCAAGTATTTGAAATTTCTAATATGGGTTGGAAATGCAGCAGAACCATTATCCGATCTACCAATGAAAAATGTGGCACTGTGTTTCAAAAACAAAGGTCTGATCCCGGTTGGAGAACATAAAGGATGCAATCAAATATTTGATGTACCAGCAATGAATGGAGGAACTGCTGTGCTGGTGGATCATTATTGGACGTGTGGATCCAAGGCCTACATGCAATTGCGTAAAAATTGGGGCGGGAACGTGTTCCATGGTGATCATACATGCTCCTGCATTGGTAATTCCCCAAAGTGATCTCCATATTGACAACTTCCCAAAAATGGATGCGCATCTGAGGAAGATAAAATTGCTTAGCCTCATTCGATGAAAGAGGGAGAACTATTTTTCAGCAAAATCAATAGAAGCTTATCACGACATTCCAGATGAGCATACATTGGCAGTGATATTTACAGACATTCATGCCAGGAATTCAGGCTGCAGCAAACGCCAAGCGGTTACAGATCACTTGGTGGGAGCTGCCTACAAACAATCAACACAACAATAAAAGGATTTAATGCGATCATAAAAGAACAGAGCCATCAGACTCATAACCATCCAGAACAGGCAGGACCTGGACTTAATTAGAGCAATGGATGGAGACCTGTGCACCAAGATCGGGCCTTCTTGCTGTACGCTCACACATGCCCATAATGGAGAAAATGAAACCCTGAGAGAAGCAATAACCATGCTGTCAACCCTGCATACGAAGATGGTAGATGAAGTAGATGAGACCGAGAACGAAGATTGGCTTTCGTACCCGTTTTCCTGGGTTCCAATCTGGTTTGCAAATGCCTTCAGACTATATGGAGCAATACTAGTATTAGTGTTGCTAGGATTCTGCCTTATAAGAATATTCATAGGACAGTGCAAGAAGACAGCAAAGAAAGCAAATGGGATGAAGGTAATGATTGATGTGAATCCTGCGACTTATGAGCACACGCAGACCCAAAACACCACCCGTGAGCACCTGAAAGAAAGTTGTGTTACCCGAAGGATGATAAGAACTATGTAGGGTGTTGGTTGTTCTGTCAACCAATTGGGAAGTACTGCCAAATGATCTGGAGCATGGATGAACACATCAAGAATGCAGGCGACCTGAGGGGGTGACTAAGATATGGATCCAGAACTAATTATTCTGCAGAAAAATTAAGAGAATTGAGGAATAGGAGGTAGTCAAGGACTCGACTAGAGGGGAAATGTAGCGAGGCAGACGTGCATGTCACTGATAGGCCTCACCCCCTCACCTCTGACCTATTGGATGTATAACAAGAGGACACTCTGCATGACACTGGTATTATTCCAATACTGCATCGAGGGTATGAGAGATGTTATGTACTCCGACAACAATACCCAATGTACCCTCGAAATGAAGTGGTAGCAGGAGATTTGCAAAAGCCACTGAATATCGAGGAGCTGTAAAGAGTACCTAACAGGTGCAACATGATGTCATAAGGAGAAGATACAATGACGCACTGAAACGATAAGAATACTTAAAGAATGAAGATGTAACTGAAGAAACAAGAGTAAGCCTATATACAAGTGAGAAGAAACCATATATACACACAAAAAAAGTAATCAGATGATTAGTAAATGTATATACGCAGAAATACAAGGTAGACAAGTCACATAGAAGCTTACTGCGATAGAAAATAGAACATGGGTAAAGTGGCCATGTTGAAAAGATGAACGTTGGCTCTAAACAATAGTACGCAAAAAGCTCGAAGGAGGGAGACCAGGTCTGCAGAGCGGACAGAGGCTGGAAATAAAGTTTGTGCATTAACTGTTGGCTAGAGACCAGGGATGCCACAGCAAAAAGCTACTGAAGAGTACAAGGGGAGTCAAAGGGCATAAGCAATGTATGATATGATAAGTCATTTATAACACGCCTGTACACAAGTGTTTCTAGGTGCAACAAGACAAGGAAGGGGAGACAGAAGGGAGACAAACAAGAATCTTACTAAGCATTGTGTCAATCAGACCGCGCAAGTGCGTGCAATGTACACAGGATGTATTTCTCTTAGATTAAGTAAATGAGCGAACATTTGTGAATGCTAAGTATTGACGTTTAAAGACGCGACAAACCATATGTGAGACGGAACAAAAAGTCTCTAGAGGACGAACAGTGTAATAACACTCAGGATAATTGAATGAAATAGCACTAAATAAAAGATGCAATGGACAAAATCGTGGTCTCTTCACACATGGTTTAAGACCAGAAAAGAAGGCCTATTCATGAGCTTCAGGCGAAGATAACTATGTACCTTAACTCCCCTTAAAGTTCCAGATAAGAGAACATCCAGCAAGGTCAAGTACAAAGGAGAAGCCTTGGTTGAAGGCTTGGGAGATGAGAGATGGTAGACTAATTGGGCAAGTGGTTAGTAGTCTGATGTTCTCTGCACCTGGTTTTCGATTTGCTTGCGTGCTACTAACACCAACTGTCCAAGGTTGGCATTCCAACCAATCAAAGGGCCTATGCAATGGCGAGCATACATTGTTGCAGAAGCCGATTTGCTGTTGTTATGCTGGTATAGTCTGTATCATACGTAGTTAGGGGGAAGTTCAAGGCATGCCTACCAGATAAGGGGCAGCCAACCATGTTACTAACACCTAATTAAGCTTATAGGTATGTATGTTCCCCTAACCAATCAGTCTGATGGGATTTATTTTCCATGTAGGATGACATCATAGCTGACACATATCAAGGTATAAAGCCTTTGTGTACCTGAATTGTAACAGAGTGATTGGATTACAATCTGTTGTATGGCATATTTCCCTATTTTATTGAGCTGATAATAAAGTAGTACTTTGCCATATTCTTTGAGTCTGTCCGGTTTATTTGGGTCCAAGATTATTTGGTATGGTAATTCCATTCTGTGCAAAGACACACCCAATAAGTGCTACTGCATACTGACATGTGAGCAGAGCTAGTTCTAGAAATAGAGAAAAAGAAAATGCTGCTTGAATTTAGAAAACTGGAGATTCAGTCTGAAATGCAAGAAAAGGAACTAAGGCAGAAAATGCCACTCGGAGGGAAGGCGATGCAGAGTGAGTATGATATGAAAAAGTTGTCTCGACGACTCTTCAGTTTCAGAGTCTTCCACGTCTGAAATCTCCACATTCAGGAAGCCTCGTCTCCCCAAGGATTTGGTGAGTGTATTTGATGCTAAAACTGATATTTTGAATTGGCTGGGTACATTGGAGTTTATATACAAGGTATATGTGAAAGTGAGTTTGTTCCATGGGTCGTAATCTCTAAGCTCCCCCCAGAATGGCTGTGATGGAGTTGAATGATACTGATAGGCAAGATTACCAGTTGGTAAAAACTGTTCTCGTAGCTATGTTTGGGAAGACCCCTTAGATAATTTGTCTCCAGCTTGCTGACCTCGGAAATTTTCTCTCTGTAGGGGGCGCTGCGCGTCGACGTCAGCCGAGTTGGTGTCCCTCGACAGCCACCGTATCGGCGCCGACGTCACCATGCCCATAAATAGCCACGCGCGGCATCTGTTGCTCAGTTCCCTTTTGTAGCATAAGATAAGTCTTGCATGAATTGGCTATTGACCTTGAAGGAGCGCAAGCTGCAACCACAAGGGAAGTATTACTGGGGGGATGGATGGGAGGGGCGATAAGGAATACGTTGGAGGAACATCCCATCGAAAGAACGTTACCAGGTAAGAAGTAACTTGTTTTCGAAGGGATTGTGTCCTCTGACGTATTCCTTATCTTAGATAGACTCCCATAGCAGTGGCATGTAATTGGAGGTGGGAGTAAGAATGTCATGTATCCCTTCTAGGAATGAACCGATTGTAATACGGCTTTGCCAAATCTGGTCTCTTCACTAGCGGAGGAATCCAGGTTGTAAAATCTTGTGAATGTATGTGCGGACGACCATGTGGCAGCCGCACATATGTCTCGGACCGGTACCCCCTCTTTGGAGGGCCGAAGAGGCTGCGATACCCCTGGTTGAATGAGCCCTAAGATTCTGAGGGGGCTCTTTCCCTGCCAGTTTGTAACATTCCAGATTGGCCAAAATAACCACCTGGAAATGGTCTGTTTTATTATGGGTAGTCCCAACTTGTGACCTGAGTAGCCTACAAACAGTTGGTCTGCTTGCCTAATCCTAGCCAGTCTGCTGATGTAAAAGCTTAGAGCTCGCCTTGGGTCCAGCCTATGTAGCCTTTCTTCCTCTTTCCCCGGATGGGGAGGAGGGTAGAACGAAGGTAAGGTCATTTTCTGAGTGATGTGAAATTCAGAAACCACCTTTGGGAGGAAATTAGGCTTCACCTGTAGGACAACTTTGTCCTTATGGAAAATTGTATGGGGGGGTTTACAAGATAGAGCTTGTAATTCGCTCACCCTCCTAGCAGATGTTAGTGCTACTAATAGGACAGTTTTAAAAGTGAGAAATCTCAGCGAACAAGAGTGGAGTGGTTCGAAGAGTACCCATTAGGAAATTTAAGACTAAATTTAAGTCCCATAAGGGAACTTGGAATTGCCTTGGAGGATAGACATTAGTTAATCCCTTGAGAAATTGTATTACTAAGGGTAATTTGAAATATGATGGTTCCTCCGCAGTGCGCTTGAAGATTGATAGCGCCGCGAGATAGCCTTTCACAGTGCCAACTTTAAGGCCTGAGTTTGCCAAGTAGAATAGAAACTCTAACACCGTTGGTGTACCGCATGAAAAGGGGTCGATATTCTCTTCTCTACACCAGCTGCAAAATTTGTTCCAACAGCAGCGGTATAAAGACTTTGTTGCTGGCCTTCTGGCCGAAAGCAACACCTCCATAACATCATCAGGGAGGTCCCAATCCTTGTATCTCAACCTTTCAGAAGCCAAGCGAGAAGGCTGAGGGTTCTGATGTCTGGATGGAGAACCTGACCTCCCTTCTGTGAAAGAAGATTCTCCTTGAGTGAAAGGCGAATTGGAGGGCAGATGGACATGTCCAGAAGGTCCGGGTACCACGTTCTCCTGCCCCAGTCTGGGGCAATTAGGATCATGGTCCTCCGGAATCTTCTCAACCTCCTGATCATTTGAGGAATGACAGGGATTGGTGGAAACACGTACAGGAGTGGAAACTCCCCGTCCACTACGAACACGTCCCCTAGAGCTCCTCTCGGGGGAAATTCCCTTGTACAAAACAGATCGCACTTCCTGTTGGTACTGGTGGCGAGCAGATCCACTTGAGGGGTTCCCCAAAGGGCGAAGATCTCCTGAAGGACTTCCTGAGCTAGCTCCCACTCGTGGGAGACTGTGCTCTTCCTGCTCAGAGCGTCTGCTGTCAAGTTCTTCTCTCCGGCTAGGTGAACTGCCGATAGAGAGATTCCTTCCTGAATTTCCCAAAACCAGAGCTGCATTTCCTCTCTGCACAGTGGCAGTGATCCTACGCCTCCTCTTTTGTTGAGGTAGTGTATGGCCATCGTGTTGTCCGTCATTATCAGGACATTTCTCCCCTGTACTGATGGCAGGAAAGCTTTCAGCGCTAGTCTGATAGCTCTCAGCTCTAATAGGTTGATGTGTAGTCTGGACTCCGATGGAGACCAACGACCGCTGATGGTCAAGTCGTTGGCATGGGCTCCCCACCCCGTGAGTGAAGTGCCTGTGACTACTGTTATCTCTGGCCATGGTTGCCAAAACAGTTCTCCTTTCAAGATGTTCTCTGGATAGGACCACCATTGAAGGTCGTGGGCTACCTTGTCTGGAATCCAGAGGAGATCTGTCATTCTTCCTGAGTATTGTGACCACTGGGTTTTTAGTGCCCATTGAAGAGGTGTCATTCTCAGGCGAGCCTCTGGCACAAGGAAGATGCAGGATGCCATGAGGCCTTGCAATCTCAAAAAGTCGAAGGCTGAGAGATGTTGGGCATTTTGAAACTTGTTGACCATCCGCAGAATATCTTGAGCCCTCACCTCTGGTGGCGAGGCTTTTCCCAGGGAAGTGTCCAGGACCGCTCCGATGAACTGGAGTCTCTGTGATGGTATCATCTGTGACTTTTTAAATTGAGGGAGAAGCCCAGTTTCTGAAGGAAGTGGCAGACATAATCTAGCTGGATCTGAGCTTGTTCTGAAGATACAGATCTGATTAGCCAATCGTCCAGGTAGGGGTAGATGTGGATCCCTTACCTTCTTAGACTTGCAGCCACTACCGACATTAGCTTGGTGAAGACCCTCGGGGCAGAGGTCAGCCCAAATGGCAGAACTCGAAATTGATAATGAGAGCCGCCAATTGCGAACCTCAGGTATTTCCTGTGTTTGAGATGGATTGGCACATGGAAATAAGCATCCTGGAGGTCCAGAGATACCAGCAAGTCCTGGATCTGGAGGGCCTGAAGGATCTGAGAGAGAGTTACCATCTTGAACTTGTCCTTCCTGAGGGACTTGTTCAATTCTCGTAAATCCAAGATAGGTCTCAGTCCTCCGTCCTTCTTCGGTATGAGAAAGTAGGGGGGAGTACCAGCCCTTGTTCCTCTCCGCTACAGGTACCGGTTCTATGGCACCTTTCTCTAGCAGGTCTACAATTTCCTGCAAGATAAGCGGATCTGGAACTTTTAGAGAGCTGTGCCCCGGTGGAAGACTCTGAGGGATGCGTAGAAAGGGTAGGCAGTAACCTTGGGCAACTGTCTCCAATGCCCAAGCATCTGACGTAATAGCCTGCCATTCCGTCAGATGGTGAGTTAACCTGCCCCCTACAGGTGTTTTGTGTGGAAAGACCTCAGAGTGGTTTGGGGGTGGCTGATGCAGATGCCGAGGGTAAAGAGGCACCTGCTGCTGCTGCGGCCTTAGTACTTTTGACCCGTCCACCTCGGGTGGATCTCCTTTGGCCTCTTTGAGTCGGCTGTCCTTTGCCTCTCCCGAATGCGGAATAAATACGAAAGGACTTTCCTCTCCCAGAGGTTCCTGAGGGGCGAAAAGGAGTTTGGCGGATTGCAGCTCCTAAAGATTTTGCTGCTGCTTTAGATGTTTGCAACTTCTCCAGACTATCATCAGCCTTTTTACCAAATAAAGAAGAGCCGACAAAGGGCATATTGAAAAGTCTGGCCTGTACATCTGGAGCAAAGCCAGACTTTCGTAACCACGCATGCCTGCGGATTGTAGTACCTGCAGCCATGGCCCTGCTGATACTGTCAGCGGAATCGATACCAATTTGAAGAGATTCGCACATGGCATCTTTGCCATCTTTAATGATGTTAAGGAAGGCTTCCCTTTCATCTCCTTCTGGTATGCAGTCAGCCGCTGATGAAGCACACTCCCACAGTGTGTGACTGAACCTGGCGAGCGTACAAGTGGCGTTGATGGATTTCAAAGCCATACTACAAGCAGAAAAGACTTTTTTTTGCCATAGAATCGTACCTTTTGTCATCCCTGTCCTGTGGAACAGTAGGATAAGCGGATCTGCTGCTTGATGAAGTTACCGCTTGAACCACCAGGCTCTCTGGAGTCGGGTGTTTTGATAAATATTCAGGGTCAGCCGCAGCTACCCTATACTTGGCTGACAATTTTTTATTGACTGCAGGGATAACCTCAGGAGTTTCCCAATTTGATGAAATGTTCCTTTTTAAAAGGGACTACAGGATCCTCCTGTGGACCTTTATCTAGTATGTCTGTAAGGTCATCTGTTGAAAAACAGGTGAAGGCGCAGACCAACCTATGAATTCAATAATTATTGCCATCAGGGTTCGATATATTTCGATTTTTGGGGTTTTTCCCCCAGGGTATCAACCTCAGCTGTCTTCGAGGGGGTCGAGGCCGCTTTCTCGAAGACGCTTAGCATATTTTTCCTGAATTCCTCCCACTCAGCCTGAGAGCTGTGTTTTGTGGGGCAGGAGACCCTTTCTGGGAAAACAGAAGATGACGAGGAAGGGGATCTTCGACGTCTCTTTTTTGAGTGTCTAGATCTCGACGAGTGGTGGGAGCTACTTCGAGACCTAGAATGGGAATGCTTTCGACGGCGAGGAGACGAATGCCTCGACTCGGCCGAAGAAACTTTCAAGGAGGTTTTAACTGACTTAACTCTCTCAAGCTTCCCGTTGCGCTCCTACAAGGCTTTCATCGTCATGGACATGCAGTCCTCACACTCCGAACAATGGTGCTCGACTCCCAAGCACCACAAACAGATCCTGTGAGGATCCGTTAACGACATTTTCCTTCCGCAGTCTCGACATTTTTTGAAGCCGGACCGCGGAATCGTCGGTTCGGATGGGGAAGCCATCGAGTACGAGTTGGTTTTATCAAGGAAATATAAGAGGTTTATCTGACTGAGCAACGATATTCCGAGGCCCGACGAAGCGCGGCAAAAGGGAACTGAGCAACGGACGCCGCGCGTGGCTATTTATGGGCATGGTGACGTCGGCGCCGACACGGTGGCTGTCGAGGGACACCACCTCGGCGGACGTCGACGCACAGCGCCCTCTACAGAGAAAAAAGTTCCGAGGCAAGCAAGCTGGAGACGAATTATCTAAAATAAGGAATACGTCGGAGGACACAATCCCTCCGAAAGTATGTTTGATACATGTTCCTCAGAGCTGAGACAGCACCTTGCAGACACCAAGGAACTGGACCCCAAGATATTCACACTAGCTGCTGACTTGTGGGTAGCCGACAGGGCTACTCACAAGGATTCTGGGGCTCCTCACAAGAAACAGGATGGGAAGAAGCAAGAGAAAGATGAGAAGGAACATTCCATAACAAGGGTAAATATCCCCTTAAACAACCTTATAAGGCAGGGAAACCTCTGGGCCCAAACCAGAGGACAGTTACCAGAAACCCCAATTCTGAAGACATTTGGGAAATGTGTGATTTGTGGGTCTGGTTCCATGTGAAAGGAGATCCCAGATTTAAGGGTCAACCTAACCTTCAGGGAACCCATCTGTCAGCTAAGCATTCACGAGTTATTTGGAAATAACAATGACAGGTGCTAGCTTTCACACTCCAGCTGAAGACCCATTGGTGTTTAAGCTAGAGTTTCTTTAGTATCTCTCGGACTGTGGGAACAACAGAACATTGAAGTCTATAACTCCATTCCTGATAATACTAAAGAGTACTATAAAGACAGTGTACTTGTTAATGGTCAGGACACCCCTGCCATTAGAGACAATGGGGCCAGTATAACAGTGGTAGATGAAAGTTTCTTTTAACCCGTGAAAGCGGATAAGGCTCCCAAAAGGCTTTCGAAGTTAGCAGGAGGTGCTGTCAAAATGTGTGCCATATTGCCAGCTATCATTAAATGTAATGACATAACTGTTAAAATCACTGAGTGTCCAGTCTGAACTGCCAGATAGGGTGCTTTTGGGCAATGACGTGAAGGCCCTGGGTGTAGTTTTGAGCACCCTAAGCCTCCTTCTAGGAAGAGAAGGGAGCGGACAAAGAAAGCAAGGGAGTCAACCTTAAGAGACCTAAATGAGACCAAGGGGATACCCAGAGTCTCCAAAGAAAAGAAGGGCCCCAATCCCAAAACCTACTCAAAGGAGAGAGTTCCTGTAGAAGAGAAACTCGAGGTGACACTGCTGAGGCAGAGTTGGGGCCAGAAGAATCCCCAGAAGAACCATCTTATGATGAGTCAGAGGTGGAGGAGATTCAACCCTGTCTGGAAGTTCTGGATCCTACAGACCATCCTGAGCTGCAGACATTGCTTGCAGTAAGAGGACCCAAAAGGACAGACTTCAGTAGGAGACAGAGAGAGGATACTTCCCTAGAAGGTTTGCAGCAGCAGACAGCTTCCCAGAGTGAAGAGCAAGAACTGGGGAAGCATAGGCTTTACTGGGAGGATGGCCTCCTCTATAGTGAATATATGGAGTCCATTCCAGGGGACATCAGGAGACTGGTGGCACCCCAAGAAGATCCAAATTCCTACAATTAGCACATGAAGTCCCCCTGGCTGGTCATCTGAGCTCAAAAAGGACCAAGAAAAGTAGATAATTGTCCTTCTACTGACCCAAGATGGATTCTGAGGTTGAGAAACATTGTAGGGGTTGCCACACTTGCCAGTTATCTGGTAAAAGTGGTTCCAAGAATGTGGCACTTTTAGTGCCTCTCCCAGTTGTGGGAGTTCCTTTTGAGAGGGTGAGGATGGACATTGTCGGTCCACTACAACCTCCAACTTCTTCAGGCAACCGATTTATATTGGTTGTAGTGGACCATGCCACTAGCTACG
Organism: Ambystoma mexicanum; assembly: GCF_040938575.1. Classification (NCBI taxonomy): domain Eukaryota; kingdom Metazoa; phylum Chordata; class Amphibia; order Caudata; family Ambystomatidae; genus Ambystoma; species Ambystoma mexicanum. The sequence continues at coordinate 1,119,655,546 of NC_090937.1, read as the reverse complement.
CTGAAGCAATTCCAATGAGAACTGTCAATGCTCAGCCAGTGATTAAGGCCCTACTTGGTATTTTTTACCAGAGCAGGATTTCCTAAGGAGGTTGTATTTGACAGGGGGCCAAAATGTATTTCCCACTACATGCAGGCCATGTGGGGTCACCAACACGTTTTCAACGTCCTACCACCCTCAGACAAATGAGTTGGTAGAGAGGTTTTACAGGACTATGAAGAGCATGATTGGCGCTTTGGAAGAACCACTTAGAAGAAAGTGGGAGCTTCTTCTGTCGTGCCTTCTCTTTGACTATAGAGAAGTACCTCAAGCTGGGGTGGGCTTTAGCCCCTTTGAATTACTTTATGGTCATCCTGTCAGAGGCCCTTGGGCCCTGATTAAGGGTTACTGACTATATATTAGGCCTCAGACAGGGGATGGCACAGATGATGACTGAGGCTTTAGAGTACTTGCAAGCTGGTCAAGCTCTGGTCAAGCAATGGCATGACTAGAAGGCTAACACAGAGTTTAATCCAGACCAACAAGTTCTTATCATGGTTCCAGTAAGACAGCGGGTCTTATAGGACAAATGGACAGGTCCCTTCAAGGTTGTAGGCAAACATGGAGAGATGAATTATTTGATAGACTTGGGAAATCCAATACCAACTGCCTGAAGGCTTTTGTCTCTAGACCAGAAATAGGAGCTTTGCTCTTAGCGTCTGATCAAAAAGAAGAGGAGAGTGAGCCTCTCCCAGATCTTCTCAGCGGATACCCTTCATATGGTTCTATAGAAGGAGTTAAACACTTCTAATTTGACACTGCAGCAACAAGAGGAGTGCAAATCTCTGGTAAATCAGTTTCCCCCTCTGTTCTCAATTACACCAGGCTTGACCCCTTGGGGCCAACATGACATTGGCACTGGTGATAGTGTCCCTGATAAAACAGGGGCTACAGGATGTCAGATAATGTGAAGAATCACATTAAAGAAAAGGTCAACAAGGTGCTTGACCTTGGAGTGATTGAACATTCCACAAGTCCATGGGCTATTCCAGTTGTGTTTGTGCCAAAAGCAGGTACCAAGGTTCTGTGTGGACTATAGGGCCTTCAATTCCGTGACTAAGACCGATGCCCATTCGTTGCCAAAGGAGAGATGAACTGGTGGATAAGCTGACCTCTGCAGAATTACTCAGTACTTTTCAATTGACACGTGGTTATTGGCAGATAGCCATGACTGACCATGACAAGGATAACACAGCATTCTCAACCCCAGAAGGCTTGTACCAGTTTAAGGTCATGCCCTTTGGATTAAAGAATGCACCTGCCACTTTTCAGAGAATAGTCAATTATGTTCTGAATGGGTTTGAGAACTTCTGCATGGTATACTTGAATTACACTGCAATGTTCAGCCGGAGCTGGGAAGAACATATCCACCTGGAACATGTGTTGCATGCCCTTCAACAGGCCAATCTGACCATCAAAGAAAGTATGTGCCAAGTTGGTCAGAGTAAAGTGGTCTACCTTGGTCATCAGATAGGAGGAGGGGAGATTACGCCCTTAGCCAGCAAAGTACAAGCTGGAAAAGACTGGGCCTCTCTAACTACTCAAACTAAAGTAGGAACCTTCTTAGGACTTACTGGCTACTACAGGAACCTCATTGAGAACTATGGGACCATAGCTTCTCCTCTGAATACTGGGCCCTCTCCCAAGTACCCTAAAAGGTTCAAGGGGAATGAAGACTGTGAAGACTGTGAAAAAGACTTCCAGGGGATGACAGATGCCCTCTGTAAAGCTCCAGTGCTGAGAGCTCCAGATTATACTTGGGCCTTCTTAGTCCAGACTGATGCTTCCAACACAGGAATATGAGCAGTCTTCCGTCAATTTGACAGCAAAGGCAGGGAGCACCCCCATCTGCTTTATTGGTCGAAAACTAAAAGATAGGGAAACCAGGAGGGCCACAATTGAAAGTGAATGTTTTCTATTGTTTCTCAGGTGGTCCACACAGCTTCAAAGCTTAGATTTCAATATTGAGCACATGACAGGTACCCAACATAAGAATACTGATGGGTCTCTCCAGAAGGTATGACCGACTGGATCAAGAGATTCATCTAGGAGCAGCGGATTAGATCCTCATGTCCCTTAGTCTGGGGCAGTGGGGGTACGAGTGTTAGAGAGATTTTCTATTGTTATGCTTCATGCCCTCTCCTAGTGAGACATCCAACACTTTTTGCAGGACTTCTGGACCTTTTCCTTTATATCCTGAATGAGTGGAGCTTTTTTCCACTCATTCCTTCTTATGTGGTCTGTCTTTTGTAACTCTGTTCTCTGTGTTTTACCTTTACTATGGAGTCTACTTTCCTCCATATCTCTTTTAAGGACTCTGTGTTTTACTTTTGCAGCACACAGCTCCTTATGGTCAGTGTTGCTGGGAACCCTTTGGGTTTTCTTTTGAGATTCTTTCTTTATCCTTACTTACTACTGTTCTTAAGGATAGAGGGATACTTTGTATCCCTGCTAAAACGTTATACTCAAAGAGATTGGCACCCACCACATTATGTGGAGTGCCAACGGGATACCCAATATCCCCTTCTCTTCGCTCGTGTGACTTTATAGTCACATAGACAACCCTCTAGTTATGGCTGGTGACAGTGGACGTGTTATACCAAATATTGTGCTATTTCTTACCGCAGACTGCATTCACAGTCCCGTTTGTGCAAAATAGGGCCACGTATGTACTAACATGGTGGCGCCTATCTTTTTCCCCTTTTTCTAGCGTGCTTATTTGTTAGTCCTTCTACCATTCTGGGAGGGGGAGGTCTGTGTGTGTGTTTTGCCTTTGTTGGGAACCCTCGGGTGTCCCGCCTAGGCTCCTGTGTGTCTGGACAGGTAGGAAGTGGGGAGGAGTTTTTCACTCCTCTGCCCTTTGTCTGCCCGAGTGCCTGAATGGAACCAGCTCCCACTGGGGGTCTGGCTGTCCTGATTGGACAGCTACCCACCCCTTTCTGTAAACTGCTGAGAGAGACTGAAGAGGAGAGTGTGCTGAAAATGAATAAAAGGTGAGGTTCCCGAGGTGAAAGGAAAGTCGACCACTGGAGCGTGAAGTAACCGAAGAAGATGACCAGAGACGCCTGCAGACCCTTTTCAATACTGTGAAGCGACCACTACTGACCTGACCCCGTTTTCTATGCGACCGAGGAGCTCCGAAGAGGACAACATCCTTCCTTTTGGCTGATGGGACCAACCAGCCCTGAGACAAACTACAATACGAGTCATCTCCCGAGGTGCTGTGCCTTTCCAGTACTCAAAGTATCCACAGGAACATTTGCTGTTGTGCTGTTTCATAAGACTTTGAGCGCTCTTCGAACTGACTTTTGCATAGAGTTAGGCATCAGACTTTTAAAGCCTGAGTTTGTCGAGAAAACTATACAACCTTAAGCTCTACTACGGTTTGACTAACCAACCTTTTTCTTTCCTAAAAGACGTTATCTTATGTGGTTTTGCTACCTAAATACAAACATTAGTGTCAAACTAACAATTGTGGCACGAGCAACTACCAACTAAGCAGTAACCTTTTGAAAAGTATTTATAAGTAATCATATGTTTGTTGGTTAAGTGATCTAAGTATTTAAGACATTCCTTGTGTAACTAATAAATATATATTTTAATATAGGTTTATTGGTGTAAGTGTTTCTTTGGACTACTGTACTAACTGGGTTCAGTGTACTCTTGAAAGTCGCGATGAGATTTGAAATTCAACCAATTGCCTGGTCCAATCATGATATGGTGTCCCTAGACTTGTCCTGGACGGACGAGGCTCAAATAGTTCTATGTGAAGGTGTAACAAGTCCCTCTGGAAGGATCCAGTGTTCAGGGAGGAGTTTGAGGAGGTGGCACAAGAGTTTTTCCTTTTAAATGACATAGGGGAAGTTGGTCAGGCCACGGTTTGGGATGCAGAGAAGGCAACATGGCGGGGGCAGTTGATCAGAGAGGGGGCTTGTAGGAACAGGCAGAGCACTTTTCTAGAGAATAGGCTGCGGAAGGAGATAGAGGGCTCTAGAAGGGTGAATTCAGGCTTTCAGAGGGGGAAGTGGGTGCATGGGTAGAGGAAGCGGGAGGAAAGAGGGAGGAACTTAGCTTCTGGAGGAGGGAAGGATCACTCTGAAACTCCAGTTCCTGAAGCAGAAATATTATGAAAAAGGGGACAATGTGGATGCCCTCCTGGTCGCACGACTCCGGGGCCAGTATGGATAGCGGGGATGGAGGGACCAGGGCGTACTCTGGAGATGGGGGGGGGGGAATAGTGGAGATGTTTGTAGGTTTTTACAAAAGTCTATATAAGGAAGGCACCCACCAGACCGAGAGGGAATAGGGGCCTAACTGTAAGACGTGTGGATACAGACACCAACCCCAAAGGAAGCCTTAGAAATGGACACCCCCATTACGGGAGACGAGATCTTGTCGGCAATCCGTAAATTTCAACTACGAAAGGCACCAGGGAGGATGGGTGTACCGCTGGGTTTTATAAGACATTTGCAGGCGCGTTGGTCCCTTACTTAGTGAAGTTGTTTAATAGCATCTTTGACACTGGTCAGGCCCCTAAAACGTTTGTACAGGCTCTTATCTCGGTGATAGACGAAGAGGGCAGAGACCTGCGGATAGATGCGAAAATATTTAAGCGAGTCCTTGAGCATTCAGACCAGGTGGGTTTTATAAGGGGGAAGACCAGGAGCAGACATAATGTGGAAATCCATACACTTAATTGAAGAGGTCAGAGGAAGAGGGGGGCACCCTACGCTTCTATCAGTTGATGCAGAAAAAGAGTTTGACAGAGTGGGTTGGGAGTTTTTGAAGGCAGCTCTAGTTAAGTTTGGGATAGGGACCAAGTTCTTGTATGGTGCTATGGCACTTTACTAGGATCCAATGGCATGCGTGGCTGTTAATGGGAAATTCTACACCTCAGAAACCCAATGGCCCTCATTACGACCCTGGCGGAAAGGGGTTTACGCCAGCGTAATGCATGGCGTACCTTTCCGCCTTACTACGAGTTCCCGTAGCGCCATGGTGCTTTTTTCGCCTGGTTTTTCCGGGCGGAAAAATCCATGGCGCTACGGGACTTGTTGTTAATTACGCCACCGTAATTTACGGTGGCGTAATTAACACCTTCCCCACTCCCATTATACCCTATGGGGCAAAAATGGGAATGGGGAAGGGTAAATGGGGATTGGGGACTTACCGCCCCGCCAAGGTCGGAATGGGGCGGTAAGTCCGCCAACCTCCATGGCGGAGTTGGCAGCTTTGCGCCATGGACCATGGTGCAAATTGCACCATGGTCCTCCGCCAGGGTCGTAATGAGGGCCAATGTCTTTGGTCCCAGCGGTGGTGGAAATTGTGGAGCAACATGGAGTGCTCTTGGGCTTTAAATTTAACAAAGGGAAGTCCATCTTATTCCCATTGGACCAAATGGGGGACAATGATCGGAGGAGACTGGCCACGCTGAGGATGGAGGTCAGAGGAGATCAGTTACGTTAACTGGGCATAAATCTTCCAGAAATGGGGGGCTTATATGAAGCAAATTTACCACCTTTCCTAGAGAAGCTATTCAGAGATCTGGAGAAATGGGGAACATTCACAATCTTGTGGTTGGGACAGATGAACACTATAAAGATGAAATTCCTTCCCAGAATCCTATATTTATTCCAGATGCTCCCAGTTCGAATGCCGGACTATGCTCAGTGAGGTCAAGGGTCGTCTCCTGAGAGTCTTGTGGCAAGGAAAGAAAGCCAGGGTGGCGTATGAAACTGTGGTGCTCCCAAAGGAAAGAGGTGGCGTAGGCTTCCCAGACATATGTTTATACTAAAAGGCAGCGCAACTTAGGGTCCCGATTCCGCATTTGAGGGACCGTCGATGGGTAACGCTGGACAATTTCCATCTTTGACTGGCTACGGTGGGGGAATAGATATGGGCGCAGAGGGAGCTGCTCCCGAGAAGGATTAGGGAACACCCCATTTTAGGGGTTATTTGGAATATTTGACAAAAGGGTTAGAAGATGATGGGTGGGATGACATGGCCCTCTCCCTTCAGTCATCTTTGGGCCTCAGGAGTGAGGGAGCAGATCCCGATTCTGGACAGATTTCAGATTTCAATCAGAATGGCAAAGTCCTGAAGTCTCACGACCCATGTAGAGACCAGCAGCAACCCACACCTAGGTGGATGATCCTGGTGGGAAACTGTTGGTTTGGAGTGGTGGGCTCACGCTAGCAAATGTGGAGAGTCAGCAGGAGTCTTCAAGAAGCCCGGGTTGGACCATTAGAGGCAAAAAATGAATATGCCCAAGTCACTGCACTTAGCACGTTTGACGAAATGCGCCTTTAAAAATGACAAAAACGGCAGGATACACAGGAAAACGCCTTTAGAGGGTTGGTAGACCTGCCACCTCCAAGCTGCAGAAAAAAACAGCAAGAAGGCCAAGCAAGGGCAGCACAAAGCCAACACACCCTTGCACAAAGAGAATGGCCAAAGGTAGGCCAATTATGTAAGGGGGCTGTGAGCAAAAGCTCAGACTATTAACCATTCTGGTTGATCACTAGCACTGCCGCTTAACTAAAGCAATCCCCACAGGAAATGAGCAATCCCCACAGGAAATGAGAGGTATAGTCTAGGGACCTCTACTGGCCTAAATCAGTTTGAAGTAATATGGAGGCTACCATTTTGGGCTCACAAAGGGCCCACATGGTCAGAACTGAATTTGAAGCCTACCTCATGACGACCCTGAACAAATAAAGCTCTGAAATACAAAATGACTGAAAGCAGGATTTAAAAGAAAACCATTGGTTGGGGCGTGGCTTGGCGCCGGGAAGAATGGCCGCATAACCGCACCGCTCCGACTCATCAATTCTCCAACTACAACATTTTTACTACATACTGCCTTCTTTTCTGGAGTTTCTTCCGCTACCCGCTGTCGTGGTCGATGCCTGCCATCTCAGCTGGTCTCCGGAGGCTTCTGTGTTTCCTCACGGCGGACTCCATCAGTGAGGGAAAACGAGCGCTCTCTGTTCCGGACTTCAGCCGCCTCACGTGTGGAAGCGTTGGGCATCGCATGTGACGCAACGGGCCGGCTCGGGCCTTGTCGGCTTCGCTCTTTTGTGGAGTGCCACCACTTGACTTATTACTACTACAACTGAACTGCCAGCTTAAAGCTAAGTGTTTCTTTCTCCTTCTCGCTGACTTTTGCTGCAAAGCTTGAAGTTATGCCCTGATATGATGCATTTTACCTTGTCAGTGTTCTGACTGCTTATTCTCAATAATTTAAAGGCTTGTCTGAGAGGAGATCTACTGCTGCGCCTTGCCTATTTTTCAATGACTCCATTTTATACACCTTCTGAATGGTGATTCCCTGATGTTTTAAGGCCATTCTTCTGCAATTTCATAGTTCTCTAGTGCATTACCTGTCGCAGCTGCCTTAGATTCTACTTTAATATCCCTACAGAAACTTTACAATGGGTTTGGGGGTCTTGAATTATTTTACTGCAGCATTCCATTCACATTTCTTAACCTGTTGCATTTTTCACTTTTCTTACCAGCGTTTTCCATATGCCTCATATTGAACATAACAACTGGTCTGGGTTTTCAAAGTCATTAAGGCTCAGACCTTTACACTTAGTCACTTTGTAGACTCTTCTGCATTAGTGCTCCATCACTGCTTTTATTCAGCTCCATTTTCATTGCAGCCTTTCTTGCCTTCCTTACATGCTGCCATGGCTTCTGGTAAGGGCAATCAAAAATTACAGCCCACGACCAAGGATTCAATCCCTCCCTCGGCCAATCTCAAAAGACCTAAAAGGGACTGCCGCCACCGCTCTCTCCTGCTGATCCGGCCATTGAGGCTATCTTACAAGAGATCAGCGCTCTAAAACCCTTCATTGAAACCACTAACCAGGAGCTGCAGCAACTTGATGACAGGTGGAAGGGTTTGGAAGGCAGAATGGATGAAATGGAGAGAAGAGTAGGTTTTGTAGAGGATGTCTCCCCAAGAGTGGTATCACTTGAAATAACAATCAAAGATCTTCAAAGATACACCGAGGAGGTGTAGAACAGAAGTAGGCGAAATAATCTGCGCGTCGCTGGTCTACTTGAGGGATGTGAAGAGTCCAAGCCCATATCATTCCTACAGAAGATTTTGCCAGTCCTGCTTCGACTCCAACCAGATATCTCATTGAACATCCTGCGTGCCCACCGCATCTGTCCAGTCAGAAGCTCCTCATCATCTAATCAACCTCTCTGTACGCTGATATTTTATTTTCTTGAATGTACTCAACTGCAGAAGGAGAGGAACCCCCTCAGCTGGCAGGGCAGCAGAATTCAGGGCACGCAAGATGTGTCAAAAATCACTGCTCAATATCGTAAGGAATTTCTTTCTTTTCGCCCAGCCTTGAAACAGTTTAACGCGAGATATGGCCTTTATCATCTTTGCTCCTTTAAAATAACTCATGATGGGCGAAAAGCCATGTTTGACAATCCTGCTGATTTGAAGGCCTTCATTTGCTCCATAAAAACTGAAGGCATGGATACATCGCTTCCCTCGGATTCACCCTCTACCTTGGGATCTTGATCCTCTTCTACATTTGACGGTTTATTTGAACTCATTCTATGCATTACTGTTACCAACTCTTGTTCTGTATTTTTGATGGGTCAGGTGTGGTTTTGTGACCCATCTCCAGAAGAGGACTGTCTGTGTGTTTGTGATGGTCCTGGTGGTGCCACCTACTCCCCCGTTACTTTCTTTCCCTGTTTTCTCAATTTTTTAGCCTGACACAACAGGTTTCATAATTTCAAAACATTTGTTTATGTGTTTTGCTGTCTAAAATAGTGTTTTTCCCCCCTCAGTTGTAAACACTCCTTATCTATGGTCAGGACTTCCTTACCTTCCCCTATATCCTAATGTTCTTTCCTTCTGTGTTTGGTCTTCACTTTAAAGCCATTGTTCTCACAATTGCACGTTTTTGAATCTGCATTTGAATTTATGGTGCATTCTTCTCTGGATTACTCTTATTTTGTACTGTGTTTTGGTCCACACATTGCTGTTCCCTTCACGTATATTTATGTGTTGCTATGGTTTTTAAGTGTGTAACTTGGAACATCAGAGGGTGTAACAACCCTATTAAAAGACACAAGATCATCTCCCACCGTAACAAACTTAAATCATATAAAGCATGTATACAGGAGGCTCACTGGTCTCTTCCTGAAGCCATGACTGGGTTAAAGATGTTATTGCTAGTCCTGCTGTGGCCAAATAAAAACCATGTTGCTATACTAATAAGCAAAAAATGTCCTTCAAAATATTAGCAAAGGATGCTGACACTAATGGGCGTTGGGCTTAGGTTAAACTCGAGTTAAACTTCTGATTGGCTCCGATTCTATATCTATTATGAATGTTTATAGCCCCAATCTCCCTGACCCTGGTTTCTGGGATTCTATTAAACCAATTATTCTTAGTTATGGCCCTAATAATCTAATTCTGTGTGGTGATGTTAACCATGTAAGGGATCCTTTTAAATCCAAGCGTATTTTTAAAAGCTCCAAGTCCTATAAGGACTTTGTGTGTTTATCTGAGACTGGCCTTGTCGACACATGGAGGCTCTCTCACCCAACTCACTTAGAGTACACCTTCTACTCACCCACTCACGACACTCTTGATTATATTTTTTCATGGAAATCTCTCACTAGTACCATCATTGACTCCTCTATTTCTAATATCATCATTTCCAATCATGCCCCTGTCTCTACCACGTTTAACCTTGCTGATATCAAAAAGTAATCTTCCCGTTGGACATTTAACAATAGTTTGATACAAGATCAACAGTTTATTCAGTCATTTTATTCCTTTCAACAACAGTATTTTGCTGAAAACTTATACCTTGACACTTCGGTAGTCACTAATTGGGATGCCTTCAAAGCGACATTACATGGTCATATCATTACTTACTCTTGTAAGAAAAGAAAACTACATAAAGTAAGTCTTGATGACTTGTACCTCCAGCTTTCCGATGCTGAAAAACTATTTTATCAGTCTCGCTTGGATGTTAATCTTCGTTCGGTCCTTTCATTGCACTTTCAGATAAATAAAAAACTCACTGAAATGGCCAGTGGTGCGCTGTTGAAATTTAAAAACCTAAATTTATCAGACCTCCAACAAGGCTGGCAAATCCCTTGCCTCATACCTAAGGAACAAGTTACTTACCTGTAACTGTTGTACTCCAGCATGGGTCTGGCATGGATTCACATGCTCATGAATATTCCCCGTCGTCAGGCTGGGAATCCTCGGTAAAGAAAAATCAGTATCAGTTTCGTTTCTGATCTGTCTTTCGTAGTAGTAACCAATCACTGATCTCTGCGCCATACTGACCCCAGCCAATGACTGCCATCTCCCTAAGCCCCGCCTCTGGCAGCCATCTTCAGATTTGGTAGCACGTGAAGAGGCAGTATGGCCAAGTGAAGAGCCGCAGAGGGGTAGGCGGGAGGGTTCGCATGTGAATCCATGCCAGACCCATGCTGGAGAACAACAGTTACAGGTAAGTAACTTGTTCCTTCTCCAGCATGGGGTCTGGCATGGATTCACATGCTCATGAATATAAGAATACATAGCAGTATACACATGTACAACCACGGGAGGGGGCAAAAGGCTCAATATTAAGCAATACAACAACTCAACATTAAGCAACTCTTACCTCCTCACCAGGCTCACCTTAGGCGAACAGGTTGCGCAGCACTGCCTGGCCGACTCTGGACTCCTCCCTGGAATCCCAGTCGACGCAGTAGAATCTCATGAAGGTGTGCGTCGACCTCCATGTAGCAGCCCTGCAGATGTCGAGCAGGGGCACACCAGAAAGGAACGCCGTAGTAGCAGCGATCGCTCTGGTCGAATGGGCCCTCGGACGGCCTGGCAACTGTCGGTTTGCCAACCGGTGACAGTGCATGATGCAGCCGGAGAGCCATCTGGAAATTAAAGTCTTCGAGAGAGCCTTCCCTTGATTCACAGGTCCAAAGTTCACAAACAGCTGTGTTGTCTTCCGGAAACTCTTTGTGCGGTCCACGTAGAACTTCAGCGCTCTAGCTACATCCAGCGAGTGCAGAGTCCTCTCAGCCGGCGACAAAGGCGATGGGAAGAAAACTGGCAACACCAAGGGCTCGTTGAGGTGGAAGTCCGACGGCACCTTGGGCATGAAGGAGGGGTGCGTCCTCAGCACAACCCTTGTGTCGTGAAAAGTCAAGTATGGAGGCTTGCAAGACAGGGCCTGGATCTCTCCCACTCGTCGTGCAGAGGTGATGGCCACGAGGAATGCTGTCTTCCATGACAGAAACCTCAACAGCACTGAATGCATAGGCTCGAATGGGGCCCCCATCAGCCTAGTTAGCACCACGTTGAGCTCCCACGCCGGTGCAGGGGCCTTCACCGGCGGGAATGATCGGAACAGTCCTTTCATAAATTCCTTCACCAGATGATGAGACCACAAGGACGCCCGTCCTGTAGTTCTGGTGTAACGTGAGACGGCAGCCAGATGTACCTTGATGGAAGCGTGAGATAGGCCAGCCTTGGCCAAAGACAGTAGGTACGGCAATATTTGAGGGGCCGTAATCCGCAGAGGGTTAATCTTCTGTGCACGGCACCAGAAAGAACCTCTTGCATTTATGTCCGTAGCACATGAGAGTTGAGGATGCCCTGGCCTTTGCAAGAACCTCTCTGCAGTCGGCCGGGATGTCTTATCCTCCAAACTCTAGTGCTGCAGCAGCCAGGCCTGCAAGTTCAGCGACTCTGGTTCGTGATGAAGAATGGCACCTCCTTCTCTGGAGAGAAGTTCTGCGTCCGTCGGCAGCTTGACTGGTGCAGACGCTGACAAGTCCAGAAGGTCCGGGAACCAGATCTGCCTCGGCCACGCTGGTGCGACGAGGATCATCCTGCACCAGGACCTCTTGAGCTGGTTGACGAGCCGGAGTAGCAACGGCGGGAATGCATATAGGAACAGGCCGTCACAGGGGAACGAGAAAGCATCGCCCATGCTCCTCGGTTGGGGAAACCTGCTGGCGAACCTCCGGCACTTGGAGTTCGCTGCCGTCGCGAAGAGATCGATCTGGGGTTCGCTCCATCGTTGGAAGAGTCGGTCCACTTGATCCTGGCGCAGTTCCCATTCGTGGCACGAGCGCAGCTCCCTGCTGAGTGAGTCGGCGATGGTGTTTTTTATCCCTGCCAGATGAAAGGGTACCAGAAACATCCCTTGGGCGACAGCCCAATGCCACAGATCCTGGGCTTCCTTGGACAGGGCAGGGAATCTGGTTCCGCCCTGCTTCTGAATGTAAAACATTGTGGTGGTGTTGTCGGTGAAGATCCTCACCACCTTGCCCTTGAGGGACGGAAGGAAGGACCTGAGGGCCCAGAACACTGCGCGGAGCTCCAAGATGTTGATGTGGAGAGTCTTCTCCTCCAAGCACCAAAGGCCTCTCGCATGGAGACCCCCGGTGTGCGCTCCCCAACCTTCCAGGAAGGCATCCGTCGTCACCGTCACCTGGTGGGCCGGGGCTAGGAAACCTGTTCCCGCTGTCAGATGAGCGCGGACACCCCACCATCGTATCGCCTGACGGAACGCTTCGTCGAGCGGGATCCTGTCCTCGAAGCTGCCCGTCGTCTGGATCCAGTGGGCGTTGAGGAATTCTTGCAAGGGCCGCATCCGAAGTCTGCAGTGGGGCACCAGATAAATGCAGGAGGACATAATTCCCTGGAGGGACTTGATAGACCTCACTCTGGCCACGTCCGTGGCCAGTAGACGTTGCACCTTTCCTAGGATGGTCCTTATCCTTTCCTCCGACGGTGAGGCCCGCCGCGCCACTGTGTCGAGCTGTGCTCCCAGAAACAGGGCGACTTGCGACGGGACCAGGTGGGATTTTGGAAAGTTGATGGAGAACCCCAGGTCCGTGAGCAGCTGGACGGTCTTCGCAGTGTGTTCCACGGCGAGCTCCCTTGTCCTTGCCCGTATGAGCCAGTCGTCCAGGTAGGGGTAGACGTGGATCCCCTGCAGGCGCAGCCGCGCCACCACCGGTGCTAGGCACTTGGTGAACACCCTGGGTGCCGATTTTAATCCAAACGGGAGGGCCTTGAACTGGTAGTGCCGCCCTTTGACTACGAACCTGAGGAACTTTCGGTGCCTCTTTAGAATAGGGATGTGGAAGTAAGCATCCTCCAAGTCCAACGACGACAGGAAATCGCCCTCCTCCAGCTGTCCCAGCACGTGCTGGAGGGTGACCATCCGGAACTTCTGTGCCTTGATGGATTTGTTTAGTGGTTGCAGGTCCAGGATGGGACGCCATCCTCCTGTCTTCTTCTTCACAAGGAAGTATCTTGAGTAAACTCTGGAGCCCCGAAGCCTCTTCGGGACAAGCTCGATGGCACCTTTCCTGAGCATCGCCCATACTTCCAACAGCAGTTGAGGGATTTGATTGTCCTTCCTGGCCACGGGAGGAATGCGGGGGCACCTCTTCTGGAACTCGAGGGCGTGCCCCCAGGGCTAGGGCGTCCAGCACCCAACGGTCAGTGGAGATGGACTCCCACACGCCGACAAACTTCATCAGCTGGCCTCCCACCGGGGTGATTCGGCGGGGGCCTGACCCGACGGTCGGTTCAATCTTGCTTGGAGGCCCGCTTTGCCTCCTTGACCACCTTGGCGACGACGGCGGGATCCACCTGACTTGCCGCGTCGCCTGTAGGCCTCCTGCGACAAAGACCTTGCCGCTTGACGGTACGTAGAGGAGTTGCTGCCGGCTCCCTTGGAGGCACCCTGTCTGCCTCCGGAGCTCCGAAAGGACGGCCGTCGTCGTTGGAGCACACCCAGTGCACGGGCCGTCTCCGTGTCCATCTTGATCGCCTGAAGGGATTCATCAACCGCCTTGCCAAAAAGGTTGTTCCCATCGAAGGGCATGTCCAAAACCTTGGTCTGAACGTCCTGGTGGAAATCCGTCGCCTTGAGCCATCCTCGTCGTCTCAGGCAAACGCCGCTGCTCAACTGACGGAAACTGGTGTCGGCGATGTCCGTAGCCACCGTAATGGTGTGGTCCGAGGCAATCTCACCTTCCTGCAAGATTTCCAGGGACTCAGCCCTCTTGGCATCCGGAAGGAAGTCCAACAGAGGAGAGATCTTGAACCACAACTCCCTGTCGTAGCGGGCTACGATGGCCAGGGCGTTGGCTGCCTTGATGGTCGTCGCTGCAGATGAGATGACCCGTCGTCCCATCGCATCCAGCTTCCTACCCTCGCCGTCCGGCGGGGAGGTTGAAGTCGAGGCCGATGCCCCGCCCGCTTTCTTCTTGGCCGCTGCCGAAACGACCGAGTCCGGGGTAGGTTGCGCCCTAAGGCACAAGGGGGCAGCGTCGGGGACCCGGTACTTCTTCTCGTACCTGTCCCTCTTTGCAGGAGCCGTGGCAGGGTTCTTGAGGAGGGCGAGCCCCTCATCCCAGATGTCATCAAGAAGCGGTACGGCATGGACCCTCTTCCTTTTAGCCTCGCGCCGCTGGTAAAGGAACCCCTCCTCCTTCTTTTCCTCGGGGCAGAGCTGGAAGAGCTCGGATGCCCTGGAGATCATTGCATGGAAGGATCCAATCTCGTCGGGCGGGGACGCCCGGGCAGGGGGCGACGGGGGACGCGTCCCGTCACCTCCGTCGTCATCCGTACCCGTCGTAGTCGTGTCCATGCCTGTATCATCTCCGTGGGTAGTGGACCGGGGGAAGGCAGAGAAAGCCGCAGAGGCGGGAGAGGAGGCCTAGGATGCGGCCTCCTCCTCTTAAGTGGTGGGCTCTTCGAAGGTCCTGGCTCCAGTTCCTCTGTCGGGTCTGGCTCAGGCACCTCCGTCGGGGGAAGGGGCAACCTAGTCCTTATCTCCGAGCATAAGGACTGGATGGCTGACAAAATGGCCGCCGAGGTGTCCTGCGGCGCCGGAAACGAAGGGAGCGAGGGCACTTGAGGAGCCTCGTCTGCGTCTCCGTCGCCCTCGTCGTCGCCCTCCACGACTTGGATGAGCTCCTCTTCAGAGGTCGTGTCCGTATCCACGACGGCCACCAACTCCTCCCCCCCCTTTTCAACGAGGACTTCGTGGGGGTCTTCTTGATGGGGCTGAAAGACGACTCCCTCCGCGGTGGCAGGGAGACTCTGGTACCTGAGGGTGCCTCCACTGGCGTAGCCTCCACAGGCTGAGCCAGGGCCGCGGCGACATCCTCAATCGAGGTCTTAGCAGGGTGAATTAAGGCCAACGTCACCTTCTGTACGCCTGGGGCCTTCACCTTGGGGGGAGGGTCCGAGCCTCGCTCCCCCTCTGCCGGAATCTTCGAGATCGACCGGGGCCTCTCCAAAAGCTTCGCCGGGTTCTCGGACTTCCTCTTACCCGAGCCAGAGCGTTGGCTCGTGGTCGATGGCGCCGGGGAGGGTGCACCCTGCCTGGCAGCCAAGGAGCCCGACCGTTCGGTGCTCCCGGTGCCCGCGGACTCGCAGTGCTTAGCCTTTTGTTGGGCCCCCCTCGCCAGAGCACCCTCACAGGACTTAGAAGACCGCTCAAACAACTTCTTCTTCTTCTCGCCTGGCGGGCTCTTACCTTCCAGCCAGTTGGCGAGACGGAGGTGGCGAGACGGAGGTCGCGATCCTTCATGGTCCACTCCGACATGTTCCCACAAAACGCGCAGTCCTTTTCCTTGTGCGTCTTGTCCTCATGGAGACAGTAGAGGCATAACGAATGCTCGTCCTCCTTGAAAACGTTCTGAAGCTGGCATCCAGGGCAGGTCCTGAATAGCTTCCCGGGCGTCGAGCTCCCTTTCTCCTGGGCCATGTCCGGGGTAGGCCTCGGAACTTCTGGAATCCTCCAAAAGCGTAACTTGACGAAATCTTCACCCTTGAGGGGCGTAGAAACTCCGAAACAGATCCCTGTTGATCAGAAGTAGAAACGGTGGAGCTTGAGGATCTATTTAAGCGAAAAAATGAGAAAATCTCCTGAAAAAGCACGAACACCCAGCAAAAGCTCAAGAGCTAAGCACGAGGACTCCCAACACTTGAACGTGCGGTAAAAATCTGGATGGCTGCCAGGGGCGGGGCTTAGGGAGAGGGCAGTCATTGGCTGGGGGCAGTATGACCCAGAGACCAGTGATTGGTTACTACTGAGGAAGACAGATCAAACTGATACTGATTTTTTCTATACCGAGGATTCCCGGCCTGACGACAGGGAATATTCATGAGCATGTGAATCCATGCCAGACCCCATGCTGGAGAACAGGACTTTGTTAGAGAAGAAGTTGGCAAAATCAGTGGCAGAGAGAGGTGAGGCAATGGAATGGTCAGTGTTAGGGGGAGAGAGAAGACGAGTTAAGGTTTGGAAAATTCGGCGGGGTGGGAGGATTGGGAGTGGAGTAAGTCGGAGAAGTAGGTTCGTTTAGCAGATTGAAGACAGTTATCGTAGGGGGTATGATAGGAGAAGTAAGAAGATTGGTTAGAAGGGGAGGAGTGTTTTAACCAGCGTCGTTCAAGACGTCTGAGGAGGCGAAGCATGGAGTAGAGTTGAGTAGAGAGCCAAGGTTGGGCAGGTTTGCGAGAGGGGCGAAAAGGAGAGAGAGGGTGAAGAAGATCAAGAGTAGAAGTGAGGGTAGAGGTTAAGGTGGAAGAGGCGTCATTGGGTGAGAGAGAGGAGAAGTGGGAGAGAGGGGGGAGAGAAAAGGAGCAGGAATCGTGGAAGAGAGAGGGGTCAAAGTTGCGCAGGTTGTGACAGTAAAAGGGGGTGGTGGATGAGAGGGAGGGAGGAGGAGAGGAAGGAGGGTTGAGGGAGACAGAGTAAGGAGTTGTCAGAAAGATGTCACTGGGAGGCGCCAAAAGGCCGAAGTGGGTCGGTGGTAGCAGGACCCAGCGTGCCTAGATGTAGCCGGGCAACGGTGGTGGCCACAGGATGAGTCCTCCAGGGGGAGTCGCTGCAGAAGGGCCAGCAGTAGTGGAGTAGCGAAGTGGGTCGGTGGTAGCATGACCCAGCACGCAGAAGGCCAGCAGTAGTGGAGTGGAGAAGTGGGTCGGTGGTAGTAGGACCCAGCGCGCCCAGATGCAGCCAAGCAACGGTGGTGGCCACAGGAAGCAGAAGGGCCAGCAATAGTGGAGAGGAGAAGAGGCTGTCAGGCGGGAAGAAGTGGAAGTGCAGCAGAGTGCTTAGGGCGGAGGTCACAGGCAGAGCCGCAATACCGCCGCGGGTCAGGAGGAGCAGGACCCAATCACCCGTAATCACGGGGGGCAGCCAAGGAAGGCAGGCAGTGGGGTGGAGCTGTGCCTCTCTGAGCACAGTGAGCAGGGAGTCCACGTCTGGGTTCCCCCATGTAACTCAGGGAGACCAACCCCAAGTTCCTTTCAAAAAGGGTAGCAGGCACCCCTCTCCAGACAGAACATGGCATGATAACTTATTCTGATAACCTGTATCCTCAGACTAATCTTTCCCATTTAGAGAGAGAGGTTACACTTCTTAAGATTAATCGTGCTATTAAGGGACTGGGTAGAGGGAGGGCCCCTGGTCCTGAGGGACTGTCTATTGAATTTTGCAATCACTTTGTTAGTTCCCTCTCTCCCAGGTTAAAGACGCTCTACTCCTATTTCACATCTCAGCAATGCTCGTCTGGTTTCTTCTCTGTGGCACTTCTTATTCTTTTCCACAAAGCCGATAAAGGCCCAGATCTTGCCAATAATTGCAGACCAATCTCCCTCATTAACGCGGAAAGCAAGATTTTTGTCAAAGTTCTGGCCAACATGATTGAATCTTCTCTACCCGCCTTGATTAAGTCTGATCAGGTCAGCTAGGTCAAGGGTAGGGAGATATCCGCGAATGCTAGACTTCTATTGAATGCTCTACACAGGGTATCGAAGGATAAAAAGGACAACCAAGGCTATGCTGCTATTGCACTCGATGCTGAAAAAGGCTTTGATCGGGTCAATTGGGATTTTGTTTCAAACCCTTCGTTGGCACGGGTGTGGGGGAAATGTTATATCCCTCATTAAACTTCTTTATTCCTGCCCTAAATCTTCTATCTGTGTTAATGGTCTATCCTCATCTTTCCCTTTACTAAAAGGCACCAGGCATGGCTGCCCTCTCTCTCCCATTCTTTACATTTCTTCTCTAGAACCTCTTTTAGAACTCATTAGGTCAGATGGAACATCCCTGGGATCTCATATGGAACATCTAGTACTAAAATTGCTGCGTATGCTGGTGATATTTTGATTCTTATCAAAAACCCCAAGCTTCATCTTCCTTATTTGCTAGACAGACTGCATCAGTTTTCCTTGGTCCCCGGCTACAAGCTTAACAGAGATAAGTCAGAGATTATTCCTCTTAACTCATGCGTTAAGCATGATTTGGACATGTTTGAATTTAAATGGTGTCAGTATTCAATTAAATATTTAGGTCTACGATTTGTTTCTACTGTGGTCGCTGAATTACTAGTTAACAGACTCAAAGATCTCGCATTGAGTTGGTCACCCCTTTATCTATCCTGGTGGGGTCGTCAAAATACCATTAAAATGATGATGACCCCTATTGTTTCGCATTATCTGCAACTACTGCCGGTCCCATTACCTTCTTCATTTTTCAAGGCTATTAATTAAATTCTTCTCAATTTTCGTTGGGGGTCAGGGAAGTGCAAAGAATTGCTGTTAGCAAATTAAGAGCCTCATATGATGGCGTAGGGGTTAGATATCCGGATTTTAAACTTTATCACTCTGCCTTCTTATTCAAACAGTCATGTTGCTGGTTCACCACTTCTGCTCCCTCTCACATTCCCTCTTGGTGCACGTTGGAAAAAACCCTTGCACTCCCGTATGACATTACTGACCTAATTTACATCTTTAGTCACATCTCTGCTGCATTCTCAGACCCTATTAAGGCTTCCACCTCTGCCTTGAGACTGTTTCTCTTTCCCCATTGCAGATCCCATTCCCAGAATCTCTCTCAGTTTTTGTGGCCCAACAAAGCTATTGCTTTCAATGGCAGGGCACTCTACCACAAGTCCTGGTTAAATAAAAGGCATCAGATTTATTTATCAGATTATTAATAATGGATCCCCCTCTCTCACAGTTAAAATATCTCTTCCCCACTCCTACTTCGGATTTCAATTTCTACAATAAATTGGTCAATGCATATTTGGAAGCTCTGCAGCATTTTGCAAATTGTACTCTTACCTGATGCCTCTAGACTCCTGCTGTTAACCACGGCATCGGATACCCCAAGTTCTGTGTAATCATCCTACCACTAAATGGCTAGTACAATCTAAATGGGAGTTGGACTTTGGTGTTACCCTGGATGACAATACCTGGTCTCTACTGTTTGTGAAGATTAGGGGTGTCTCCACCTCCGTTAACATTACGCAAAACTTGTACTTTTTTATTCATAGAGACTTCATTACTCCCCTGAAATTATCTAAATCAAAATCTGGTGCGGATGGCAAGTGCTGGTCTTGTGGTGATGCGCCTGCTTCCAATAAACACATGTTTTACAACTGTCCTTAAGTAGTCAAGTTTTGGAAAGAGTTCTGGCGATTTCTTCACTTAATTTTTACTGTCAATATCCCTCTCTCATTTCTGAATGTTTTTCGAGGTAGTCATGCCGTCAATAATGTTGATTTACAAGAATCTCTTGTTGCGACCTCTTTATTGCTCTTGCCCTTGTGCTTGCCACTACCAATTGGAAAAACTTGCAAAATGTCTCCATTAAGGGATGGTGGAACATCATACGTCATGTGCAGAGAATGGAACATTGTATGGCCATTTACCTTGATGCCATTCCCAAATGTAATGCTAAATGGACTCATTTTATTCGCTATTTCGATCACTTTAGCTTGACTTCCCATGGCTCTTGAGCTGTCCATTAATGCGCACGTGGATTTTGCTTTACTATCTCTTCTCCCTCAAATTGATTTGCACGTTTGTTTTTGACATGTGCCTCATCTCAGTTCCAGAGTTTATAATGCTATAATGTTATATGCTCCTCCCCTTCCTTCTGTTTTCCCTGTCTGTCCCCTTGTTTGTCTATTACATGTGTGATGCAGTTTGTAGCATATGGCTGGTACATGACATCTTTAAAGTACTAGTTTGCCTGTTTTTCTCCCAGTATTATATCTGACAGTGTTTGCTCAATTGTTTTTCATTTACAGTTTGAATATTTTCTGTCTATATGGTTATCTGTATGGTTTTGAACATGCTGTTACCCTTTTTATAACTCAATAAAGATGATCAAACTTTAAAAAAACAAAAAACAAAGGTACATGGGCTACCAATGCAGTAAAATGATGATTTCAACCCTTGGTGAATCTATAAGTTAAGTACAGCTGCCACCAACCTAATCCCTAAAACCTCGATAAACTGATACAAGCACCCAAGGCAAAAATGGAGAGCCCTAGAGGCACCACTGGGTCTTTGCACCTTATGAGGGATACAATAGCATATACCCTAAGTAAGGTAGACCGGGTCATGATGGCAGGGCGACTTCAAGGGAAGTCCTTCTCGCTAGCAAAAATAAATCAAAGAACCAAAACAAAAAACGGGGTGGGGGAAAGCAAACAGGTGAGGGGCCACAAAAAGTGGACCTAGAGTACCCAAAATAGGAATTCTGGCTTAAGTGACTCTCCCGACTATGCGCCGGCAGTTACCGGACTCCCAAATGTTCTATTCTTTCCAAAGCTACACGCATTACACAGCGCGACATAGGACTTTTTAACTGCAATTTTAATTGTATTGTTATTCTGCTTAGTGTTACTGTGAACTCTTTGCATGAGTGTTTTTATGGTTCTAGTATTGAGGTTTTATGGATGTGCTATAAGAAATAAACGCCACTGACTTATCACCAGAAGATACGTAACATGCAATGTATTTCAGCTGTACATTATGCTGACAAATGAGCTAGCACTCCTATAATATGCTGCCACCCAGTGGCAGTCATAGGAATTCGTATTTTAAAAAAGGAACGAAATTTGCAATTTCGGACAGTATTACTGAGGTGCCATTAAATTAAAAAAAGTAGCCAACTGTCAACACACTCGCGGAACATGCAATTTTAGTCACTCTGATACAATCTGAGCAATTGCATGCATGTGTGCCCATAATTCTTCCAAAAGCTGTGCTATTTTGGTAACCCACATGTTATTCTAAGCACACCCAGGGAAACAATGGTACATAACTATAAATGTATTAAAAAAAAAACATGTGTAGGATAAAACGAGTACTTTGAGTGTAGACGTGAGTAGACACATTTCCTCTCCATCAGTGTCTAAAATTGATGAGGTACTGTAATTAGGTCAACACGCTAACACAGTTTTCACTGCAATAATATGTAATATTCTAGTACTCAAGAAAACAAACTGAAATGAACGGCTAGTCGATAACTTCATCTAATAGCGAGTGTAGCCAAAAATGTGTGTCAAAAAAAAAAAAGGAGGTTAACATGAAAGCAAGGCATGAATCAACACATCGGGTCATTTACATTTTTTTTATTTTATTTTATTGTAAAACTTCAGTTCAATATGCATTATCAAACTTTTGTTACATTAAATTAAGTTGAATCCGCCTCCCAGGTCCAAACAAACAAATCCAAGTTCGATAGTCTCAAGAAAAGAGAAAAAAACAAAAGAGAGCAAGATCGTCAATTTCCTTGAGACAGAATTTGTAGCCCAAATTGAGGCGTGTTACAAAATTGAATCGAGAAAATTGATTAAGCTACAGGAGAGCTTGATGTTATGCCCTGCAACAACATGTTCCCACCATTCATCAGGGTCATACATTTGAAGTTTAAATTCTTTGAGATGCAATTCGCGTTGGTCAGTCAACATTGGACACGCAGTTACAAGGTGTTTTGGAAACTCAACTTCAGATGATTTACAAAACCAACAAGTGTTGTTTGTGGTTTCTTTGTTTTTGTGTATCCATAACATTTCATTGGTGTTTAAGGCTTTCAGTCGAAATCTCAAGAACGGCTTCCTGTGATGACGTGATGGACACTTCGTAAGGTATTTTGGTTGATGATGCAGTTTCACTAGACCTCTAGAGGTAGACAGAGTGGATTTGAGGGCTAGCCGGTTGTTGTAAATTGAAATCCAGTCCCACGCAGCTAGCTTCTTTTTGGCATGTTGGGGACGCATAAGGAGCTCTTCTTCACATATGTTTGCATCAGCCATAATTGCGTTTAATTTGGTCTTCCATGATAGTAAAAGAGATGAAGCAGTGCCATCATTTTCAATCCTGAAGATTTTGTATGCAGGAATTTTGTCACCAAGCAGCATTTTGCGTAGTGTAGATAACAATTTCCAAACGACTGTCATGTAAGTTGAGTTTAGACCTAATTTGTATCTCAGAGCTGAAATTGAGATATAATTTGGTAGGCCCAAAACACGCCTCCAAAACTTCCCTTCCAATCTATGCCATAGATTGTGGTTTACATTCCACGCTGATTCACCGCCAAACGTAAGGGTTGGAATTACCTTCTGGAGGTAAAACATTACTACAGGGATGATAGAAAATTTTCCATAGTCCTTGTTGATTTTTGCTCCTTGTAGACTTAAGTTTTAGGTTCTATCAATTAAATCGCTAATCCAGGCGGCTTCACAGATGGAATCATTTATCATAACGCCCAGATAGCGAATGGATTTGACGACGTGTAGCCACTTTTTTTTCGATAAACCATCTAAAACATTTATCTTTCCTTGAAGTGCTTTGTCCTATACACATGATCTTGGTTTTTTCGGTGTTTAGGAGCAAATCATTTGCACTTAGATACTCGTTCAGACTGAGTATGAGATGTTGTAGCCTAATTTGTGTTTGATCTATTAACACAATGTCGTCAGCATAGACCAGGCAGTTCAATTGAATTCCATTAAGCTTTGGAGGAAAACAGTGGGCTGAAACCAACCAATCTGGTAGATCTGCAAGAAAAAGTTTGAAAAGATCAGCAGCATGGGGGCATCCCTACTTGACCCCTTTCTATGTTCTTATTGGAAGAGTAAGATCGCCTTGTGAATCCACTCTTATTTGAATAGAGGTTTTGGTATCTAAGGCAATGATGGGGTCTAACAGCAGTTCCGGGCATTTCCAGGATCGTAATTTAGCCCATAATTTGCTGCGATTGATGGCATCAAAGGCTTGTCGCAGATATACAAAGGCAAAAAAGATTTTTTTCTTTGCCTCCAGCGCTGACAATTTTAGAATAGGCAAAATTTAAGATTCACATCAACTCCTACTTGACTCGTGAAGCCAGTTTGACGACAATCGTACTTGCCAACCGAAAGGGCCCATTGCACCAGTCTTTGGCGCAAAAAGGAGCCAAATATTTTGCCGATTGTATCAAGAAGGGCAATAGGGCGATAGTTTGTCGGGTCAGCTCTACTCCTCTTTTTGTATATTGGCACCACGATTGCTTTTGACCATGAGGTAGGTAGTTTCATGCTGTGGGCGATCTGCAGAAATAACTCATTGATGAATTTCGCCCAATGAACTTTGTGCTCTTTGAGCATGATGTTGGAGATTTGGTCAGGGCCAGTGGCTCTCTTCTTTAGCTTGGAGATCAAAATTTCAAGCTCTGTACATGATGGTGTTATCTCCCAAGCAGAAATTGTAGATTTGATCGATGTAGATTCACCAATTGCTGGCTTTTCATAGATTGACGTGAAGTACTTGCACCATTTGGCGCTTGTATTTCATTAGAAATTGAGATTGTAGATTTAGAGCAACCATGGTTCAAGATTGACCAGATTTCACGAGTGTTTTTGGTTACGAGATGCTTTAGCATGGTTTCTGCTCGACTTTGGTCGATTGTTGTTGAGTGAGATCTCAACCAATTCCGATAAATCTGGCGCCTTTCTTTAACTTTCCTTATTTTGTCACATGGATTGGAAGACTCTTTCTTAATCGCCCGGAGATCTTTCCTTCAAGTTTTTTTGGCTAAATCTATTATTGTGGAATATAGATGTTTGGGAGTAGACCCAACAGTTCTTGAATTTGAAATTTTCAAAGTAAAGTCCGCCAACAAGGGCTTATTTTCAACAGTTTGCAGCGCTTTTAGGCTATGGCTTAAGGATACAATTGAGGGACCATTTGTCACTAGCTTATTGCCAGCGCCATTTGTTGACAGTTAGAAGGGATATTTGTCTGGCGAACTGCCACTGTCTTCTTTCCATGCTAGCCGTAGTAAATCATGATCACTTTGTATCATTGGCTGCACGTTGAGAGATATTACTTTATCGAAAAAATTCAACGAGGCCCAGATATAATCAAGAGTGTTGTTCATTGCCATGCCAGGTTGGTTTTGAAGGGTGATCGCCATTGATGGATCCATTCAACATTTGACAATGGTGTAAGAAAAGAGCGTGCAACCAAGACCTCTTATGGCGACTAAATTATCTGGAAGCCGAGTATTTATCTTCGTGTGTGGATCGTATTTGAACCAGCTACAGTTGAGGTCATCACATACAATCACAAAGATGTTGTTATAGGCAAGAAAAGTATCATCGATTAAGGTTGACACAGTTTGAATGAAGGACGTTGCGGAGATCATCGCGGGATTCCAATATCCGTTGATTATTAACAGATTAGACATGTTGTTAGTCAAGGAAAGTCGAACCAGAGTGCTTTGGACAAACGGATTTGGGTTAACAGAAGCCACAAGTGCCCACCAGTTCTGAATTTTCAATAGAGTTATCAATCCGGCAAAGGGACGACCCTTGCTGTTTTTTCTGGCGGGATTGATAAGAGTAGGGAATCCATTGCGGGTCGGTGGATCCCGAAGCCATGTTTCCTGCAAACAAATGGCAAACACATCCTCCAAAGGTTCAGCGAAGGTATTGAAGAGATGAGTGAATCCTCGGGTGTTCCATGAGAGTATTGTTAACTCATGTTGAGGAATATCATCTCATTGTTACTTGCGAGGTCCCTTGGGAACTCTTTTCACATTGGGGGTTCTACCTTCAAGAGGCTGGTGTGTCATGTCTTGGTAGTTTGCTTGAGAGGGAGCTAAGGATTGTCGCAGAGCGAGTCGCTGATAAGCCCTGCGAAGGTCGTCCCTTTCAACATTTTTCTAAGCGTTTATGGGTGTTCTAGTAGTAGGTGGTTCAACAGTAAGATCAAAACCATAAAGCAAGAGATGTTTGTTCGCCTGTAACAGCAGATTTTTCACAGCGGCAGAAGATATGTGCAATAAAACTTGATTAGTGGACAATTCAGTTATATATTCCACAATTTTGATGTCATGAGATGAGATGGATTGTAGTTGAGGAATACAAGCGAATAGCTTTAATATATATATACTCGATTTAAGTTCACCTCATTTCCATCTGAATGAATATTTTGAAGCCGAAGTTTCCACAGACAGGATGTTTTTACCGGGTTAGTGGCCCAACCTGCTCCAGGTGCTATAAAAAAGCTAGATTTCCGCTGGTTCATAGTTTGTTTAGGGTTTAGTCTTGAGCTTAACAATGGCAATTTGACCCTCTTGATGATGGCATGGGGTTGTTTTACAGGTACGTTTCCTAGTGAATAGTGCTATATACTAGTTTGGTTGCATACACTGGCCTCCGGTGTGTTCATTTTTCATTAAAGCGGCGGATAAAACACGCAGCTATGATGACCAGTATGTTTTAAAATTACTAGCAAAGTCTTCCTTATTCTCTACTGAGGGTGAAAGCTCCCGTCTAACTAACATTAGTAATTGGGATGAGCTGTTCCAAATGAAAAAACGTTTGATACGTACAGAACTTCATGGTACTATTATGTTAGAGTACCTGAGAAATGGAATTTTACCACAAGGACTTGTTGTGAATAATGAACCCAGACTTTTTCTTGACAACAAGGAGTTTGTTGTCAGATGGAATACAAATGTGGGCGCGATTGGCTGATTTTAATAATGGATACAGCGAAAGAAATGACGGAAAAACAAACTGTAGAATTAGCAAAATTGGAAGATGAAATCAAGAAACTAGTCCCGTTGGAAGCCTTTACCATAAGATTGGAACAAATCATCAAGGAGATGAATGACTTTAAAGAATCCACAGTGAGGGACAGGATAAGAAGATTAAAAAAAGATATAGCCGATTTCAAACACGAAAAAGCCTTCCGCTATACACAAGAGGGTTATGTTCCGAATAAACAATATGAAGGAGCCCAAAGAACAGCTAAGAAAAATGTACGTTTTGCTAACACTTCCTATAGCTCACACAGCTCAGACGATAATGGTTTCCAACAGGATCCCAATTACAGATTTCAGAGACAAGGCTCAGGTAGAAATAGGGGCAATGGCAACAACAGACTGAGCTCAGAATTTCCGCTCTGCCCAGCGCGGACGTGGTCCCTCAACTGGTTTTTTAGACCAGGACACGTCAACATGGGATTACGAACCAAGGGTGACAAGGAACAATGCAGCTTATTAATAAATCTCTCCACATATACACCTACTGAAGTGGAGACAACGGTGTTGGAGAAAGGATTTGATTTTGTACCCACGGCCACCTATGACCGGTTTAACACACGCCTTGAAGTACAGAATCTTTTCAGAAAAATACATCTGAAACAATACTTCAAGGACAATCCATTTGACATGTAACAGGTCAACAGTGGGCTCCATAACCCCTCCTCCTTTTGTCCCCCGATCTCCAGCTATGGTCCTAAGTCAGTGGTCTTCGAACAGAGAGTTCTATTTGAATTAGACAAACTAGATGCTACAGCATCGAAACGCACTTTCCAGAATTATTCGAATGCTCAACGTGCATCTATCAATGGACTATAAAACAATAAATCAGTTGTCATTCGCAGTGCCGACAAAAGCGGTGCCATTGTCCTCCTTAATCGAGTGGATTACATTTCTGAATGCGATTGTCACGCTCACCTGATTCCCATGGAGGCGCAGGTCTGGCTTCGAGTGCTGATGCGTCTTCAATGGTGAAGCGCAGGACTCTGAGGATGGACAGGTAGGGCCCCTCTACTCTGGCTTCTCTGGCTCGCAGGAATATTCCCCTGTGCGTGAAAAGGGAGTATCTCCTACTGACGGAATAATGCTCAAGCCTCCCACACCCTTCCAACCCTCCACGATACCCTTCCACGATTCCCCGTGAAGTCTCACCTTAGGGTCTGGAAGGATGAGTTCTCCATCCTGCTTCTGATGCAGGGGCGCGTTGAAACCCAGTTACTTCACTGGATTGAGGTTTGAATGGAGTTCAAATAAGCTTGACTATTCAGGTAAGGCGCTGTAAGAGTTCTGTAGCAAGTTCAAAAGTTCAAGCTTAATAATAATGTTCATTGTCTTATTGCAGCAAGCGCTAACGCTGATGTCTTTTTCCCCTTAGGGCCCGGGGTTCGGAATGCCGGAGATATGGCGCCGACCCGAAGTGAAACGTGCAGTTCCAGTAAATGACAGGTAAGTTCTGGATGAGCGTTCGGGTAATGTCTTTGCATTCGCTCAATGTCTTTGTCTTTTTTCCCCACAGGGGTTGGGGTCCGGAATGCCAGGAAGCGGCAGGACCCGAAATGAAATGGGAATGACCCAACAGGTAAGTCTTAGAAGGAAACTGAGCTTTTCCTATTCCCTTCCTTCTCTCACCTTGTGTTCTTGTCTTTTTCTCTCTAGGCTCTGGGAAGTGGCTGCGGATCCGGATGATCGTTGCTGAAGATGGAGGTGCCCAGGAAAGGTGAGTGAAATGCAGCGCTGCAGCGATCGAAGCGAAATGCTTTTAAAAATGATGTCTTCCCTTTCAGGATCGTCGGTGTGATGTCTCCGTGATGCAGCTTTAGCAGGTAAGGTCTTCTTTCTCCCCAATTCTCTCTCATCTCCCTTTGCAGGTGACCCAGGATGCTGACAGGCGTGGCTGAAGTACAGATGCAGGAGCTGACACGGTGAGCGTCCAGCTGCGAGGAGCAGAACAACGCGAAGTGTGAGTTGCTGATCGGGCGTGGTTTAAATAGCTTTGGAAGAAGTTCCAGGTATGTATCCTTCCACCGATCAGGTATGTATCCTTCCCCGACCACACCCAGGTGGAAAGTAGTCCCACAGGTAAAGTAGTTCCATTCAGGCCTCAAGAGGGCCTGGATGTAGCAGCATGGTCTGCATCAGGTAAGTGCACTTTAAAACACTTGAACACATGTCTAGCTTTATGAGCCTGGCGCCTAAGGCGCCAGGACAGGGGTCCAACATGAGCCTGGCGCCTAAGGCGCCAGGACTGTGTCCAAAGGGCCCCAGCTTGGGCCCACTGGCACTTCCCTGGGGGGAATGATGCCTGCCTCTGGGGTTGCTGGGTCGGACCTGGCTCCTTGGAGGTAGGCATCATGACAGCGATAGACAATTGGTTGATACTAGCTTTTACAAGCCTTTGCGTAATGACCCCACGGCCCGTTTGAAAGCTATGATCACAATCAAAGTAGAGAGAGCAAGAGACAGAAAATTGATTACCAATAAAGAGGCAGCATACTTGGTTAAGAGCGATCCCAGAGTTCCGGAATTTTATATTCTACCTAAAGTCCATAAGACCTTGGTCAACCCTCCGGGAAGACCGATAGTTTCAGGTACTAATTCACTACTAGAACCACTAGCGAAATTTGCAGATTCTTTCTTAAAAGGTTTTGTGCCACAGATGCAATCATTTATACAAGACTCCACCAGTGTCATTAATCTTATTGAACATTTTCCCTTTAAGAGCAGTGAAGATATTCTGGTTACCTTGGACATCGTTTCACTATATACCAAAATTCCACAATCATCCACCTTAGATATGATTGAAGAGTTACTGTTGACGAAACGCACACCTGGCATTACGCCCACTTCATTAATTCTTTGGTGCACTTCACTAGCCCTCACAGAGAATTATTTTCAATTCAATAACGATTTTTTTCAACAGATCCATGGAACAGCCATGGGCTCGGCGGTGGCACCAACTCTGGCTAACCTTTATGTTAATTCAGTTGAACTACAGAGCATTTATAGCGAAACGAACATCTTCCGCCAGCACTAGACCTTATGGAAAAGGTACATTGATGACGTTCTCGTGATTTGGCATGGTGATGAACAACTACTACTGGTATTTTTTGATTGGCTCAACAGCATCAATCCCGGTTTACAATTTACGATTCATTAGGATAGACATAGAATCGATTTTCTAGATCTCACCATTCTAGTTAATAACACTAACAACACGCTAGAAGTGAAACCGTTCCATAAACTTACGGACAGAAACTCTTTATTGAGATATGACAGCTTCCATCCCAAAACACTACGTGACAATCTTCCCTTCGGCCAATTTCTCAGGTTGAAGCGTAATAGTACCAACACCAATGTCTTTAAGCAGGAAGCCGTGATTTTGAATAACAATCTTATACAGAGAGGCTATCCCCGACAAATTGTGAAACGGTCTTTCAAAAGGGCCTCGAATAATCATCAACAAGCCCTTCTTGAATACAAGCGAAAATCCTCCACATCTGACCCAGATGGTCTGATTTTTGTCAGTACGCACAATCCGCTGTCACACAGAATTGTCAGCATTATTAGAAAAAACTGGCATTTGTTATCCAAAAGCAACAATCCAGTCTCGGTACCGAGATGCGCGTTCAAACGCATTTCAAAGGAATTGGTCACAAGGAATGATATTGGTGACTATTCTACCTCTCAGCTCACCATTACGGAACAATGGGGCTTAGCAAGACCCAGTGGACATTCGCCTTGCGGTAGTTGCAAATGCTGTTTGTCCACCAAACGCACTACTGTGGTTGATATAGGTCTAACGAAAGCCTGGCAACAACGCACTTTTACAAACTGTAATACGAGTGGAGTCATATATGCCATTTCGTGCCCTTGCCAATAATTATACATTGTACAAACGGAAGGCAAAATAAAGATCTGCGTTACCGAACACAAGAGCTGTATTAGGAATAAAAACATCACAGCGCCCATGGTTGGCCATTTTTTGATGAACAACCATGATTGTGAAGATCTGAAATGGACTGTTTTGAAAAAGGTATGTACTGCAAATGGCGGTAACACAAGTAGGAGTATCTTGGTAAAGGAAGAGGTGAGGTTAATATTCCTTACTAAATGCCATTTAATTGGCCTTAATGAACAACTAGACCTCATTTTCTAAATCCTTCTTTGGTGATACAGTATTGAATTCAGATACAATGATCATTTCTATTTTATTGTATAATCGTCCGCTTTCTTTCTTTCTTTTGTACCATTCTGCCCATTTGGTTTGTTGTGTTAATCTTGATCAAGGTCACAACATTGCTATGTGAATAGCGACTCTTTTCCAATATGGCCGCATCCACTGACTCTGAATGCACTGTCACAAGTGACTAATACCGTGATACCTTGCAGTATATATGGAGCCGTTAGTTTAATTTTACAGTCCTTCTTCCATTTCCTGAATAGACTGTGTTCGTTTCCACCATGGACATCTGACGTAGGCTCCCGCACACGGTAAGCATTCGAGTTTATCTTTTGCCCGTAAATACTAGTTGTATATGAGCTTGTCTTGCCTCTATGTCATGGTGCAGCCCTTTGGGCTCTAATCTTCTTTTCTACCGTCACCGGTATGACTTTATACATTTGGTGATACGGATGACGTTGCGTGTCAGCTTTACTTCGTTTGATCCTGACTGACTGTTACCAACGATATGCGCCGCTCACAGGTTTGCGCGCATGCTTCGGCATAGAACTGCACTGTATTATTACAGTCCTTTGGATGCATGTTGTTCCCCTGCATTTCTAAGATGGGCCGTTCGTAATGTATTCTTTTCCACTATACGGTACGGAGTCACTTGCGTCTGAATGTATGTGTATCTATACAGCACATACACTGACAGACTGTTTAAATTGTTAACAACGTTTGTCCTTATAGTTTCATTTGCCAGATGCTTTAAATAACTTGTGAAGGGATACTTAAACTACGACCATCTCTGCATCCACGTATGTGGCTCCAGTAACGTGTTGGTGTACAGTAAGAAGAGAATAGTCATAGGCTACCCCTGTTCTAACCGTATGTAGAAGGTAGGCTTGAGAGAAGCAGATTGCCAGTGTGTAGATGCTGGCAAAGGAGGGTCAGGGGAGAGAAATTTTCAAAACAAGTAGATTTATTCAAAACATTATTGCACACTATAAAAACAGTAAGTATATAGAAACAGAACCTATTCAAGGGTTTACTTGAGCCAAACCTCAACACAAAATTAGAACTGTTTTAAACATCACAGTTTAAAGTGGAGGTTAGTAACATATTGTGTGAAAAGGGTTTACATGACTACTTTTAAACAGATAGTAGTATTGGTTGTCGACACAAAAATATGTTTCCAGTCCGGGGTGGAGTAAGCCTTCACTTGAGCGTAGTGGTGTTGTAAATTGAAGGGTCCGGACTTTCATCAGGACGTGGTTCAAAGGGGAAGTTTTCTAAAAGAAGATAGCAAAATTTAGAATAGTGTTTGCAAAGAAGGGGGGACCACAAACACTGCAGAATCAAGGCCTACCTTTAAATATCAGCGGTTAGACTGGAAGATTTGTTTCAAAAATGGGAGCTGCGCTGTTTGCTAGGCGAAGCACTGTAGCCTGGGTCTACAGGGATGAAATGGATAACAGTAAGTTATCATATATGTAAAATAAATTACAGCAAGGTGATAATTTTTAAAGGAAGGGGTACCTTTTTCCAGGTGTAAGGCTGGAAAACCAAGGTAGTTGTAGGCAGTACCCGGTGAGTCGAAGGCACTGAAAAAATGAAAACCAATTCAGTAGGGTTTGGGAACTAAACCGGCAAGGTGCTGTAGATAGTGCCTGCATTTAAAATTATTAGATGTGAAAGAGAAATGAAGTGCCTATTTGTGCTCGGCCAGAGTTGCTGTCTGAAGCGGCCAAAAGAGAGTGCTCACAACGTTGTGAACTACGGTGGTTGAGTGGAGGACTAGGGGTGTGTAGCCACAATGTAATATTTATGGTGACTAGCACAGAGTGGAAGGGCTTGGAATTTAATACGGCCATCAGTGAGGCATGGTAGCTAAATAGCATAATATACCGGCAAAGTGACTCGTGCGGCGAGCGTAATATGGGTGAACCGCTCAAGGTTTTCATCAGGGTTCTAAAAAGTAAAAGAATCACCGAATTAGGAATGCAAGGCTTACCTGGTGGCGTTAAGAATACGGCAGTGCTGGTTGGTGCGCGGAAAAGAGCTGTGGTTCTCTTTGAGTGGGACAACAAAGTATTGATGGCCGCGCATGAGTGCAGTGGAGCCGTGGGAAGGCTACCAACACGCATGTGCGATTTAGGAATACTATTTTGTGGAGCATGTGCGATGAGTGCTGTGGCAGCTCCAAAAATGCTCATATATTGGGAACGTTGTCTGAGAGGGGGGGGGGGAGGGGAGACTCAATAAACATCTGTGCCAGGTGTACATTATTTTGCATGGTAATCATTCGGAAAGGTAAAAAGGACTACTAGTAATAACACAGCACTAGATGTGGTCCAAAAACATTATTCCATTCTGTTGTGATTTAACAGTATATTTCTTATTGTAAAATGAAGGCAATAGGAAATGTTGCTAGTATACATTAGTCACATAGCCACTAGGTATTTATATGGCATAATGTGAGCACAGGTGATAGCATGTTTAAAACAACAGAAAACCAAAAAAGGCATATACATATTGCGAGATAACAAACAACGTTAATGTCCAGGTAAATACAGCGGAAATTATTCATTATTTTCAGGCATAATATTTAGAGGGTAAATTTAGAATATATTATTGGCACAAGACATGACATGGTTTGAAAAATGTTGGCTTACGACATTTTGATTACTGAAAGAGGATGGATAGTCAACTAGATGCCAATCATGTTGTGTATGGGAGAGAAGAGACTTAATTAAAGGGAGGTAGTGGGGGTAGTCATTTGAAGAAAAGGCTCCATTCAATGGCGACATTAAGGCCTTGTTTCACTGAATTTAGGCAATATATCCATTGTTGCTCCAATTTTCGTAGGGCCAGATCTCTATCACCTCCTCTGAATGGGTTCTTGGCTGTTTGCAAGATGAACCAGAAAATGTCATTATGTGTGTGTTTCTTTTCTTGGAAATGCGCTACCATTGGTTTGTCTTGGATGCCATTCTTGATACATGAGCGATGCTCACAAATGCGTTGTCGTATCTCGCGTTTGCTCTTGCCAATGTAGAGTAGCTTACAGGGGCATTGTATGGCATAGACCGTCCATTTACTTGCTAGTGCTAGTCTGTGCTAGTCACCATAAATATTACATTGTGGCTACACACCCCTAATCCTCCACTCAACCACCGTAGTTCACAACGTTGTGAGCACTCTCTTTTGGCCACTTCAGACAGCAACTCTGGCCGAGCACAAATAGGCACTTCATTTCTCTTTCACATCTAATAATTTTAAATGCAGGCTCTATCTACAGCACCTTGCCGGTTTAGTTCCCAAACCCTACTGAATTGGTTTTCATTTTTTCAGTGCCTTCGACTCACCGGGTACTGCCTACAACTACCTTGGTTTTCCAGCCTTACACCTGGAAAAAGGTACCCCTTCCTTTAAAAATTATCACCTTGCTGTAATTTATTTTACATATATGATAACTTACTGTTATCCATTTCATCCCTGTAGACCCAGGCTACAGTGCTTCGCCTAGCAAACAGCACAGCTCCCTTTTTTGAAACAAATCTTCCAGTCTAACCACTGATATTTAAAGGTAGGCCTTGACTCCGCAGTGTTTATGGTCGCCCCTTCTTTTCAAACACTATTCTAAATTTTGCTATCTTCTTTTAGAAAACTTCCCCCTTGAACCACGTCCTGATGAAAGTCCGGACCCTTCATTTTACAACACCACTACGCTCAAGTGAAGGCTTACTCCACCCCGGACTGGAAACATATTTTTGTGTCGACAATCAATACTACTATCTGTTTAAAAGTAGTAATGTAAACCCTTTTCACACAATATGTTACTAACCTCCACTTTAAACTGTTATGTTTAAAACAGTTCTAATTTTGTGTTGAGGTTTGGCTCAAGTAAACCCTTGAATAGGTTCTGTTTCTATATACTTACTGTTTTTATAGTGTGCAATAATGTTTTGAATAAATCTACTTGTTTTGAAAATTTCTCTCCCCTGACCCTCCTTTGCCAGCATCTACACACTGGCAATCTGCTTCTCTCAAGCCTACCTTCTACATACGGTTAGAACAGGGGTAGCCTATGACTCTTCTCTTCTTACTATATATGCCTTTCTGAGTCAGGTCCCCCTTCAACAAAAAAAGAAGGCTCCAAGCACCCCCCGTTTCTAGCTAGGTGTTGGTGTACGTCACAATTGAAACTACTATACAAGGTTTAGCCGACACTTATCTATCGAAGTAAGTTTTTATGGTGTTCGGCTCCTGTTTTCCTTACTTAACCCTATTAGCCTTCATATGACTAGATATACTCTTCGAGCCCAGATACTTGTTTCTTGATCTGGCATTTGTCATATTTGATTTTATGCTTCATTTCTACAGGGCATGCTTTCCATGATCTCTGCTTGGTTACATCGCGCTTGGTTTTAATTGTTTGATCCAACTATTGGGGTGTATGCCACGTTTGGTATACGGCAGAGTAAGTCTTACTTTGACCTTAGTCCCAGAGCTACTGAATTATGTAATTGATATTCATTATAGTATTCCAGATTACTTCTGTTACAAGCATTATTATCATTTTTCTCGGGCTTTGACCAGCTATGTCTACCAAGGGGCACCCTGGGTTCACTGCCTTAGAATTACCAACTAGATGTGGTTTGCTTGGTTTTTCACTAGATTGCCATATTAGATAGTTCTTCATCTTGTATTCACTCTCTTGCACTGCACATAGGGTTGGTACCTAATATATTTAGTCACTATACCCTGTTGGTCCTTTCATTAACGGTTTGTGACCCCCCCATTGGTGTTTTCAACAGGTCAAGTGACCTTGTATTCACGCTCAGTGATAGAGCATGTTACAGATTTATACTGTACTCCCTAAATCACTCAATGTGAGATGAGTAATATCTGTCCCTCCCATTCTTTGTTTAGGTGTCAGGACGAGACTGGCCTATTGAGCTTCGCAACACTCCAGCACCATCGATCATTGATGACTTCAGTTCTTAAGACACCCTGATGAATTTCCACATAATTAACTTAACTAGGAAGATGGAAAGAAACAGGTTGTTTTTCTGAATTGTCACCCTTGATGTGGCCAAAATTGTCAATTAATATGACTTTTGATGGTCTCTAATGTTGGGACATTCTAATGATATTCTAGCAATATAGTGCTAGCCACTTACTAGAATTTTAACATGGTGCTATAATATCATGTGCAATAAGTTCATCTGTGTTTATGTATAGTCTGTGTTTTTCACCATTGTTTTTGTGGTATGAATTGTAGATATGTATGAGTTTAGTATGAATGGAGTGATTGGTGAATTGTATGGGTCTGGATGTGTTGCTTATTGTTTTGAGTAACTGTTTTGACAATCATGTATTAACCTTTTTTCATGAATTGTATTTTATGACTTCAATGTTCTATTATACATTAGGAGTTTTTAGAATTCTTATGATACACTTTATTAAATTAAATGAACATTTTCTATTAAATTTAGGACGTGAATTGAATTTTTTCATCTCCTGTTTTGTGATGTGGTTTGCAGTTTCCCAGTGGTATTGTTTGGCTAGGGCTCCATTTATGGTCTAGCTTTGTCCGGTCACCTAAACAAGATCTAATACCTCGGTCTCCTAGTTTTTCTATATATATACATGTTCTTTCCAAGCACGACCGAGTGTATCTTTTGGCTTGGAGTCCCTCATTGTTTGTTGGCGTTGTTTTACAGGTACCCCAGATTGCAGCCTCCGTGCGACAGCATTTGCAGAGGAAATTCTCTGCTCAGATTGCTCAACCAAGGCAGCCTCATTGGCCTCAGTACAGCTGTCGGTTATGCCATCAATATCGACCGAATAAGTCGATAAGTTACATAGGTCAATAGATGAGTCTAAAGTAGCACTAGAAATAGAAATGTCACTGGAGGCCACTCGCTGACGTTTAGCCATGTTCTTAGAAGGCTGTGGAGTGGTTCCTGAGACTCGCGAGGAACAGATTGGAGCTGTGTGAACTTGTTGAATAGAATTTGATTTCCGCTCAAATAGACTTGTTTTCTTTGTAGTCATGATGTTTCTTATGATTTTTTTCACATTTTGTTGAGCATTTTTCTGTGGAATAGTTTTTTTCTTCGATTCTTTTGCCGGTTTGGCAGATGCTCTTTGCAGCTTGATTTGTAGACTCGTCATTGTTTTGGCAGAACCTTTAAATATGTTAAAGGTATTAGCTGACAAAAGATCATGGGCGACTGCTTTGTCTTGTACAGGAGGGACATTCGGCAGAGAACTAATATCTAGCGTCAAAGGATCCTCGACATTCAAATTACTTTGAGTACTTTCGGATCCAGCTGATGTACTGCCCACCATAGGTGGGATTTGGGTGACCTCTTTGACAAATGATTCGGGAAGCACCGCGCCATGTGAGGGGAGGGTTCTGGTTGAAGTATCTCGCATGTCAGGTCGACCCATTGAAGAGAATTTGGTGTTTTTATGCAACCATTTCACTGATTCCACCAAACTTTCAATTAGAATATAAT
Source organism: Ambystoma mexicanum (assembly GCF_040938575.1). Taxonomy (NCBI): domain Eukaryota; kingdom Metazoa; phylum Chordata; class Amphibia; order Caudata; family Ambystomatidae; genus Ambystoma; species Ambystoma mexicanum. Next base: position 1,119,618,890 of record NC_090937.1, on the reverse strand, counting down.
TTTGGCAATGATGGCGATCAGCCAAGTTGCTTAGCCTATCTTGCCACCTCAAAGATTTTTCGGCTTCCTTCTCCATCTGGGCTTGCACGAAGTTTGAAAAATGCTCAATTTTATCGATTTTTGCAGTCAGATTTGAGATCGCAGGCCCTTGGTCGTTTATTGTCCCTATCAGGGATTCAAGTAATTTGGTAAATGGCGCAAGAGCAACAGCAGAGGCAGCAAGAACATTGTTATGGATCTGGGAGAGGGCTTCAAAAGGGATACTGGGAGGAAGCAAAACAAATTCATGGGACATCGAAGAGGATAAAGAGCTCTCCAGGTTAAATTGTGGGTTTGAAGGAGCAAAGTTTCTGATAAGATTTGAAGATTGAATGTCATCTCGAGGATGAGTAAGGAAGACACGAGGAGTACTTGCATTCAGCACATGCTTAGCACTCATAGGTAATATTTGGGGATTGCCTTTGGCTTTTAGCTCGGCGATGCGTTGCAGGCAACAAGCCCAGGCGATAGCGCTCCAGTCAAGGTGAATATGGGGGGGTGGAGGCACCTTTGGATGAATTGTTGCAAGTGAAGGCGAAGGGTCATCAGTGGGCAGATCATTGGGGCCCTTCATAGAGGGTCCAAGTACCTCAGGAGCTTGACATGCTAAGGCGCTGTCATTGCCAAATTCAGTAGCATCAATGGTCAATCCAGAGAGGCTTCCACCAGGTTTCGTCTTCAGGAAGGATTTATTTAATAAACCAGGGGGAGCAGTTGAAGCCAATGAACTTGAAGCAGACTCTGGAACCCTCGAACGATTTTTCACACTAGGTATTGAGCTATTGTTTAAAGAGGAATTTTAAGATAAAGGAGGCGATTTCATGATCACTGGAAGTTGTTGTGGGAAAACATGAGTTGGGGTACCCAAAGATGGAGGTACAACTTGTGGCAGAAGACAAAATGTAGATTTCATTTGATGAAGAATATCACTGTCAAAAGGTGGACGATTTATGTCAGCATTTGGTGGAAGGAGCTGTGTTATCGTGGACTGTTGCCTACATGAGTTATGGGCAAGCAGCGGAGTTGATCCATCGGAGTTTGGGATCCTTAAAAGTTCCTTGTCGCTGACTAAAAAGGGCAGGATCCTTTTTTCAGTAAAAATAACTGAATTGTTCAAGGGAAGGGTTGGCAGGGCTGGCCGGGGCATTGGTGTGGCAATCAAAATTGATTAACAAGAGTTTGCATTAAAGTTACATGCAGAGGACTTTGGGGCCGCTGAAATATTAGAAAGAAGGCATGAATGGTTTGTGAGAGGAGCCTTAAGACCGTCTGTGGAATATGGCAAGCGGGTCTCACAGTCATCGAGGGGGGAGGCTGAGGGATGGACAGAAACAGTGCTGTGTCGGTCCATTTGCGAGCTGGAACATTGGCAGTCATGACGGGCTCACAAAAAGGCTGTTCATTATTGGTAATTGAAAATTAAGCCTGAGTGGAGACCGCTCGATCCGTAGAGCATGCCGCAAGCGATAGACTGAGTGAGTCTGAAACAGTACTCGGGTGGCCAGGCAATAACAAAGCTGCTAAAGTCAATGAGGGCGCCACCGGAGCCAAAGCATGTGAGGACAGTGTTGCGAGGAGCGCGCAACCAGCAGCTTTGCTTACCTTTTCTCCGGTGGCTGCTTTCATCGTGGACCATGGATTCATGCGTCGATGTTGAGATGTTTTCTTGCGTGTCTGTGGGCCTTCGGCTAATAAAGCCATTTCGCGCAGTTGAAAAAAAGTAGGCAGGTGAGGCGAGGCGGCGGACTAGGGGCGGACTGGGGCAGACTGGGACTCAGCTCCTTGACTACGCGCCACGCTCTGCGCTGAAATGCAGTTATTAAACACGTAGCCCAATAGAAACAGAAACAGGACTGAAGACTAGTGCAGCTCCTCACAGAACAACAGAGCAGGGAGACTGGGGCAGACTGGGACTCAGCTCCTTGACTCTGCCATATAAATACAGTATTGATATCTAAAACGAATTCTGTGTATTTCACTGGCAGGCGGTGCATTTTTAAAGTGGAGGAGTGCATATGTTCTTTGAATTGGCACCCCGTTGCAGCAGCAGCAGCTAAGCCAGTGAAGTGATCAGAAAGTGAGGTAGCATCCACCTTCCAGATCTCCTGAACAACGGTGATGCAGCATTTTGGGCGTGCTGCGACTGCTAAATCAGACTAATGCGAAGGCCACCAAAGAGGCTGCTTCAGTGATATACCCGAATGCACCTACCAGTGTGGCCAGCTGGAAGTATACTGCTCTGATGAGGTTACCAATTTCACCCCCAAGTGTAAGACGGAAGTCCCATCACACTCCTATATTACATACATTACTCAACGTAATCGTGTTTCTGATGATTGTATCTGCTTAGATTTACATGCTGTGCATATAGCCCGACAACTAGTGGTAATCGAGGAGTATTGCATCTTTTTTTCGAGGATCGAAAAGGGACGTCGACATGGGCGTGATTGTAACACTATCCCTAACGTGATGTAGAGTGTATCTAAAATCATTCACGCGTCGTGTCCCACGGGTTGCCTTACAGAGTGCGTGAGTGAGTACAGAACAAAAGAAGGTGTAAGATGTCTATGTTCCTTCTACTCAAAGATGGCAGGAAGGTGGGCATATGTGAATCTAAGCAGATACAATCATCAGAAGTACTATTACAGTGAGTAATGCATGTCTTCTGGTGCTTGTGAATCTGCTTAGAATCACATGATGTGCATAGACTAGTGAGCAGTACCAAATGGTGGTGGTGGGATGTGCGAAGGAACAATAGTGAAGAGATGTCTTAGCATGGCTGGTCCGATGTGAGAGTCAGACTTCGAGTGTGTGTGTCTCTAAGCAGTAGTGTTGAGTGAAAGTATGAACAGAACTTCAGGTTGCTGCTTTGCAAATGGAATCTAGTGGAACATTTGCAATGACTGCTATGGCAGCCCCTGTGCCCAGAGTAGAGCGATCTCTAGCTGTAAAGGGTAGGTCTCTCTTGGCAGAACACAGTGTGATGCATTTAACAATCCATTTGGAAATAGCTGATTTAGAGACCGGGTACCCTTCTCTACCAGCTGCCACAGAGACAAAGAATTGGTTTGTCTTTCTCAGTGGTTTAGTCTTTTCAAGGTAGTATATAACCGCTTTCAAAACATTTAGTGTATGGAGGCTTGTTTTTGCTGGGTTAGTGGGGTTTTAAAAGAAAGTGGAAAGTTCGACTGATTCACATGGAACTTCGAGATGAATTTAGGCGCAAAACGTGGTTGAGTGTGCAATTCCAATTTATCTTTGTGGATTGTCACAAATGAGTCTTGAACTGAGATGGCCTGCAGTTCACCGACTCTGCTTATTGAGGTAATGGCCACTGGAAAGGCAGTCTTATAGGCGAGGTCCTTAAGGCTAGCCTTGTGCATAGGTTCTAAAGGAGGTCCCATTAATCTTGTGAGAACATTCAGGTCCAACCTGGGAGTTGGGTTGGAAATAGGAAGGTGAAGTCTCTTTACCACTTCCATGAAGGCTTTAATCACAGGAACCTTCCACCATGAAACCTTGCTCCGAGACATGGTACACGCAGAGCAAGGGGCAAGGTGGACCTTTCAAAACAAGGCCTGAGTCTAAAAGGTGTTTTAGATAAAAGACTATATCTTTAGGAGAACAGTCAATAGGATTGACATTCTTCGTAGTGCACCAGATGACAAAACGTTTCCACTTATTGGAGTAAATTGTTATTGTTATTGTTATTGTTATTTTGCATTTATATAGCGCCTTATATACCATTGGTATGGTCTGAAGGCGCTGGTAGGTTGAACGCCCTTGGGAACCGAAGTTCAGGTCAGTAGAGAGAGTAGAGGGAGTCCAAAAGTGCGTGTGCGCACCAGGTATGTGTGCAGCTGGTGCAGAAATCGAGTGGTAGCTGCTTCTTAGCTGTAGGTGTGGTGGTTGAGCGGTCAGGAGTATGTGTTCGATCTGGTCAGTTTTACCCAGGACGAGTGTGGCTGCGTTAGGCCTGAGGAGAACGCCTGGCTGGGGGGTGTGAAACCAGCAATGATTACTTAGAGTGATGTGGAGTAAGCGGGAGAATGTAGATATGAGAACAGTTATACCGAATGGTGTCATAGTATCTCTGTGTTCTAGTTGAGTGGTGGTGTAAGGGGGAGAGTAAGCGTGGGGTGTGGTATGATGTATGTTTTCAAGTGTTTCCTTCATTCCAAAGCATATTAAGTATCGTCCGTTGCACATATTCGTCCGTTCCTCATACTCGTCCGCTCCACACATTCGTCCAGTCATTATCATCGTCTAGTTCACACCCTCGTCCAGTCCGCACTCTTGTCCAGTCCGCACGCTTTCTTTGCTGCGGTTGGTGTGAGAGAGGGTAGGGGGTCAGAGGGGGAGACAGAGGCAGCTTCGGTTCTTGCTAGGGCTAGGCGCGCAGTTTTTAGGGAGGGGGAAGGGTGCGGTCGGGGGGGAGGTGGCAGGGGTATGATGGCAAGGCGGGGGGTGGGTGATTGCAGGGTGGGGTGTGGTAGTGGGGGGAGCGGGCACGGGCAGTGCTGGTTGGTCGGCAGTGGGGTTCAGGAGATGAGTGGTCTTGGGTTTCTGATGGGCACTGGTGGAGTTGGTGCGCTCATGATTGGTGTGAGGTTGATTTGGGAGGGTTTTCTGATTGTAGTTCTAGGGTCAGTGACTCACACTTATAGGAACACTTCTGGGCTCAACTAGTCCAGAACTAATTGGTGCTTCTAAGCAATTGGGTATACTTCTAAGTGCAACTTGGTACGGTTCTAAATGCAATTGGGTACACTTTGTTAAGGCAGTTGGGTTTACTACTGAGTTGAGCAACTTTCCAGAGAGGCTAAAGGGCGCAACTTCAAATGTAGATGGATATACTTCTAAATGCATGTGGGAATAGTCTTAAATTCAACTTTCTCAGAGAGGGTATTGGGTGCAATTTCTAAGTGCAATTGGGTACACTTCTAAAAGTTGGTGGGGACAATTCTAAATTCAACTTTCTCAGAGAGGGTGCAGGGTACAGTTCTAGATGCAGGTAGGAACAGTTCTTAATTCAACTTTCTCAGAGAGGCTAATTGGGCGCAGCTTCTAATTAAGATTGGATATAATTCTAATGGAGGTGGGAACAATTATGAATTCAACTTTCCCAGAGAGGGTGCAGGGTACAGTTCTAGATGCAGGTAGGAACAGTTCTTAATTCAACTTTCTCAGAGAGGCTGATTGGGCGGAGCTTCTAAATAAAATTGGGTATAATTCTAATGCAGGTGGGAACAATTCTGAATTCAACTTTCACAGGCTATTGGGCACACTTCTAAATGCAACTTTCACAGATAGGCTATTGGGCACATTTCTAAATTCACAGAGAGGCTGCAGGGCGCACTTTCTAAATGCAACTTTCACATGCTAACATTCACAATTCCATCCAAGATTGGAGATGCTAACATTCACAATTTCATCAAAGAGTGGACATGCTAACATTCACAATTTCATCTAAGAGTGGACATGCTAACATTCACAATTCCATCTAAGAGTGGACATGCTAACATTCACAATTTCATCTAAGAGTGGACATGCTAACATTCACAATTCCATCCAAGAGTGGAGATGCTAACATTCACAATTCCATCTAAGAGTGGACATGCTAACATTCACAATTTCATCTAAGAGTGGACATGCTAACATTCACAATTCCATCTAAGAGTGGACATGCTAACATTCACAATTCCATCTAAGAGTGGACATGCTAACATTCACAATTCCATCCAAGAGTGGACATGCTAACATTCACAATTTCATCTAAGAGTGGACATGCTAACATTCACAATTCCATCTAAGAGTGGACATGCTAACATTCACAATTCCATCTAAGAGTGGACATGCTAACATTCACAATTCCTTCTAAGAGTGGACATGCTAACATTCACAATTCCTTCTAAGAGTGGACATGCTAACATTCACAATTTCATCTAAGAGTGGACATGCTAACATTCACAATTCCATCTAAGAGTGGACATGCTAACATTCACAATTCCATCAAAGAGTGGACATGCTAACATTCACAATTTCATCTAAGAGTGGACATGCTAACATTCACAATTCCTTCTAAGAGTGGACATGCTAACATTCACAATTTCATCTAAGAGTGGACATGCTAACATTCACAATTCCATCTAAGAGTGGACATGCTAACATTCACAATTCCTTCTAAGAGTGGACATGCTAACATTCACAATTTCATCTAAGAGTGGACATGCTAACATTCACAATTCCTTCTAAGAGTGGACATGCTAACATTCACAATTCCATCTAAGAGTGGACATGCTAACATTCACAATTCCATCAAAGAGTGGACATGCTAACATTCACAATTTCATCTAAGAGTGGACATGCTAACATTCACAATTCCATCAAAGAGTGGACATGCTAACATTCACAATTTCATCTAAGAGTGGACATGCTAACATTCACAATTCCATCTAAGAGTGGACATGCTAACATTCACAATTCCATCTAAGAGTGGACATGCTAACATTCACAATTCCATCTAAGAGTGGACATGCTAACATTCACAATTCCATCAAAGAGTGGACATGCTAACATTCACAATTTCATCTAAGAGTGGACATGCTAACATTCACAATTTCATCTAAGAGTGGACATGCTAACATTCACAATTCCATCTAAGAGTGGACATGCTAACATTCACAATTCCATCAAAGAGTGGACATGCTAGTATTATGGCACTCTGTTATTGGTAGGTAAGATAGAGTGGCGGGGGTTTTCTGGAGTAGAGTGATTGCTCTACTCCCCACCCATGCCACACTCACGGTTTTTGTTGTTGTTTGTTGGCTTTTTTGGCGTCCCCTGCGGACACCTGCTGACACGTCCTGGAGCCGCCTCTGTAGGAGCCGCCCTTGGCCTCGGGGCCCTTAGCCGCTGGGGCTGCCGGGCAGGGGGCTGCCCTGGGAGGACCGGTGATGAAGGGAGGGATGGGCGGGGCACGAGGTGGGGGGTGGGTGGTACCAGGAAGGGGCGGGTCGCTAGACCGGGAAGGCAGAGCGGATGGCCCAATCAGAGTGCGGGGCGGGCTGGGAGGCGGGAGGGCCCGAGGGGACTGGAAGAGGGAGTGGGGAGGGATGGAGGGGAAGACACGGGGCTCGAGGTGGCCTGGGGGGTGGGGGGGCTCGAGGGGACTGGAAGAGGGAGTGGGGAGGGAATGGAGGTGGAAAACACGGGCTCAAGGGGTTCTAGGCCCACGATCCTGGTCACACACTCACCGGCAAGGCTCCCTCTGTAAACAGAGCGCGATGGCCACGGGCGGGCCGCTAGACCCGGAAGGCAGAGCGGATGGCCCAATCAGAGTGCGGGGCGGGCTGGGAGGCGGGCTGGGAGGCGGGAGGGCCCGAGGGGACTGGAAGAGGGAGTGGGGAGGGATGGAGGGGAAGACACGGGGCTCGAGGTGGCCTGGGGGGTGGGGGGGCTCGAGGGGACTGGAAGAGGGAGTGGGGAGGGAATGGAGGTGGAAAACACGGGCTCAAGGGGTTCTAGGCCCACGATCCTGGTCACACACTCACCGGCAAGGCTCCCTCTGTAAACAGAGCGCGATGGCCACGGGCGGGCCGCTAGACCCGGAAGGCAGAGCGGATGGCCCAATCAGAGTGCGGGGCGGGCTGGGAGGCGGGCTGGGAGGCGGGAGGGCCCGAGGGGACTGGAAGAGGGAGTGGGGAGAGATGGAGGGGAAGACACGGGGCTCGAGGTGGCCTGGGGGGTGGGGGGGGCTCGAAGGGACTGGAAGAGGGAGTGGGGAGGGATGGAGGGGAAGACACGGGGCTCGAGGTGGCCTGGGGGGTGGGGGGGCTCGAGGGGACTGGAAGAGGGAGTGGGGAGGGAATGGAGGTGGAAAACACGGGCTCAAGGGGTTCTAGGCCCACGGAATGCCCAGAAGTTAGGGTCAGCCCACGATCCTGGTCACACACTCACCGGCAAGGCTCCCTCTGTAAACAGAGCGCGATGGCCACGGGCGGGCCGCTAGACCCGGAAGGCAGAGCGGATGGCCCAATCAGAGTGCGGGGCGGGCTGGGAGGCGGGCTGGGAGGCGGGAGGGCCCGAGGGCACTGGAAGAGGGAGTGGGGAGGGATGGAGGGGAAGACACGGGGCTCGAGGTGGCCTGGGGGGTGGGGGGGCTCGAGGGGACTGGAAGAGGGAGTGGGGAGGGAATGGAGGTGGAAAACACGGGCTCAAGGGGTTCTAGGCCCACGATCCTGGTCACACACTCACCGGCAAGGCTCCCTCTGTAAACAGAGCGTGATGGCCACGGGCGGGCCGCTAGACCCGGAAGGCAGAGCGGATGGCCCAATCAGAGTGCGGGGCGGGCTGGGAGGCGGGCTGGGAGGCGGGAGGGCCCGAGGGGACTGGAAGAGGGAGTGGGGAGAGATGGAGGGGAAGACACGGGGCTCGAGGGGACTGGAAGAGGGGGTGGGGGGGGATGGAGGGGAAGACACGGGGCTCGAGGTGGCCTGGGGGGTGGGGGGGCTCGAGGGGACTGGAAGAGGGAGTGGGGAGGGAATGGAGGTGGAAAACACGGGCTCAAGGGGTTCTAGGCCCACGGAATGCCCAGAAGTTAGGGTCAGCCCACGATCCTGGTCACACACTCACCGGCAAGGCTCCCTCTGTAAACAGAGCGCGATGGCCACGGGCGGGCCGCTAGACCCGGAAGGCAGAGCGGATGGCCCAATCAGAGTGCGGGGCGGGCTGGGAGGCGGGCTGGGAGGCGGGAGGGCCCGAGGGGACTGGAAGAGGGAGTGGGGAGGGATGGAGGGGAAGACACGGGGCTCGAGGTGGCCTGGGGGGTGGGGGGGGCTCGAAGGGACTGGAAGAGGGAGTGGGGAGGGATGGAGGGGAAGACACGGGGCTCGAGGTGGCCTGGGGGGTGGGGGGGCTCGAGGGGACTGGAAGAGGGAGTGGGGAGGGAATGGAGGTGGAAAACACGGGCTCAAGGGGTTCTAGGCCCACGATCCTGGTCACACACTCACCGGCAAGGCTCCCTCTGTAAACAGAGCGCGATGGCCACGGGCGGGCCGCTAGACCCGGAAGGCAGAGCGGATGGCCCAATCAGAGTGCGGGGCGGGCTGGGAGGCGGGCTGGGAGGCGGGAGGGCCCGAGGGGACTGGAAGAGGGAGTGGGGAGGGATGGAGGGGAAGACACGGGGCTCGAGGTGGCCTGGGGGGTGGGGGGGGCTCGAAGGGACTGGAAGAGGGAGTGGGGAGGGATGGAGGGGAAGACACGGGGCTCGAGGTGGCCTGGGGGGAGGGGGGGCTCGAGGGGACTGGAAGAGAGAGTGGGGAGGGAATGGAGGTGGAAAACACGGGCTCACGGTGTTCTAGGCCCACGGAATGCCCAGAAGTTAGGGTCAGCCCACGATCCTGGTCACACACTCACCGGCAAGGCTCCCTCTTGTTGTTGGGTTTCCGTGCCTCTCCAAGTACGTCCATACATCTTTGAAGGGGTTGGAGATGCCCAAACTCTATGACTTCAGGAGCCACGCTGTTAAGTTAAGTGTTTGGGAGCATGGATGCATTGCTTCCCTCCGGTCTTGTGACAGCATGTTCTACGGGCATGGCAGTTTCCTGGGAGAGGAGACAGAGATGGGAGAATCATGGCTGCCGAGCCCACATTGGTGCCTCCAGGATCATTGACACTTGTTCCTGGTGCACAATTCTGTTGAGGAGGGGAATTGGGGGGTGGTGGGGTGTTGGCAAATTTCCCAGACCATGTTATCCAGAGACCGTTCCCTTAGATCACCTCTGTAGGTCACTTGGGCATTCTCCAGATTTGCAAACACGTCGATATCTGGAAAGTCCCATTCTTTAAAGACGTTGAGTAGAATGTGCTCTTGCGAGTGCCACTCGTGTTCTACGGGTAGGTGCAAGTCACTGCTGAGCATGTCTGCCAGAAGTTTGTGTTCCCCTGGAACATGTAGTGAGAGAAGTCGCATGTCGTGTTTGAGTGCCCACTTCCAGATGTTCTGGGACAGTTTGGATAGCCCTAGAGAGTGAGTGCCCCCCCTGTTTGTCCAGGTAGTACATACCCGTGACACGGTCTGTAAGGACAAGAACTGTCTTCCCCTGAAGATGTGCTTGGAAGGCTTTTAGGGCTTTGAACACGCAAGCAGTTGCAACAGATTGATGTGATTGGATGCTACTGATGGGGACCACATACCTTGCGCTGTCTGTTGGAGGAGGTGAGCTTGACACTCCGACATAGATGCATCCGTGGTAAGAGTGGCCTCTACGGCGGGGGTGGTAAAGGTTTCCCCTGCAGAAGGTTTTCCCTTGACCACCATTGCAGGGACTAAACAAGGGCTGTCAACACAACCACTAGATCTGGCCGCTGGCCTGACACCATTGGCTCAAGAACCACTCCTGCATGGGGTTGGATGCGAAGCAGAGCGTTTGGAACTAGGAGGACACAGGATGCCATCATCCCCAACAGCTGCATGACCTTGCATATAGTAACCGGTGACTGGCTACATAGAGAGGGATCTGGAAAAGTAAGTTTTGGATCCTCTCGCTGGAGGGGAAGATGAGCCAGTCTTCTGTACGAATAATTGCCTGCCCCCAGAAACTGTATGACTTGACTACCGCTAGTACCTTTGTAAACACCCTTGGGGGCTGAAGCAATGCCAAAGGGGAGGAGCTTGAACTGATAGTGAGTGCTCTCTACCTTTAACCTGAGGCACTTTCTACGCGCTGGCAACAGTGAAATATGAAAGTATGCATCTTTCATGGCCAAGGTGGCCATGTAATCCCCCTGACGCAGCAGTGGGATTATTTACTGAAGAGTCGTCATACTGAACTTTTGTGGTTTGCCAAATTTGGTCGCAGGGCGCAGATCTAAAACAGGGCGCATAGTTGGATCCTTTTTGGGTACAAGGAAGTATGTTGATTAAATACCCTTGATTACCTGGAGATGAGGGACAACTTTGATGGCGCCATTTTCCAGCAGCAGTTGGACCTCATCCAACAGGATACGCAGATGATCTGACGACAGTCGTCTGCTTCTGGGTGGATGATAGCGGGGTGGCTGGAGGAGTTTGATGGGCAACAGTCTTGAGTACCCACTGATCTGATGTGATCCCCTCCAATGCGTATGTAAAAGATGTTAGATGTCCCCTGACTGAGGAAGTGTGGGGACTCGTACCGCCAAGTAATTTGGAGGTGGAGGCTGGAGACCCTCTGGAAGCAGAGTTTCTACCTCTGCCTTTCCCTCGTCGAAACCCTCTGTTGTGGAGACTGGAACCCACCGGAGGAGCCCTGACTGGAAGCCCATTGGGTTCCCCCCCAAGAGGGAGGAGGGAGACTAATTGAACAATGTGTTAATGAGGATCTGAGCCCAGCTGAGGGGGATCCAGGGTGAACCGTGAATCACCAGAGAAATTGAATGTATGAATGATCTACGAACATTGTGTTGAGAGGATCTGAGCCCAGCTGACGGGGGATCCGAGGTCAATAGTGAATCGCCCGAGTCAGGGACGGCTTCTTGAGTCGTGATCTTAAAATGATCAGCCGCCTTCTTAAGAAGGTTATTAAACAGCATTTGGTCATTGATGGTAGACGAGTCCCTGGGATGAGTGACAGGAGGAGCGTCCCAAAGAAATATTCATAGGGTCATATGGAGGTGTGGAGTGCCACGTGAAGCAAAGAAAGGGTTGTTGCTGTGCCAGAGGATTTAGACTAGGTTAAATTATTAAGGTAACCGCTCAATGTCAACCTCTATCTATCCAGAACATAAGTTTGTGTTCTGGAATCAATTTATTTAGTATTTTATTGAAACCAATCACATTCAAACCTATTGACAAAGGGAGAGAAGCAACACAAAAAAGGAGATTCTAAATCATTCTGTCTTCAATCTAGTAAACAGAATAAATGGACATGTGTATTGTAATAAACCAAAAACAACATCAAACATTCAAAAACATTTTTGTAGTAGATGAAATACATTTTTAACATACAACTAATGTGAGTTGAACATTTTTTTTTTAAAGTTAATTCAAAAGCAAACAGAACCTGTGTGTTGTCCAAAAAAATCAACATAAAACTGGCCTAAAAGCAAACACAGAAAGAGGAGGAAGGGGGTAGGGGGTTGGAAAACCAGACAGTTGGGGAAAAACAAGAAATGGCAAACATGTAAACCAAGGAAAACAAAATTTAGATAGCACTAAAGTCGGTAGGGGAGAGTGGGCAAGAGTATTCAATCCTTGCCTCCTAGTGGAAAAAGCCACTGGATCTAAGTGAAGACACTTGTGCTGAGTACTTCAAGTGTGGCTCATCTTGATGATTATCACTTATCAGCTGTGCGTCTCGGTATCAAATCTATTTGCCGAGGTTCAATCTGCCAACGCAGTGGGGAAGAAAAATGGAGATGAATGAAAAAAGTCTAATCTACTGGATGTGTTCCAGAGACCTATAGGCCCCTCAAAGATCTTGCGTTTCGGTGGGCAAAACAACCAGAATACAATAGGTAATCGGTTCTGCCTTCCTCGGGGCAGCAGTCATGAGCTCTGCAAAACAAAAAAAGAAAATCTAATAAAGAGGGATAAAAAGTAACTTCTTTTGTTACTTAAGTGTGTGTTACACTCAACCTGTCAAGGGTGAATTAAACTACATAGAGAAAAATAAGATTTTATCTCTACAAGAAACAAGGTTATATGTGCAACTCTGTGTCTTACATGCCAGAGTTGAGATGTACTTACTTTCCTTATTAACACCCATGCACCGAGAGAGGGAAAGAGGGTGAAAAACCACCACATGTGGACCCAACTCGTACACTGGTCACCATGTGTGATAGTGTGCCATATTGACAAAAGGAAGTTTGTGGATACCTCTGTTCGAAAGGGTATCTTGGAGTGATCCTAGCACAGTGTCCTGTCTGCTAGAGAGATTCCAATGTGCCCATCCTCCGGTGTGTAAGTAGCATGAGCAGCAGTCAGCAATGGTCTGGCGTCGGGGAGGCAGTAAAGCACTGCTGGTCTGCAAAAGCTGTTTCCGCGTCCATAAATGGGGACAGCCGAGCCATCAGGGAGGGGGAGAAAAAAAGTGGGGAGGGGAAACAAAGGGAACGAATTAAGTCCACTGCACACAACTGTTTGCAACAGATGCCGATGCACAGGTATCCATGATGAGGCCCCGGGGGTATTGTGTGGCGTGAGGTAAACTACCTTTAAAGCAGACGCCATTGATGTCCCTCGACACACTGGTGGAGCTCCCAAATGGGTAGCTGCACGGTGGGCGGCACAGGGTGTGGTGCGCTCGCTGTCGTGTTTCTGTGGAGATGCAATTGCGTGCTGGTATCCGGAACTGTAGCCCGGTGGGGACAGGGAAGGAAAGGGAAAGAAACGACACAGGGAGCAAGGGGACAGAGTTGCATGTTAATTTTGGAATGTGACTCCTGTTTTCAAAAAGAGAAACAAGGAGGGATCGCAAACATGCTGTGAGAAAAGTATGTGGGGTACCTGTGCAGAGGAAAACTGGGCAGGCACGCTTAGGTAGGTAGTAGGTGCTGCTAACAGATCGATTTCTCCTGGAGCTGGGGATCAGTCTGCTCTGTGCAGAGAGAGGTGCAAACTGGCTCTAGCTCATGGGAGGAGGAGCGATACGTTTATCGCTGGTCCATTGGAGCGTGTGTTCGACACGGCGGACTAGGTGGGCGTGGTCTTCTCTCCCAAAGCTTGGCGTAGCTGTGACATATACAGAACAAAATGAAAAACTGGTATCCAATGGTTGCCCGCTAAAAAGGGAGGAGAGGGGCTCGTCCCAAAGCACTATTCTCAGTGGTGCCTAACATCACAGAGGTGGGCAATGAGAGAAGGGAAGAGGAAACATCTTAGTGTCCGGGGACACCAACAATGGTGGTAATGGTGCTAATCACGGACGGGATGCAAGAGGGAAAGGCGGAACAAGAACCGGACTTACCCATGCACACCCGAATCTGGAAAAAAGTGTGACATGGATTTACCAAACAAGAGGGTCGGGGTAATCTCCAAAACTTCAGTCAAAAGATAAGGCCCAGGGGGGAGGCGATGGACGCCTTGACCGATTAACTCCCTGGTATGCTGGGGTATGCTGCTGCCCGTGTTGGATAAAGGCATGTGCATGCGTGGGATACGCCCGTGTGGTGGAAAAACAAGTATGTGGCGATGTCAAACTCTGCTATATGTAGGACTGGCCTATGTTGAAAGCACAGGTAAGCGCACCGTGCCCTGATCATCTGTGAGGTTCCAGTCTGGGTCCTTATAGACAGGGTCCTGGCCGGCCTGGCTAGTGTCCTGGACATAGTATACGTCTTAGTCGGGGTCATCCAGAAAGACAGCCACCTGGGGTCCCGAGGATGGGACCCAGGGGAGAGGCGCCTATGTGACTCGAGAGTGACAGGACAGGCATCACCAGCCCTATGGCGCTTCAAAACGCCATCAAACTGGCCTTAGAAATTTAGAAACACTGCCATTTTGTCCATTTAGGCCTCACATTTGTCTCTGTTCAACTTAGAGGAGCCTGGAGCACAGGTTGTTTGGACAGGATTGCACCCCGTTTTATTTGAGGGAAATGATCTGGCTGCCTGAAACCGAAATGAAGGAGCGTCCTGCGATGATGATGTTTGGGTGGAAAATTTGGCGTCGGGCATGTCGGTTGATGGAGGTTCCATGCCCGTGCCTCCCGCAGATACCGCTGGTTGCTTTGACAGGAGGGGATAAACAGTTGAGGGTGATTATTAGGACCTACTGGGAATCAGTGGGGCTGGTAACGCTAGGGGATGTTTGGCAGGAGGGGACAATTAAGGATTTCGAAGAACTTAACGAAGAAGCGGGGCTACATACGGGCCAATATGTCACGTATAATAGGATGATGCGGATGATTAGGAAACCTGGCCAGAGACAGCTCTGATAGAAGAACCAGATGCAGTTGTGGGAGCAATATATGATATATCCGAAGGGGGGCATGAGATCTCGAGACTGTATGAGATGGTGATGGCTAAGGTGGGGAAGGAATTGATACATCTGAGACTGGACTGGGAAGCTGAAGTGGGGGCCCCGAGGGAGGAGGTGGTATGGGAGCGTGCCCTGGGGTATCACAAAAAGGTGTCTAGAAACGCCAGATTAAACCAAATACAGCTGTACGTAACGCATAGGGCATACATGACCCCTTTGAGGATATCTAAGTTTCGAAATACTGGTAGACAAGCGTGTCCTAAATGTAACCAAGAAAACGCTGACATGGCACATATGTTTTGGTCATGCCCAATAATTGAGTGTTTTTGGGGAGAAGTAGCGCAGAAATTGGCAGATAAGGGGGTTAGGATAAGAGATGAGGGCAGATAAGGGGCCTGGGCCTGCTTACTGGGCGGGTTCCCTAAATCACGGAAACTTAAGCATGTTGAGAAACTGAGGGATCTAGCGTATGTGCTTGCAAAACGAAGGATTGCCATGGGGTGGAAGAAATGCCACAAGCCAAGGGTGGATGTATAGTGGAAGGACTTGCAGAAATGGGCGTAGGCTGAAACAGTGGTATGGCAAGAAGCGAGCAGTGTGACTGGTGAAGAGGAGGCGGCCACCTTGTTGGCATGGAAATCACTAATAGCAGAATTGTTTGGAGTAATATCAGATCCAACAGACTCCGAAGAGAACGAGACCCTGCCGCATGTAACAGACATTGAATGAGAATAACAAATAGGCTCATGGGGGGAGGGAGGGATTGAGGGAGCAGTGATTAAGATAACATGATGTGTAATGGAACTGTTACGAGTATACTGCTTGTTTGGTTTGTATTGTTCGGTTTGCATAAAATTTAAAAAAATAAAAAAAATAAAAAGAACTTAGAGGAGCCTGAAGCATCAGGAAGAGGAATGGGCCAGACAGGTGGAGCTGGGTCCTGCTGCAGAGCCCTGGAAAGAGGAAAGACCGGGGAATAGTCCTCAGGCAAAAGGGAGGCCTTCTTGGGGTGCGAAATGTACAAACAGGCTTTAGAAAGTTTCTCCTGAAGCTGCGGGAGCGTGTGCGATGAATGGACCCATTTTGGTGCATTTTTCGAAGCTACTGCGTCAGAGGCATTGGGTTTAGAAGGAGCACCCGCTGGAGTAGAAGATTTATTGCACCAGGTAGGCCGCAACGATGGATGCGCCGAACTGCGAGGTTCAGAAGGCCCTGCCTAAGTCTTCGACAGTCCTGCGGGTATAGAAACCTTTCTCGGCTGATCTGCCGAGGAAAGATCAGGGGTTATGTGCTTTTGTGCAGGTGGTGCGGTGAGTTCTTGTAGCTGGAGTGCGACTTCCCCATCGCAATGCCAGCTACATGCTTGTCGAGACTTGGGACAGACATGTGGGAATGAGCAGGTTCCACCAATACGTCAACAGCCTCCGAATCGGAGCCCTGGCTGCCAACAGGCTCCTCGTCTGAAGTACTGGCAGAGAAGTGACTGTGCCTCCATAGCGTAAGCCACCCACCATTTCGTACGCGTGTCTTTCAAAGTTTTAGGCCGTAAATGTTTGCAGGCTTTACAGTGACGCTCGTCGTGATCACGAGGGAGGCACTGATTGCATCGGCAATGGGTGTCTTTGCAAGGAAATTTCCCGTTGCAAGACAGGCAGAATTTAAAAGGGGTCCTCTACATAGCAGAGGGAAACAGCAGCCAGACCAAAGAACAGAGAAGGGGTAGAGAAAAGGCATTTTCAAGAGAAGTCAGTAGGAAGAGGGCCCCACTCTCTCTACTGTCAGGCTGGACAGGAGTGCCAAGGCTGCATAGAAATCATTAGCCGAGTGTTAGGACAGTTTTTCTGAAGTCCAACTAAGGGCTTTGTAAAACCATTACAAGACTCCACTCTTAGTATTCAGGGTAGCATAGACAGAGCAGCAAGGCTTATTTTAGGAGGGAGAGAGGGCTGATTAGTACAAAGAAATTGTAATACAAATGGTCTGAAGAAACACTGAAACACTATGTATTGTAAAAAATAAATGGTTTATTTAAATATAAGTAGGCCCAGATCAATCTTGGGGGGGAATAAGTACTATCACAGATCATATAAACACATTATGGAAAAACACAACACTATGCTTGAAGGTACACAGACCAAAGCATATAACCTTATTTGGAACACCTAACAGGAGTTCTAGGGAAATCAAAACCAATAGTTACTTTTAGATCACTTTCAGTAATACCAGGGTAGTAGACCCCATCAGTTGTACCGTGACGCTCAGCAAGAAATCACATAGTAATATCAACTGGACAATATACTTTTGTGATCTAGTGAAACACAGATTCTAGGAACAGTATGAACCTATAACTCTGATTCAGGATAACACAGTTATTCTGGGGGAGGACCTTGGAGTGAGTATTCAATTAAAGTTGCTTTTCAGTTTACAGACTAAGGGAAGCAATAACTCCAACTTATTTTAGGATAGGATACTAAAGGTAAGTAAAACCTATGCATTTTTTACAAGAGCTATCAGCAACTTAAAGGCAGGTATAAATCTAAGACTGTTTTTGTGTCTGTCTAAAACAGACCAGGGAAAGCAATTTGGAAGACTGTGCACTGCACAATGGCTTGAGGTCCCAGGGTATTGCAGCCCCGCAAGGTCGCAGCACGGCGTGGGATGGCTCAAAATGCAGGTCTCGAGTCTGGTGGGCCTCACCAGGCTATGGGTCGAGGTCCTCATTTTCGGAGTCCCCAGCTCGATTGGAAGGAAGGGCTATTGCAGGCTCCGGTTACACTATAGGATCTCTGGTCGCTGGAAATCATTTCAGCCACAAATTCTTCATCTTCCTCTTCGGTTTTGGTTCCAGTGGTCGACTACCTCTTCAGCTTCCAGGATCATACTTTTATACAGGAACCCAGCCAATTAAACAGCCTTGCAACATTCAAACCTGGGGAGTCAGCAATCTTTCCAGGACAGCCAGCCTCCCAGTTTGAACTGGATTCTCACACTTAGGCTGGAAGACAACGGACTGCCGCGTTTTGGACTCCTCCCTCACTTCCTGCCTTCACAGACACCCTGGAGCCTGGGCTGGGAGTCCAAAGATAAAAATCACACAAAGGAATTTCCCACCCTGGAGGTCAGGGGAAGGAACAAGAAAGGACAAGGAACACTAAAATTGCGAAACAATCCAGGGGCCATTTTGGTAAAATGAGCACCCATGGGTGCCTTTACCGGGGCGGTGCAAACAGCCCGCTGTAAAGGTGCACCGAATAAAAAAAAAGTTTCACTGCAACCAGACATTAAAGGTAAGTTTCTCCTTTTAACATAAATGTTACATTTAAAATGAGAAAGGAGATACTCAGTATCACCTCCGCGCTCCACATAAGGTGGGGGGTGCTGGTCTCACCTAATAAAATGCAAATGGGATTCAAAGATCCTTTCTACCCTTGGGAACTGTAGTTCTCACAAGGTTAGCCAGAGAAAGTGAAAAGGGGAGGCACTAGGGCAACGCAGCAACAATAGGCACTTAATGCAAAAAAGTTGTCAAAGAGAATAACTTTTAAAAGACACTATGAAGTGTCTTAAAAACGACACCCATAAAAAAGGTGTAAAAGGTTCTGTGAGTGTGGGGAAAGGTTCCCACTCACAGAGGTATAAGGAAAAAGAATCCACCAGTAAAGGTTCTGGGGATGACACAGGTAAGGAAGATTTATCATTGCTATGAAAATCTTACCCAACACAGAGCAGTCAAGGAAGGAGCGTTGGCGGACAGGATCAGGCATCAAATAGCCATCGAAGTAATCGTCGATATGCAAGCAAAGCACCAAAGGATAGGATCAGCAATATAAACTCTTACGAGCTCCGCATTATGTTCAACCAACTAATTAGGCAGAAAAAAACAATCTGGTGGGAATTTGACGCATGAAGAATTTTTGGTACACTACACGTCACGTTAGGGATAGTGTTACAGTCACACCCCTGTCGATCTCCCTTTTCGATCTTTGAAAAAAAGATGCAATACTTTGTGACTACCACTAGATGTCAGACTATATGCACAGCATGTGATTCTTAGCAGATTTAAAAGCATCAGAAATGTAAATACAATGCTAAAAATTAAACGAAACAGATACTAATTTGAGCGCCTATACGTTTAACTTGCACGGGACCTGAAGCAAAGGCTGATAAACAAATTGGTCTAGAAAGAGGGCAATATGGGATCACAGCACAGGTCTCAAGATTCTGATGTCAGCAAAATTACCACAAGTCCTCACAACATACATACCACATAGTGGGACATCCATAAAATGTCAATGGAATGTTGAGTAGGAAATCCTGAGCTGGGGGCCTGTGGCACTGGCATAAGGCTACATACGATTGAGGCACTGTTAGCGTTATTCTTGTCTGAACGCTTACAACTTCCATTCACGGCACAGCGTTATTGCCTTTTATACTGCATTTGACATCTAGCACGGGTCGATACTGGTTGATTGATTTCTACACTCTACTCTGCCCCAGTGCCCCATTGGCTCACCTTAGTGCTTTCTAACTTGGCACTTTTTTGGAAACCAGATGGGAGTATGTTTTAGCAACTGACTTGTGGACATGCTTTTAACTGGTACATTTGAAGATGTAAAATTATTATCATCTGTTTTCTAAACGGGCTGCGTGAATGAAGCAATTGTTCTCTGCCCCCTGCATGGACCCATTGATCTACAATCAAGTTTGAAATACAGCATACGTGCGATCATGGGACCTATTGGTTTAATTACATTTTGTATCCCAAAAATGTCAGGGGTTCTCCAATATTAGATGTCACTCCATTTGTGTGCCCTGACGAAGACGACTATCAGTTCTTATGACTGAACTAGACTAATTCTGTCGACGAAACTACATTCTTGATGATACTTTGCAATTATGTACTCGTAGTAGGCACTTAGCACTTTTTTGATAGCACCTTCACATTGATTATTGTACAATGCTCAAGATATGGAGATGGATATGAATTACATCTATCCATCACTGTCTGATAGGTTGCTTTTAGACATTTTTCTAGACTTTTTCTATGTTTATATACATTTATATGCATTTTATGCATGTTATCGTGTGAATTAATTTTTTACTCTATTATGATGTTTTTGATAAATAATCAAATATGATATATCTTTTTACCTGACTGAGCCTCTCTTCCCTCCACACCTACCCGAATCAATTATTAATTGAATAACTGTTGCATTTATCCGTGTGACCCCTTGCCTTGCTTTCTACTGGCATAAGCCCCGACATTTTTGCTTATCCAGAACTGGTTCATCCAGCTTTTTCTCTAACAAGTTCTCATCAAGATTAGCGAAGGTTGCAGCAATTCTATGTAATGTATCCCTTGAGAGACCTTAAAGTAATAATGTGCTCTAAAATTGGCTAAAAAAATGGCCCATAATCAAAAATATATCCGAGAAATATTTTTAAACAAAGTCCCTATGTAACGTATTGAGCATATGAAGCTCAAACTCAAAAATGTGAACCACTAGGAGGCATCCATTTTGTGAAATGGATGCCTCCTGTGCTTGCCCTTGCGGCACTAATGAAGCAAAAGCCAGCCAGCTGTAATAAACAAAAGTTACCACCGGGTGGCTTTTGCTTCATTGGTGCCGGAGACCAGAGACTGCAGGCAGGAAAGCTGCATCTGGGTAAGTGCTTATTTCTTTTTATAAATAAGCACTAGCTGCGGTTTTCTTTCAAAGTTTTTCGGGCTAGAGGAGCCTGGAAAACTTAGAAAGAAAACCGCAGCTTTTAAAACATTGTATTTATTTTTGTGGTGGCTTCAGCTTGGAGCAACGTTGTTGTATTTAAAAACGCTGCGATTTTCTTTCCAAGTTTCTCGCGCTCCTCCGAGCCGGGGAAGCACGAGAAACTAAAACGCTGAATTTTTAAATACAACCGTGTTGCATTTCCGCTTGCCGTGGCTTTCACTTTGAGTCTCCTGGGCTCCCCCGGGGGAGCCCAGGAGTGAAAGCCGCTGCAGGCAGAAACACAACACGGGTGTGTTTTTGAAATGCTGCAGTGTTTCTTACTACGGCGGCTTTCGCGTGGAGTCTCCTGGGCTCCCCCAACCCTGAGGGAGCCCAGGAGGCTCCAAGCGAAAGCCGCCGCAGTGAGAAATACAACGTTGTTGTATTTATAAATTCCGCAGTATTTACAAATATGTTTTTATTTTATTTTTTATTTAAAATGATATTGTTTCTTATAAACTTTCCATTTATCGATCTTTCTTAAGATAATACATATGATACATTTTTTGTTATAGCCGATAAAATTACAAATTCAGTTCATAGTGTCGGCTATAATACATTTCGTAAAAATTGCACTATTGTAAAGATAAGATTCTTTTCTTGTCCATTCATGGTTTGTGCCCATCTCGTTTCTGTGTCCATTTTAATTGATGAGATCTTGAAAAAGGCTCCAAACATCCCCCGGGTTGGGGGAGCCCAGACGACTCCACGCGAAAGCCGCCGCAGTCAGAAATACAACGTTCTTGTATTTATGATTTCCGTGGTTTTCCAACGACGGCAATCGACGGCAATGCGCTTCCCTGGCCTTGGGGAGCACCGAAAATGTAAAATGAAAGTGAAGGTAGCCTCTGCAGCTCTGCTATGGCTGCAGTAAGCAAAAGCTCCCAGTAGGGGGCTTTTGCTGCTTGTTTATTGCCGCCAGGGCAGAGCTGAGGATGCTGCCTGAAATGGCAAAATGGATGCTCCCATGTAAACGCTTTGAGCCTCGTTTGCTCAAAGGTCTACATAGGAACTTTCATTAAAAATATGTTTAAAGTATGTTTTAGACTATTGCCCATCTTTTAAGGCAATAATATTTTAGAGCGCACTATTCCTTTAAGCCTCTCTACGTAGGAAGTCTGTGTACACGGGCTAGTATGCGTAAAGGAAGACATTTTCACAGTGTAAATATATTATTTGGTGTATTTTTACTTTATTGATGTTATTAGAAAAAGAAATGTAAAGGATCTTGCTCCTTTTATGGGGCGGAGCAGTAACCTCAAACAAAATCTCACAGAATCCGTTGAAAGTTCAACATAGTACATGTGGGCAATTGCTATATCTACTCCTCATTGTTTTTGATACCACTTTTGGGTTTTGGACTCAAGTTTATAATGAGGGATGTAACATAATTCCTGTGCAGCATGATTCGAAGTAGGCATGCAATCATAAAATAAAGTAAATTGAAGTCAAATGAACTTTAAAGAATATTGATATAATACATACCAAGAAATATTACAATGAATTTACACAATGCATAAGTACATTGAAAAGAAGAAATGTTGAAATACACATTTTGTTTGCCTGGAAGATGAACATGAAGTCTTATTGTTGTATGTGAAAGGCAACAGCTCCCTCCAGGCAGAATGGCTTCGGATAAACATACACACAGACCTGGCCATTTATTATATAGTGTATGATATGATGAAACATACCTGCACTGACAGACAGCCTAAAAGCAGCGTTCTGGGATTAAAAAGGCTGCGAGTTCTACTGCTAAACGTCCTTTGTGTAAAAAGAACCAGACGTGGAGCTACAGAGTTTGCTACCTTGTGCCCAGAAAGTCTAAGGTCATGGTATAGCAAAAGCATCTCTGGTGTGTAGTTTGATAGGATGTCTGTACCCCAGGCTGAATCCACATCCCCGTTCTTTGCCCAGGAAGAACCAGATGAAAGTTTAAATGTGGTGACTTCCAATGATTGGAAGGCCACCGCATGTTTGAAGGAATGCAATGGTTTTGATTGGAGGCCGAGTTTACACAAAGTCTCCAACAGTGCAAGAAGTGTGCCTTAGGGGAATCTCAATCACTGCGACGAGGCTGAAGCACACCAATAAGCAACCTTAACCATGGAAACTACCCAGTATCCCGCCAAAAGCAAAGCAGTGCTGGGAATCTGCTGATAGCCGTAAGTAGCACGACTTCAAGATGCAAAACCGGGACGGCAAACATAAAATGAAGGACTACCCCTCACAACGCCCCCACCACCTTGCATTTTGCACCTCAACAGCCCCCCCATCCCAACACATTGGGGAGGGGGGAGTGAGGTGCAAAATGCGACACCACCGCCCCCGTCCCCGACAAGAGTATTAACAGTATTTCTAGCACTGATTCTGCTTAAATGTATAGTTTTAAATCTGAATGTATGCATGTTCTTACCAGGCTATTGCTCGGATAGATATGGCAGGCCTTTCTGTTTCTCAGCGTGTCTCTGTGGCACAACCAGTTAAATGCACGTGGTTGGTACCTGAAAGGTTGGGCATTCGAGCCCAACGTGCCACATCAAAATTCGGAACATTTTATGATGTATATTTATTGCCCTTTATCCAAAACCGAGACTGCCCCTTCCCTATCACCAAAATGCGCACCTTGCAAGCAAAGTACCTAGTGAAAGTACTGCTTGACCCGCTTTGCAGGGTGAAGTGGTGGAGCGGCGCTCGTACCTTTTGTCACGTTTAGCTGCTAGGTGAGACTAGTCCATCTAGATAAGGTACCATCTTTCATCTTTGTACTCATGTGTACCATAACAAGTTATATTCTCTAACCACGTGTATGCCGGCAAACCTAAGTGTACACTCCAAGATGGCCGCAACAAATAATCCAACAGCGTTATGTACGTTGCATACATCCATTACATTAACACCTTCAAGGCAGTTACTTAATGCATCTAATGGTAATTCAAAGTGTGCACCTTGGGGCAATAGTAACCTAACATTCTGGCAGCCCCAGCCCTGTGCTTTCCCTCAATATCCTTCCAGGGTTTTGGGGTGTACTCACCATGCTGCTCGAGCCAGGTCTTTTTCACAGAATATTCCCTTGAAGCCTCACCTCTCATCTGATTCCACATTGTTACATACAGAAGAGGTAACAAGCATCAATATGGTTTCTCCTGTGAAATCACCTGTGCGATCACATATGTCGGACATTAGTTCTCCACAAGAGGATCATATCTCTATATGCGAGTCAATGTGAATCTCCAATCACCATCCACAGTGAGCACCTGATCACACAAGAATGTGTAAATGATTCAATTGCCTCCACATCTCGTAGTGATACTTCGATATATGTCCATCCAACTCCCTGTCAATATTCAAATCCATCTTCAGACCCTCTTACTTTACATCCTATGATGCTGGAAGTCACTCTCTCTGCCATCAATACAACAATGTTAAGTCTTTTTAAGTTACTGGAGGGGCTAAGTGAAAAGGTTTCACAACAATCATGTCAAGTAGAGTCCATCTATTGATGGATACATTCAATTAAATCTTTTGATGTTCCTTTAGACTCTAATACATCACAACTACCACTTGCTGTCACAAACAACGCTATTTCAGCGCCAGTGGAATCTTTAAGCCCTTCAGCCTTACCATCTTTCCCTGAAATCCTTTGCCCACGTGAATCCACAGAAAAACCTACCACTGAAAAACCCAATGATGATTCTTGGGTTAGTATTCACCAGGTTGATGGAAATGTCGATAGATCTATGGCTATATCACAAATAGTGGTTGATTTAACACAAGATGGCCGGCCCAACTCATTCCAGTCAAATCATGTAAAAAAACATTTGAACAAAAAAAGAGCCCCACGACAAGCTTTGATAAAAAAATTTTAAAAAACATGCATGCTCCAAAATTTGCTAAAAATGTAATATCTTCTGTTTTTAAATCTGTATCTGTCGGGCCTAAACCGACAGTGTCGCTTCAACAATCATCTCAGACAGCTCTCCATTGAACATTCCAACCATAGTTGACTAAGGCCCCCAGACAGATTCTATCATGGAGAAGGATATCTTAAAAGCCTCAGCTACCTCTGCTGCTCCAATACATTCACTGCATTATTCCCCTTTAAATAAGCTTTTACATGCTATGCAGCTTTCCACGGCTGTAGTGAAAACGAAGGATCCTCCATCTGCGCCAGCCATCTCAAGTGCTAACATTGATCAGACAGGAGCTAGCCCCTCTGATACAAACATTGCCATGTCTGAAATAAACAAAATGGTAGACTCCTATCTTCGTTTAAAGACTAACTGATGATGAAATTCTCTCTAGTAATATCGCGCAGAGAGTATCCACCTCAAATGTTGCCACCATACATGGTAGGGCGGCTTCTAGTGCTCTCTCGCAAGGGCCATCTGATAACATCCAAGGTCAATTGATTCCTAGCTCGATTCCACCTCTTCCGACAATGCAAACAAAGAGAACACTTGATGCATATTTATCTGAATGCATGGCTGCGGGAATGACGAATGCAAGCTTCACTATGCCTCCTACAAATTCAACTTTCCCTAATGCTAATCATGCTCGGCACCCTGATTCTGTCCACTCCACACACCAGAATACCACTCAATCCAAATTTAACTCTTATCCACATAATATGCGCGACTCTCTCTGACCCATGCATCCACTTCTATTGAAATCTCACTCTGCTGTAACTAATGGGAATATTATTAATGAGAAATGGGCATCTTATGCTGCTAAGGTTAGTCATAAGTGCCATTCTCTCATAATGAAATGTAGAGGTGGCCAGTTCAACACGTATGTTCTTAACAGAGCTAGTATCCTCAACATCTTTAATGATGTTGTCGATCTTGAGGATATTACTACTAGAGATATTGAACTGGTCGAATTTGTAGCAGGGAGAGATTTGACACTGGTCCGTTTGTGGATCCCTTCTGGAGTTGTGTTAAATGCTATATGGAAGGCGAAAATGTCCCTCTTTAGGATGGGATTTATCATTGCACAAGATCCTGAATGGCTAAAAAATCATTTAGACCAGGGTTTGGACCGTGTACCTCCTTCTTTTATAGCCCCGGGTCAGGTGCAAGATTTTAAATCCATGACTACTGGTCCTGTTAACGCATAACTGAAATGCACATTCTTGCTCCACTTTTTCTCTTTGTTGCTGGAATACTAGAGGACACTCCCATCTTCAATCCTCAATTCATGATTTCTCTGAATCTTTTGATCTTTTGGTTTTTTAGTAGACGTGGTTTTTATCCCTCCCCCCTGTTTGGGATAATTATGAAATTTCTTTGGTCCCAGCACTGAGAGGGCTTAAGGGACGACCGTTTTCGGGTCTCTTGGTAGCGGTTAAGTTGACATCTGGATTTACCTTGGAACCCTGGGCAACATACAGCATCATCTTACAATTAGTAAGATTGATGAGCCCATATGGCAATATCGCCCTATTGAATATATATCGCAACTCTAGTGGTATTCCTGATTCCAATTTCTATCGGGAATTAACAAATATATTAGATATATTGATATCTCCAAATATTACAGCAAACATTTTGGCAGGCGATATCATCGATGGTTTTGTTGGCAGAAAAGGACATGGCTACCAAGAGGCCCACAGATGGTCCGACTTTATAACAGAGAGAGGTTTCAAAATGGTAAATGGAGCCGTTACTGGAGACATACCGGCACACACAACCTGGCACAGAGAGAGCTCTACCAGCACCATAGACTGACTACATCTATGTGGATGCAAATCTGTTTATGCGAATTTCATCTTTCGTGGTCATAAATAAAGAGTCAAGTGATCATAATCTGCTTACTCTAAAAATTCCGAGGTCACAGGTCCAAGAATGTCCCCCTAGAGAATGTTCTTCGTACGTATTAGCTGTCAAGGGTGCCAAAACACGATTCTCTTGGTCGGCTCATAGACTTGATGAACTAAATAAGATCATGACATGGCAATCACTTTATAATCCAACATTTCAATATACTAATGTTCTGAACCAATTCAAAAATAACATACTAATTATAAAAACACAACCCTCTACTCAGAAATATATTTGATTCTGAGCTAGAAGTAAGAAGGGCAGAGTACCGAAAAGAGCAAAGGTTGATTTTCTCTCTTCCCTCAATCCGCAGACAGCACTCTGTACTCCAAAATGCAAATATAGGAATTGGATACGAGCGCGGCGTTCACTCTTACTCCAACATGATGGCGAAAGAATGCTTTGCACGTTAGTGTCAAAAGATCCTGCAGAGATATGGAGGCTACTCAATACCCAAAACTCCATGTCCCAAATTGAAGCCCAAGCAAATGGAGTGCTCGAACATCAGTGGATAGCCCATTTCACAGAATTATACATGGACAAACAGTTTGATAATTTCACATACATGATGAAAACAGAGTGTGGATGGGCCATAGATTGCCCTGTGACAACTATTGAACAATATATTAAACAAGCAAATAGCTCCAGAGCTGCTGGTCCTGATGGTTTAAATAACATGCGAAAGGTAAATCCTGAGCTCTGGGCTAACATCCTATTCAACCTTTTTCAATAAATTCTTTGCATTAAAACCTTACCTCTTTCATGGCAAACTTCGCTAATAGTCCCCATTTTTACGAAGGGAGTCCGGTCTTTACCAACTAACTACAGACCGATAGCTTTGCTGGATACACCCGGAAAGATTTTTGCAAAGTTTGTGTTAAGAGATTTCAACAGTTGGACAGTGTCTCAGAAACATTGTGATCCCCAGCAATCTGGCATTGTAGATGGTATGGGCACTAGTGTACATTTGTTCTGTTTGAATGCACTGAAACATCAATGTCAAATTATGAAACAACAGGTCATCTTTGCATTTGTGGATCTACACTCTGCCTTTGACTCAATATCAAGAGTACTTCTTATGTCAAAGTTAACCCGAGATCACTCTCCATCATCATTATGCGATATTATTTACAGTTTTCATTCAAACACATCCATTCGTGTCCATCTCAATCTTGCAGGTCTCCTGTCTGCTTCCATTTGCACATCTCGTGGGCTCAAACAGGGCTGTCTGTTGGCTTCTGCTATTTTTTATTATTTCATACATGATGTAAAGCATGCCTTTGACCTTGTGCAGTCTGATTATCCTTGAATCAATGGTCATGCAATTAAAGCACTTATGTATGCTGATGATTTAGTTTTAATATCGAAGACGCCAATTGGTCTTCAGTAGCTTCTGACAGCATTTGAAGTGTACATTCTAGCAAATGAGCTTAAAGTAAATACATCCAAGACACAGATAGTACGGTATATACCCAACAAACAAGGTCTTACCTTGAGGAATTGGTTTATTAATCAGGATAGTCTGTTGGTTGTTCCAAGTTACACCTACTTGGGAATGATCTTTGAGGGGATACCCAAGTCAGCAAAACACCTAACTAGTATTGAGCGTAAGTTGGTCTCAGCCATATCACAAGCAAGAATCATTCTAAATCTCTTTGGGAAATTTTTGCTTGCTCCAGCCGATTTTTTGGAAAATGAAAATCGTACCTTCACTTTTGCATGGGCTTGAGACTGGACCTCCTCTTGCAACCCATATATTAGATAGATGGGAAGCAAAATTTTGGAGGCGTATGTTACAACTATCGCAATGTATCCCAGTTGCATGGCTTCGATATGAGCTGGGCCTTACCTCCCTCACAGCCATTTATCATTGGAGATTGTGTGCTTTACTGCGTAAATTCTTGGACGTTATGCTTAAAACTTTATCAGAATATCTATTTATTACTCAACACCGTTTTGTGAAAACATGGCTTAACACAACCTATCTAATTCTGATTCATGCTGATGTGAAAATCGAACTATTAGTAACTAACCCAACTAAGGCAAAGCTCAAGATTTATCACATGGATTGGATTGATAACTGTGCTCTCTGTTTAAAATACAAGTGCTCCTCCAACCATCATTTCCTACCCAAAGTAATGGGTAATATGGAGAAGTACTTGTATAAAAGTCCCTCTGTGCCCTACAAACATTGCATTTCTCGGTTTTGTTTCCTGTTATGGCCAACTAGGGCCTTATTATGTTCTCGTAAAATGTTACCAGAAACTCAGAACAGTTGTCGATTTTGTAACAATTTAGCTATTTCCGAAACTGTTGAATATCAAATTGTACAATGTCCAGCTTTGATTCAGATTAGAGAATGTGATTTCATGAAACATTGTTGTTACTTGGGGGGAGACATGGAAGAACACCAATGTTGGTCTTTTCTTACTAGTACCTCTTACACTCCCATTCAAATCGCTACTATAAACTTTTTGAATGCTTTGAATCTCATAGCAGACTAGATTTGTTATTACTTAGGAAGTTACACTCCGAATTAAAAATTAATTAGTAGTTTTTTTGAAGATGTCTCTTTTCTTGTTTTAGTTATTTGAATGTTTAGTATAATTATGTATTGTATATATAAAAGAATGTTATTATGTTAACTTTATAAATTGAAAGTTGATGAAATTCAGCAAAATCAATAAAAAAAAATGTTTTTAAATCGTGATAGGGTTTTTAAATAAAAAAAACACTCTCAGGACAGGGGGACAGAGCACCCAATCTGGGGACAGCCAGGCAAAACCGGGACGTCTGGTCAGCCTACTCTTGACCAGAGCAACCAGGGGTGGGCAAGCGTCCTGTTTTTTGCGGGACAGTCCCGAAATGACAGCTCAGGACTTGCGTTCTGCAGACTCCCTCTCCGGGACGCCAACAGCCCCGCCTTTGCTCCAGGTGGCCTGAGAGGGAGTCTGCAGGATGCAGCCTGTTAATTCAGCTTTTCAAGCGCTCATGCTTTCCTGTGAAAATTGGACACCGGCAGTACTGCAGCTCTTCCCGTGTCTGACACACATGTTAACACGTTGCTCTTTGTAAACAGAGCATTACAATGGGAGCAATTAGACACTGATGGAAGGGAGGGCGGCTATAAGGATGGACTATTCTCCCTCAAGTAGTGTGAATGGGGAAGATAATAAATGGGAAGGGGGGCATAATGCTGCATGCAGTGTTAATACCTATGGGTTCAAAACCCAATTGAGATTAGGCTCACATTAATTTGCCTGGTGCTACTGTGACAATCTATGCACGGTGAATAGAATAAAACTAAAGACTGAGGAAAAGGACCAAGGCTGTCTAGCGTTCGGTGTGGGCTGCACTCCCTGAAATCCATTAAGTGGTTTTGTTGAAAGGTCTAGAAAATTATCTCGTATTGTTCCAAGGTAGCTGAGAGTTTTTTTCATTAAATTCTCAATTCTGTTTATTTCAAAATTCCTTTGGGTTTATTTTGTCATTTGTCAGTGCAGATGTAACAATTGCCAATGCATTTTGGATTTAAACGTAGCCCTTCATCAGGGCATAACTTGATTATCTGGTCATTATGGTGTCAACCAGTATTGTATCAGGATCTAACAAATCAATCCCAACCATGTGTCAAAAGCAAATCATTAAAGCAATCATGTGTACACAAAGGGAGTGTTTGTTTTCATTAATACAGTCGTGTAATAATTAAGGTTGCAGTTTGCCATATTCAGGTTAGTATTGTGTAAAATCCTAAAAAATCATTAAGTGATAAACATCAACATAATCAAATGCAAAATTAAGTCTGCAACAATCATATGTAAATCATAAATAAAACAAGGACAACAAAAGAGAACATTTAGAGAAAAATTGTTCAAAGTCACGACAAAATGTCAGTATATTTTCTACAGTATCAGTATTCAGTTGCTCAGTGTTCTTTTCAGGGTTTTCATTAATGCAAGAAAATCCATACTTGTGTCATCATACTCTCTATTCAGCAGAGTGCACTGGTTTAAGTGCACCTAAATATTCTTATTCTGAGACGTGTGCTCATACGACAAATCGGTTCATGTTATTGTTACATACATCCATAGGTGAAATGAGTGGTACAGGTGCGTGTAGTGGTTGAGGCATACATGGGCTAACAAATGGTAGGCTTCTGTGGTAATCGGTGTACAAGATGTACCTGGTTAACAGAACGAAGGACATTGAGCCTTTACAATGAGGTGGAAATTGTGACTTGAAGACCAGATGTTCCAAGGGAAGGTGGAAACAAACCATGGAAGAGGACAGAACAGAGTGACATAGGAACAGGATGGTGGACGAAATACTGAATTAAGGTTGGAGGGGTGACGGAAAAGTGCTGTAGGGTTGTCCATGAAGGGTTGGGAGAGAGGAAAATAGGGTGATGTAGTAGCGTAGAGTGTGTAGAAACAGGTTCTTCAGAAAGGAGAGGTTAAAGGTTGGATTTCAATAGTGGAGTATTGTGGAGAGGAAGAGCATTCCAGAAGGGGAGAGTGAGCGGACACGAGAGGGAACACAAGGCGGTCAAGTAGTGGCAAGGAGGTGGGCTCAGCATGGAGGCAGTACCAAACAGCGGAAGAAACAACAAACTGTGCCTTTGGAAAGATATGGCTACATTTATTTTTTACCACATTAAAGGTCATCACTGTTAGGGAGGATTCTCACTTATGGCTAATTTCCATTACTTATAGAGTCCCCCAGTAGCTTTGCTGAATTTGAAGGGTTTATTTCTTTTTACCTGCTAGGAGTGAGACTCCTTTTCCCACTCTTAGGCATCTTTGCTATGTGTGTTCTAGGCTATTTTTGTGTTTAATGCCTATGGGATCTTTTCTCTCACCCATAGGAACCATCTTTATGCACATGTGTTACACAGCACCCTCCGTGCAGTGACCCAGGGGTGTTGTAGCGACCCCCAAACATAGACTCCATACCCTGGGACTAACTACTGTCTCCCAGGGCATGTAAAGTCCCCATTGACTTTACTAGCCAATCTCTATGAACTAAACCAGTACAACCCATCTTAAAATGGAAGTACTGGAAGGGGTTAATAGTTTTTCCCCAATGTTCATTTTCGAGAGGGTACCTTAAAGTCCCCCTCTATAATGTTTCTGGCTGGTGGCAGTGGTTATTACCTTTTATATTCGACCGCAAATATTTCCCTATGGGATTTTCCCAATGTTCAAGGCTAACACTTTTACTGACAGCCTCTAACATACCGCCGGTTTATTTTATCATTAACTTTACTCAAGTAGGTTTTATTTGCCAGACCTTTGATATTATTTCTTTCTCGTGTCTTACTCTAAACTCCTAACCCAGGTCGGGGATCCTTTGTTCACTCTTTTGGCAGGTTTCTGCCAAGAAGCCCTCCTTTCTGTGCCTCTGAGTCTGGGGAGGGTCTGTTGTTTGGGAGGGGGAGTAGAACCCCTGGACAGAGTTGCCACAGCAACTCAGGTCGCACTCTAACCTGATAGGTTGGAGGGTCTCCCGCCAAGAAGACCACTCCACTGTGTGAGTGACAGCTAGGCTGTATGAATGGGTCTCTTTCTGCATAAAAGCAGGGTCCTGAGGACTGGAAGAGCAAGACATCGCCACTGGAACTACGAAACCAAAGGGGAGAGAAGCCACAGACATCTTCAGCATCTGCACCACCGGTGAAGCCCTGCCGGATCGTCTCACCACTTTTCTTCCACACGACGAGAGGAGATCTTCAGTGAAAGAGCCTCCTTCCCTTGAGCTGGTCGGGTCAACCAGTTCACCTATCGCTTCCTCGGACCTGCCTTGGTTGAATCGACAGTGCCCAGCACTTGGAGACCGGATAGCCAGGCAGCTATCGACCCAGACCGCGATTAAAAGGAGAGTACCTTTTAAACTTCGTTTGGCAGCACCGCGGCTGGTTTCATCCCTGGGTAGTCCAACGACTCGAACCTTCCTCCACGACGAGAGCCTCTCTTCCTCTGTTGGACCCCTCGACCTGCAGGAACTACCAGGAACAACCGCCACCGCAGGAGCCACTTCTACACGTTTAAGGTACATTGTTCCGCCAGGCCGCCCTTTCTCCGTAGTAGCACTAAAGGTGTTTTAAATCCTTTAACTACTTGTGGGGTCGGCCGTCCTCTATCTTAACATTGTCTTTCGCCTCGCATCTACCTCTTCAATATTTTTCTACTAAAGACTTGACTGCAGCTACAAGAACATTTTTGCTCCTAACCTCTTGGTCCTGTACCACTGGCTCTGGCTCAGGCCTATTGACTCTGGCTGATTTGTTAGATCTGCTCTCACTAGATTGGTTTTCAATGAGAAATGTGTTGATGCACCTAAATCTTCTAAACCCCTCTTTCTTCCTACTGTTTTAACTTGTGGAGTGCCATTTTGCTCAGTTTTCATTCACTTATCTTTTGGCTAAAGTGTGACTGTGCATTACTTGTTCACAAAACTTCAGGGAAGTGTTGCTAGGGGGTGTCTGAAGATATTTCGGTTTAACTTGTGCTTTCCCTCCCTTTCGTTGAATTGCTAGAGTGCCATTTGTAGTTGGTTTTCACTGTGCTGTTTTGCTCAGTTTTCACTTTACCGCAAACTTGTCTACATTTGAATAGGGAGTTATATATTCTTTTCCTTGACTAAACTTAACTTACTTTATCAACTGTGATCTATGTGTTGGAACTAGATGTGTATAGAATATATTCTCTTTTTGATACAAAGCTTTGGTCAGTGTTTCCTTGCTCCATAGTACTTTACTACCTATTATGTAAACCCTGAGTACTGCTCATCTCCCTCTTGAGATAAGTCTGACTGCTCAGCCACAGCTACCAACTAAATCTTTGTGGTACAGACTGATACCAAAGGGGATTTATTGCTCTCACCTGTAGTCCTAATCTGGTGTAGTGCTCCCTAAGGGAACTGCACTGGATTCTGCCTAACACTCACCACAAGTATAAACGTGACCCTAAACGGCAAGCAATTATTAAAACATGTATACAATTGCATGTACCTAGCAACAGTGGTTCCCCGTGTGACATGTGGTCCAGCTGGATCCACAAACTTCACCCCAATGGGCGCTGTACAGCATTAAGGTCCCACTGTGCTAACATAGACCTCCCTGCCACACCCTTATTGGGGGGGCAATCCCCCAGGAGGCACCCTTTCCTTGACCGGCTCAGTCTGCCTCCTGGCCGCGCCCCCCTTGTCCCATCCCCAAAGGACTCCCACCAGCCCGAAACCACCCATTGGGAGGAAGACCGTGCCCTTGCCACTGCACCTTACGGCCTCAGATCCCCCGGAAGGGGCAACTCAATGTCCACATGGTCCTCCCCCACCTGCCACAGGGCCCTTGACCACATGGTCGAGTGCACTCCCCCAAATTCATGTTGTACGTTTCAGTATCAAAATGGTCTCCAGTAGCAAATTGGTCCCTCGGACGAATAGGTGAACACCATCATGGTGAAAGTTCTCAGATACCCTCACTAGTCCATTGGCCACAACCCACAGCCACCCACGTGCGAATGCCAACCAGGCCAGGTCATTAATCAGGTTTTTTGCTACGTTCAGGGGCCTAGCGGGTCCCAGCACACCCCACCTTTTCCTTGAGATAATCTGCATCCAGGCAATCACAGCATACTGACAAAACCAGCCCATCCAGCCAAACAGAGAGACAAGTGACTCTCTTTATTTTTTCTGACCCAAAGCCACCAGGTCGTTTCACCCCACGTGGAGGATGACTAAATCTGAATCCGGCAGCTGCTGGACCATCCTATGTCTGGTCACTATGTCGTGGACATCACTGATCTGCATTCCTCCCTTTCCAATCCAGTGTACCACTACGCCTGGGCATCTCAGCACCCTCAGGCACCCCCTCACTCTCTTTTCCATTCGCCTGATGGAGCAACCAAAGCACTTGCACCAGTGGCATCCTCTATAGCCAACATAAGAAAGAGCAACATGTTAGGCAAGGGACAGGCATATGATACAAGTCACAATGATTTGTTGTTGACGTTCTGCGCTATCCCTTGCAGGCTATTCCAGCCCCCTTCACTAACAATACAAGATGAGGCCCAATGTAGCCCTTGTAGGTGCCTGACCTCCATCTCCCAATTCTCATCTGGTCCCCCAGTATACCCAACCCCGTTGCCGTGGTCGCAGCACTGATTCAGAAGGAATGCAGCGCAAACTCGAACACCCCCTCCCACCCCTGTCCCTTGCCAGACCGGCCTCCACTAGGGATTTCTGAAAGACCATCCTGAACTGGAACCTCGAGGCTCCAGACCTGTCCTGGTGCCTAAACAGTGGACCGCCACTTTTCCTCTCAGTATAATGTAATCCCTAGTGCTATCTCGGGCAAACCATCCCGTCCTCGTATCCCACTAGGGCCAGCCACCATTGTCCCCCTTCCCTCCTGGTCAATCTTGGAGCGCCTTACCCATATATGAACCATGGATTCCCGCTAGAAAAAGGATGTCAGAGAACACCAAAAACCCTGTGTGTCTGTCTTGGAGGCTCCCACTATTTCCCCTAGTCAGAATGCCCCAAAGAAGGAACAAGTTACTTACCTGCAACTGTTGTTCTCTAGCATTGATTCACATGCTTATGAATATTCCCTGTCTTCAGGCTGGGAATCCTCGGGGGAAAAAAAAAAAAAAAACAGTTTCACTTTCACTTACAATATGTCTTTCTCCTACAAACCAATCACTGAGCTCTGGGTCATACTGCCCCAGCCAATGACTGCCATCTCCCTAAGCCCCTGCTCTGGCAGCCATCTTCAGATTTAGTAGAACGTAAAGTGGCAATATGACCAAGAAGAGCCGCAGAGGGGCAGGAGGGAGGGTTTGCATGTGAATCCATGCCAGACTCATGCTGGAGAACAACAGTTACAGGTAAGTAACTTGTTCCTGGTCTGGCATGGATTCACATGCTCATGAATAAAGAATACATAGCAGTACATACATACACAACCACGGTAGGTGGCAAGGCTCAACAGAAGCAATTATTCTTACCTCCAGACCAGGCTTACCTTCAAGCAAACAGGTTGCGCAGCACTGCTTGGCCGACCCTGGACTCCTCTCTGGAATCCCTGTCGATGCAGTAGAATCTTGTGAAGGTGTGCATAGACCGCCACGTAGCACCCTGCAGATGTCCAGCAGGGGCATATCAGACGGGAATGTCGTCATCGCAGCAATCACTCTGGTGGAATGGGCTCTCGGACAGTCGGTTTGCCATCCGGTGACGGCGTGTGATGCAGCCGGAGAGTCACCTGGAGATGGAAGCCTTGGACAAAGCTTTCCCATAGTTCACAGGACCAACGTTCACGAAAAGTTGAGATGTATTCCGGAAACTCTTTGTGCGTGCCACATCCAGGGAGTGCAAAGTCCTTTCACCCGGCGACGAAGGCGTCAGAAAAAACACAGGCAACACCAAAGTTTAGTTGAGATGGAATTCTGATAGGACCGTTGGCATGAAATAGGGGTGCGTCCGCAGCACCACCCTCATCTGTTGAAACGTCAGATAAGGCCGCTTGCAGGACATGGCCTGGATCTCACCTACCCTCCTGGCAGAGGTGATGGCCACAAGAAAAGTTGTCTTCCAAGAAAGGAATTTAAGAGCCTCATCAGCACTACATTGAGCTCCCATGCCGGGGCAGGCGCCTTCACCGGCGGGAATGATCTGAACAGTTCTTTGAGGAACTCCTTGACTAGATGGTGTGTCCAAAGAGAAGACTGTCCCGGTCACCTGGTGTAGCGTGAGATAGCCGCCAGATGCACTTTTAGATTACATTACATGATATTTATATAGCTTGCTATGGGCCCGTAGCCATAAAGGTACAAGACATACAGCAGCTGTGGACACCTGTAAAAGCTACAGCATACTTATCTAAAGCCCTATACGTAAGGGGCAAAAGATCAAGCCGGCTGGAAATATGCTTCCAGCCAGAAATATGCTTCCAGGACAGTGCTAACCCCTAGGGCAGACTCATGAAAAAAGAAAGGTTTTGAGATCTTTCTTGAATGTTGCAAGGAGTTTATGTTTGCGCAGATAATCTGGAAGTTGGTTCCACAAAGTGGGAGCTTTAAAAGCAAAAGCCCCGTTCTCCACCTTAGAAGTTTTTGGTCTAAGTTGCTCCGAAGATTATGAGAACCAGACCTTAACGATCTGGTATTTACTTTATCGTTGATGTAACACTGAAGATACAGAGGCATCATTTGCATTCTGCACTTAAAGGTTATAACCAGGGTTCGGAATGTAATTCTAGACATTGCCCTTGCCTGGCTTCCGAAACATGTTCGTGCCTTGATAGCCCCACTGTTAATGACTCCAATCAAGCAGTCCCACTAAGTCAGTGCCTTGTCTGGGATTGCTCAAGGGAAGCCCTTATTTATATATTTTGATGTCCAGTTCGTGTACTCTGGATGACAACCCTTATATAACACCCCTCTGTAAGTTTGTTTTGCAAATTTAAAAGGTTTATTTGAGAATTAAACAATATATATATTGCACTTTTATAATAAATTAATAATTGATATCACACTTAGACATATGACAGTGAGTGATCAACAATGGATGATGTGATACTAGCACACTGGGTAATTACTTAGGAGTAGTATAGAGGATAAGGTAGCTGAGAATGCTTTATATGGTACAAGGAAATGCAAGGTGGAAAAGAAGCAACACAGGAATAAACTTGATATGATTTCAGCAAAACATAATATCATCACTTTTCCCCCTTTGGCAATTCACCCCCCCCTCTATGCAATGTAAGGAGGTGGAAGTGACACACACAGTCTTCAGGAATACAATCACAGTACAATCCCAATTCAGTTCCCCCCTAGCAAGCTTAGATCAACAGGGATGATTTTAAACACAGGCAAAGTACTTTAAAGGTGGTATGCAAAGAAGTGAAAAATATGCTAAAATGATTTTAATTCCCTCTAGAGGTTCAGGGTGGGTGACAGCTACTTTGTATTAGTTCAGGATCACTTTAGCAATGCTCTATGAATGATTGTCAGGTGGCAAACGAATTTCAGCAAAGGAAAGCAAGGACAAATATCGTTGGAAAGCCCAGAATCTTAGCTTTAAGGTGAAATTTAAATTTCGTTCCTAGGACAAACGGTTCCGGAGATACGGACGATTTCGTGAAGGTAGATTCTCAAAAGAAAAGTCAAGCTCGGAATGACAGATGACAGTTTTCAGGTTTGAGATCACAGAAGGAACACAAGATTTCTAGGATGCAGTTCTCAATAGGTTCAAAGAGTTTGAATTAGATTA
Organism: Ambystoma mexicanum; assembly: GCF_040938575.1. Taxonomy (NCBI): domain Eukaryota; kingdom Metazoa; phylum Chordata; class Amphibia; order Caudata; family Ambystomatidae; genus Ambystoma; species Ambystoma mexicanum. Next base: position 1,119,581,025 of record NC_090937.1, on the reverse strand, counting down.
TTTTAAACTAAGAGATTGGGTTTTGCACAGTTCTGGCGGTACTCATACTATATTTTGGACAGGAATGCGACTTTGCCACGGATCAGGTCAGGATTGGACTGCGGTTCCCTCGCCACGGACGGTCTCTGCCTGGTTCTGCTCACAGCGATCTAGGTCAGCTCTGCTAGCGGCACTGCACAGCGGTCTGGATCTCTGGTTCTGGAAAAAGTTCTTGGCACTGCACGGCGGTCTGGTCTCTGGTTCCGGGTACAGCTCTGCTTTCTGGGTGTTTCTGGCACAGGGTTTTAGGCCAGAATCAAACAGCTCAGCGCGGCTGTTTTACTCTGATGTGCCCCATGAAAGTCTGGGGTGAATCAGTTTGCAAACTATTTTGAGGCCTGCTGACAAATTCTGAAGTCTGAATTCAAAGTTCTGGTCTCTGTCTGGATTTGAAGTCTAAGTGCTGGATCTGGTGTCTTCTGTCAAAACGCTCTGCAGGAAATCAGCTTGAAGTGGGAAGTGAATGTCCCTACCTGTCCTGCACAGTCTCCTTTTATGTGTTTAGAAAGTGGGAGGGTCGGCTCATCTTCTATGCCCAACCCTCTCAACTCATCATTGGCCAGTTCCACCTCTCTCCCTTGATTGGGGGAACTGGGTTGTGAGTCAGAGTGATGAGGTAGGTTTATGGTCAGAGGATCCTCCCCTTGTCAAATTGCACACAAATCTATTTCTGATCCAAATACATTTTTATCTATGTACCATTTTTCTAATATTATACGTCCAGTTAACATATTTTCTGTAGCACCAAACCATCCGATCCCTGTCTTTGTAAGATGTCGTGTCCACTTATGACAGAATTCTCCCCTTTTCATCCAGATAACTACCTCTAAACCTTTCCAGATTTTACACAAATGTGCACCAGGGATATGGGTTTTAGATGATAAAGTGTCAGATTTTTAACATGCATACATTTGGAGTAACAACCTTTTTTCCGCTACTATCACCAAGAACATACCACAGGGTCCTAACACATCTTAAAATGTGCACAGAAAAATCACAAGAATGATGATGTTATTCATATAATTTTTACAAGTCCGCACTATGAATTATCCATCTTTTTAAAATCATGCTCTGGCCCCAAAGGGGTGTGGTTTTCCAAAGCACATGGTGGAATTTCTGGTTTATCCACTTTCCCCAAGCTCAGCTGGCTCACAGATGCAGTGCCCCTCCCCGTTTCCAAGAGGAAGCCATTTACGACCCCCCTAATTTAACATTTGCCTGGGCCAGGGACAGTGCTTTGTTTAGTTTCCTGTAGTCCCCAGGAGCTCCTCCCTTAATTCAATCAGAGAGGTGTCATCTCCTTTTGGCAAGGGCAGCAGAATGCAGCCAGACCTGGCAACACAGCTGCTGATCAAGTTTCAACTCCTGTCGGGGGTGGTTGTCAGGCAGAATTCAATCTCTTTAAACCAGGCTTCAGCTAAATGTCACTTTGGTACCCAGTATACATTTTATAGTCAAAAACATGAACATAATATACATTACATTACATATACAACTCAGGAGGCAAGAACATATTCAAGAATCATAGAATTTTATAGGCTATATGTGGAATATTTTAGGGTGGAACTGAATTAAGTGGGCCCCTCTGGTATTGCAGAGGACTCCTCCAGTTGCTGCAGAGTGTGCCTGGGATGGCAACACTTTAGCTGATTTATATGGACCCACTTGCGCCAGACTACCTTTGCGGATGCGGATCTTATACGCTACTGGGGAGACCTTGTCTATAATTTCAAACGGTCCCTTCCATGTAGGCAAACATTTTCGCTGTTTGGTCTGGTTTCTTTGGAAATTGTATAGATAAACCCAGTCTCCCACATTATATTCCTTCCTGGTGGTCTTCAGGTCGTAGTGGGTCTTCATGCTATCAGCTGATCTTTCTAGATTCTGCTGAGCATAGGCAAAAGCATGTTGGAGGTGTTTCCTTAAATTCTCCACATATTCATGAGTTGTGGAGGCATTTATCAACGTCTGCTCTTAGGTCCTGTAGAGCAAATGCTGGGGAAGCACCATCGTGCGTCCAGTCATCAGCTCAAATGGTGACATTTTAGTTGCAGATGACGGGGTAGATCTGTTGGCCATTAGGACCAGAGGTAATCGGATATCCCAACTTGGCCCAGAATTTGCCACAAACTTTTTTAAGATGCTCACAATGGTCCGGTTGTAGCGTTCTACTACCCCAGAAGAAGCTGGCCGGTAAGCAATATGTAACTTCCTTTTGACCCCCAGTATCTCCCACATCTTTGTCATTACCTCGCTGGTGAAATGGCTACCTCGGTCTGACTCAATCCTTTGAGGTAGACCAAAACGGGAAAAGATGTGGTTAATCATCAGGGCAGCTGCTGTTTCTGCCTTGCAGTTTGGGGCCAGGAGACATTCCACCCACTTGGTAAACAAGCATGTGACGGTCAACATGTACTTGTTTCCTCTAGACAAGCACATTACAGGGCCTAAAAAGTCGATTTGCAAATCTGACCATGGCAGTGTCATCCCCCTCTTTTGGAGAGGCGCCCGGTGTGTGAGGGATGTTGGCTGAAATTGTGCACTCACAAGACACCCCTTCAAGTATTGGTCGAGGTCCTGCCCCATGTGTGGCGAGTATGCAACCTCTCAAGATTTCCAGTGTTGTGTGAAACCCCCTATGACCGGCGGTGGCCGCATCATGGGCGTGACTTAACATCAGGCTTCGGAATAAGGTAGGGACCACCCACTGATCATGGCCAGCTTGGGATTTCCTTACCAACAAACCCTCTTGGATTCGGAACATCTTTGGACATTTCATCAACACTTTAAGGTCCTCCTTCCCAATGTAATCGGTATCCATCAGGGGAAAGTTCTCAGGGTCCTCAATGTGTTGGTAAAACTTACCAATTATTGGATCCCCCTTTTGAGCCGTAATTAAATCAGCATCAGGGGTCTCCTTACTCCATTGTGCAGTTGAAAGATCATTGTGAGCATTTGTCTGGGACCTAGCGATAGCAGTGACCTGGATTTCCCCCAACAGGGACTCTATTTCTATTCGATCCCCTTGGATGGCCGCAGTTTTGGCCAGCTGATCAGCTAAGTCATTTCCAGTTTTGTCTGGTCCCTCTACTTTGGAATGACCCTTAATCTCTTTCCAGTAGATGGTCATCCCATTCGATGTGACCAGATCATCAATATTTTGGATTAACTTCCCATGTTTCAGGGGTTTGTTATTAGCACATAACATGCCTCTGGTTTTCCAATTGACCAGGTGCTCCACGAACCCGTTCCGTACATAATCCGAATCTGTGATTATGACCAGTTCGTGGAGTTGATGTTGGACAGCAGCGAGGATGGCTTGATGCACAGCGATCAACTCTGCTACCTGACTACTTCGGGGACCAATTTTGTACCCAGCGGAGGGTTCTGGGGACTCATTCACCCATGCATTCCATACGCCGGCCACCAGTACTTTTTCCCCGTTGTTGTCAACATGGTGAGAGCATCCATCCACATAGACAGTGGGCATTCCCTCACACTTGTCTTCTTCAAAGACTTTGTGTGGGGAATTAAGGTATGCCTCCATGTTGTCCTTAAGTTTTAGACTTTCGTCCTCGAGACAGTTTTCTCTGGCCCAATCATGCAAGTCAGCCAGACCTTGCGCGAGGGGACTCTTCTTGTTTTGGCCATATCTGACCTCCACAGGAAAGCCTTGCACTGACAGAATCCAGGAAGTAATTCGGGAATTACTCACATTTCCGGCCCGGATTCTGTCACTTTGGAGGTATTGCAGAGGCTGGTGTGGAGTCTCCACTATGATGTGTTCCCCGTGGATGAACGGGCGGTAATTCTTCAATGCCCACACCGTTGCCAGGAGTGCCTTTTCACAATCGTTGAATTTTTCCTCCACAGAGGATAAAGTTTTACTCGCATTGGAGATTACTTTATTGACCTTGTCATGCTTTTGGTATAATGCTGCCATCAAGCACGTATTAGAGAACCCTGTCTCCAGGAATAACTCCTTGTTTCTGACAGGGTAAGCTAGGGAAGGCGCTTGTGAGAGGCTTTTTTTCAGTTGTCTTACTGCCTCGGATTGTTCTGGACCCCATTCCCACTTGACCCCCCCCCTTCAAAAGATGAATCAGGGGTCTGGTGATCTCTGTGTAGCCCTCAATGAACTTTCTGCTGTAATTAGTCAGTCCAAGGAGGCTCCTTAGTTCCCGCAGAGTTGTGGGATCCTTCAGTTTCTGAAGTGCTTCCACTTTCTTTTCTTGGGGACAGAGACCCTGAGGAGTAATCTCATGCCCCAAGAAATTAACACGGGTTCTACACCACTGTGCTTTCTGAAAGGAATGTTTTGCTCCGGCGGCCCTCAACTGTGTCAGAACATAACAGATCTCCGCTATGTGTTCTTCCACAGATGAACTTTTGATAAGGACATCATCTACATAAGCCAGGTTACCCCTCGCACCCAGGTCGGGCATGGCCTTATGTAGGAAAATGTTGAATTAATTGCCGGAGTTGAGGTATCCGAAGGGAGTTCGGGTCCATGTGTACTGCTGGCCCCCAAAGGTGAAAGCCAGTTTGTTTTGGTCCTCCCTACCGACAGGCACGGTCCAGTATCCATTGGTCAGGTCTATTGCAGTGAATACCTGTGACCCCTGAATCTGAGGCAGCCCTTGGTCAATGTAGGGCAGAGGCCATCGGGAAGTATGGACCCGTTTGTTGAGCTCCCTAAGGTCGGCGCAGAGTCTCCACTGGCCGTTTGGCTTCAATATTCCCAGCACCGGATTATTGAAGGTTCTGTGTACTGGACGGATTATTCCCCGGGACTCAATGTTCTTAATTATTTCAGTAAGGGACTCCATGGATGCGAGAGGCAAACGATATTGCTTCACAAACACTGGAGTCATTCCAGGGTCCGTGGGAATTGTTGTTGTGTGGATGTGGTGCGACCACAGTCATATGAGTCTACCGCAAAGAGATCTTGGAAATCCAAGAAAACTTGTTTCAACTTTTGCTTCTATTCCAGAGTCACACAGTCATCAGCTAGGTTGACTCTCTCTTCCACCATCTGCCTGCAGCCTGGAAAGACTTCTGTTTTTGCTATCTCAGCGGCCTCCTCCAGCTGGGTGGAGAAGTCCCTGGTCAGAGTGCCGATTTGGACTGGAGGCTTCAGGTGGGAAAGGCAGCCCTCATGGACCTGGAAAATCACCTCATCACTTCTAAAGTCACAAGTCACGTCTTCCTTACCATAAGGGCAAGAAGTGTACACCAGGAAGTTCCCCCCATGCCGGGTAAAGATCCTGTCTGGTGTTGTATTGTCATCACTGTCACTGTCAAAACAGTCCTTGGGGATTGGTCATAACAGTTCATTTCCTAAATCAATGTAGAAATGTCGGTCATCAACCGCCATTCCAATAATGGTGCCTGCGGCTAGAGTAATACTCTTTAAGTCGCTGTTATCCACCCCTATTGGAATGGTGTCATGTTCTATGTTGACTAATGGTGTTGGGTTTACCCCTAACTCTTGCTGTTGGAGAGAAGCATTTAGATGAATATAAGCATCAGGTTTTTCAATTTTTGTCTTCTTTTCTTTCACTTCCAGAGAGAATTGTCGGGTCCTTTCTGGAATGGTGACTTCCTCTTTAATCTGAATTTCAACTGCATAAGGTAGCAATTGAGCTGACCTAAATACTTTTTCTAGATCATCAAAGCCCATGGGATTATCCGCTAATCAGGACAAAGCTTTGAAGTTTATTAGGTAGAAACTAATGGCAAAGCGATTGAGAATGTCACTGCCTAAGTAAAAGGCGGCAGTGACGTCTCGCACGACCCAACAATTATGGACTATGCTCTTGTTGCCAATGGAGATTTTGAGCATACACCTGCTTGGCAGGAGATGTTTGGAATTGGGTGTTCCAGGTCCATTTCCCATTTGTCTATCAGTTTGAATGTGGCAATGGCTGGATCTTTTGGGAGTTGGCGGAACATGGCTTCGCTGACGAAGCTCTTACCGTTGTTCACACACACTCGAGCGAGAACAGAGTCCTTCCCATCATTTAACTGAACAGGGATGAACAACTGCTCTCCAATCTGCTGAATATCAGCCAGGCTCTGAGCTGATTTCACATCTTTCTGGACTATAGGAGTGGGAATGTCGGATTGTGGATTAGTAAAGAATTTCAGAGTGTTTGCTTCCAGTGTGGAATACCACCTTAAACTGGAAGGAAGGTTGATTTTCAGAAATAGAGAGGACCCCCCCATTACAAGTCTGTTGTCCTACTGTTATTACTGTCACGTCTGGAATTTGGTTGTTCTGGAAGTGAAATTCTACTTGGTCAGATTTTTGTTCAACCATGTGGCAGGTGCCATTTAAGCTAACATGGTTGACACTCTTAATTTTATTGGTCGGCTAGTCTGGGTCCAGAGGACCTTGTTTACACAATCTATTAGGGGTGACAACCTTGTCAGGAGGTCAATCCCTAGTAAACAAGGGGTGCCCTCTGGAGTCACTACTATGACCGGGTGTTTCACCTTGTGTCGCCCAATTTTGATGTCCAAATCTGCAGTCCCCTCGACGGGAATTTCCTTCCGGTTCAAGTTCTGGAGTTGTCCAGGAAGAGAGGCGAGGGGAATTTGGTACTTCTCCCCCCTTCCTGCATTTAGTTCATAAAAGGCCCTTTTGGACAGAAGGGTAGCTTGGGATCCAGTGTCCACCAGTGCCAAAATTGTACCCTGCCCCTGTACTTGTACCGGGGCATAGTATCTTCCCTCCTTCTCCTCAAGGAGGCACAGATAATGCACATTTTTGGACAACTGGTGGGCTAACTTTCTGGTTTTGGACATGGCGAGAGAAGAGATTTGGGCAGAATTCTGTGGAGAGCCTGGGGAATCTGAAAGAAAAAGTTGGCAACTGGAAATGGTTTCGGGTTCTGGGCGGCCCCCCCCTTTTTGGAGGCAGTCATCAGGATGGGTTTGCCCATGGGATTTTGGTATTGTTGGTTCAGGGATAGAATGATGGGCGGCGACAGCTCAATCCCCACATCTACCCAGTCTATTGATTCAGTTTTAGGTTCCCCTGGTTCCGGTTCTGTTTGGTATTGTTGGTTCTGGGATAGAATGATGGGCGGCGACAGCTCAATCCCCACATCTACCCAGTCTGGATTGAAATCCCTTGGGACCCATTTTTCCTTGGGAGGAGTTCCCCCATCTCTGAAGGAGAAGATCCTTTCCCCAGGATCCTCTTGGGATCCCTCTCCCTCAAATTGGAAGACCTTTACCTCCTCCACAAAGTGGGTCTGTTTGGGTACTTTGTTTCTCCTACCCGCCTCTGCTCCTTGGGAGGCAGACTTTCAGGGGTAGGAGATTTTGTTTCCAGTTCCTGGGTTTCCAGAGGCTGTTTACAAGTGGGGAAGGAAACTTCCTCCAAGGCTTTACACCCCCCTTCCCTTTGTGCCTCCTCCCTGGGAACCAGTGGGTTATCGGGGTGCTGCCCCGTCATTGTTCTAGAGCACCAGGCCCAGAGTTTGGGGAATTCCGTGGTGGCATGCTCATCTGAGGGTTATGTTGAGCCCTCAGTATGTGACCCAGATCCCGGGCCATATTTTGGACCTGGCGCTCAAGTTGAGAAACCCGCTCAGGCTGATACGGGGTCCTGTTTTCTCCCCTGGGCTGATCCCGGGAAGGGTAGCTATCCCTTCTCTGGTAATACCCTGGGTTGGGAAGATTTGGGTACCCCTCCACCCTTGGCCTCCCCTCTCCCGGATTAGGTTGCCTGGGCTCAGGGAATTGGGGAAAGAAGGATGGATGGTTTTGGGGTTGGACGTTGGGTGGATACCTGGGAAAAAAGTTCTGCCCAGTGTTTGGGGAATTGCTGCCCTCCTGTGGGAAGTTAGGAGGGAGGTTCCCTGGGTCAGGTGCTTGGCTGAATCCCCCCCCCCTTGGGCTGGAGGAGTCCACACATAACCCAGGATTGGTCTGTTTCCCTTGTAGCGGGGACTACATAGTCAGGAGAGCGGGGGACCCCATTTGTGGAACTACCTCCTTGACTCCCTGTCTGTGACTGGCCCGAGGGCCTTCTAGGCTGTGAATTATTTGGTGCAGGCAGGTTTTTAGGTCCCCCCATCTCCACATCTAAAACGGGGGCCACCTTTACCTCTGCCACCTTGGCAACAGCAGGGGTGCTGTTTGTTTTTTTTTGGCTGATTCTCGTTTTCCACCGGTTTCTGCACCTCATAGATGCGGGTGGCTTGCTCAATGACCCAGTCTAAAGATCTTGTCTCGTGAAAATCTCCCACAAGCTGGGTCATTATGTATTTGGGGAGAGCATGGAAAAATGTGTTGATGAATCCTCTGCTGTCCGTGCGCACCCTTCTTGTGGTCTGCGCAAAGGCACGCTTCAATTCTTGCACGAATTCTTGTGGGGCCTGATTCTCCCCACATTGCAAATTGTAGGCTGCCTTGCGAGCCTCTTGGGGATTTCTATGCACAGAAAAGTGTTTCAAGATGGCCGCCCTATAGGTGGACCATCTTGAATGATTTTGGTCCTCCAGCCCCACAAATAAACTGGAGTATTCTGGGGAGAATGTCCATTTGACGTACTGGATGCAGCTACTGCTGTCCTTCAAATGGAAGGTCTTCATCATTTGCTCAAAGAGCTCCAAGTGTTCCCACACAGAATACTTGAGTTCTTGTGATACGGCGTGATGACACTCCCGATTGCCTTAATCTGTTTTAAGGGGTCCTTAAGCAAGGCCCTTTTTGCCTTATTGGCCTTTTTGGTTCGGGTAACCCTGGTCCATTCATCCTCCGACTCAGAAGCACTGCTCCCAGAGGTGCCCGTCTGATCTTCCAGGTTTTCCCGAATTCTGCGAGCCTGGGAATGGCTGGCAGAATGTGGGGACCTGGTCTCCTGTGTCCTGCGATGCTCAGAGGAGTCTTCAGATCCCTCCTTGCTACCAGGATTTGCTGGGTACCCCCCCCCACTGACCTAACTGGGCAGAGGTTTTCAGGATGCCCTTAGTGGACCTACTCTCCTGGGGTTCCCCACTAAATTGCACTGTGCTTGGGTGCCCATACCCGGATGCCCGCCCATCCATTCCTGGGTGGTACTTGCCTATGAGCCCCATCCTTTTGGCTGGATAGTAATCTGCCATCCCTGTGGCCCTGTGCTCATGTGGGCCAGGGGACATTGGGGTGGCAGAGTCCAAGGACTGGGAGAGATGAAGGCCTCTGGTACTAGGGCTCCTGAGGTTATGCTCAGGTGTTTCCCTTTCCCAGCGAACTTCATCTCTATCAGCCCCTGCTCCCTGTTGCAATGCAAGAGCCTGCGCTTTCAGTTCCTCAGATAAGGCCTTACTAGACTATCAGTCTCTCCTGCATAGCTACCTGTTGCTGGAGCCTATCATTGTGCAAACAGAGAGCCTCATTCTCTCTCTGTGCCTCCTGATTGGTCCTGGACTACTGTGCCAGTCTTTGCTGCAGGAGGGTTACCTCCTGAGTCCCATCCCTACTGGCCTGCTCCTTTCTTGCCAGAGCATCTTCCACCCTCCTGGTGTGCTCTAGCAAGTCGTGATACTCTTTTTGGAGGTCACCCAGCCCCTGGAGGGCCAGGTGATTTCCTTCAATTTCTTCTTTTAATTGGCAGACTTCCTGGCCTATGGTGTCCCTTTCCTGGCTAAGAGCCTGCATCTGTGCCGCCAGGTCATCCCTCTGCCTTTGAAAGGCACAAGCTTTCTGGCGTTCTTGATCAAACTCTGCCTGGGTCTCCAGGTCTTTCGAAATCAATTTATTGCTTTCCTCTTTCTCCCTATCTAGGTGGCTTTGCAGGGTGGCTACCTGCTTTGTGCATGCCCTGTTGAAATCTATCTGTTGCTCCAGCTTTTTTTGGCTCTGCAGTAAGGAGTCCAAACTGTCTTGGTGCTCCTTCTGCAAAGCCAGAATTCTGGTATCCTGGTCAGCCTTTTCCTGTTGCAGGATATCCATATCCTCCTTCATTTTAATGATGTATTGTCTACTCTCATTTTCTGACTCCTGTCTTCTGTGCAGCCTCTGCTCAGAAGAGACCAGGTCATATTGGGCCTTTTCTAACGCCATTTGTTGCCCATTTGCCAGATCTTGGCCTTCAGCACATTTGTCCTGCATGGCTCCCAGATGTAAATATAAATATGCCGCTACCCTGGCAATCTTGTTGTGCTCATCCTTAGCCCTAGGGGCCATATATAGTTCACTCAGGGCCACATGTAAGGGACCCTGATCCCTCCATATATCTGACCCTGTTTCAGTGATCTGGGGTGCGACTGCCTGCAACCAGACCACCTGGTCCTGATGAGCCCACTCACCTCTCACAAATAGCTTATGTAAGAGGTGTTGTCTGCCTATTTTGATATCTACCAAGGTCGTCATTCTGGAACTTGATTTCCTTCCTGACTTACAGAAGTTTGTATTTTATTTTGCAAAACAGACCGTTTCCTCAGAGCGTTCCTTTGAAGAGTGCTTTACAGCGTAACACAGCCTGGTGATCTAACCGGATATGTATCCTGTCAGCTGGCACACTGTATTAATCTGCACAAGTGATAGATCTAATCCAGAATCCCCGGCTACGAGCCCCCATTTTGTTAATGACTCCAATCAAGCAGTCCCACTAAGTCAGTGCCTTGTCTGGGATTGCTGTAGGGAAGCCCTTATTTATATATTTTTATGTCCAGTTCGTGTACTCTGGATGACAACCCTTATATAACACCCTTCTCTTAGAATCCCCCTGACCCCACTGAGCCAAGAAGTAAGTTTGTTTTGCAAATTTAAAAGGTTTGATATATATATATATCGCACTTTTATAATAAATTAATAATTGATATCACACTTAGACATATGACAGTGAGTGATCAACAATGGATGATGTGATACTAGCACACTGGGTAATTACTTAGGAGTAGTATAGAGGATAAGGTAGCTGAGAATGCTTTATATGGTACAAGGAAATGCAAGGTGGAAAAGAAGCAACACAGGAATAAACTTGACAGCATAACATAATATAATCACTTTTACCCTTTTGGCAATTCACCCACCCTCTATGCAATGTAAGGAGGTGGAAGTGACGCACACAGTCTTCAGGAATACAATCACAATCACAGTACAATCCCAATTCAGTTCCCCCTAGCAAGCTTAGATGATTTTAAACACAGGCAAAGTACTTTAAAGGTGGTATGCAAAGAAGTGAAAAATATGCTAAAATGATTTTAATTCCCTCTAGAGGTTCAGGGTGGGTGACAGCTACGTTGTATTAGTTCAGGATCACTTTAGCAATGCTCTATGAATGATTGTCAGGTGGCAAACGAATTTCAGCAAAGGAAAGCAAGGACAAATATTTTTACACGTGGCTGAAATGAAGCAAAATGTCAAATCGTGGCAATTTTTCCGAGTGCGTCGAGCGCGACTACGGAAAAAGTATAATGAATAGAAAGTCAGTTCTGGGTTCGTTGGAAAGCCCAGAATCTTAGCTTTAAGATGAAAGTTCCTAGGACAAATGGTTCCAGAGATACGGACGTTTTCGTCAAGGTAGATTCTCAAAAGAAAAGTCAAGCTCAGAATGACAGATGACAGTTTTCAAGTTTGAGATCACAGAAGGAACACAAGATTTCTAGGATGCAGTTCTCAATAGGTTCAAATAGTTTGAATTAGATTATTTTAAACTAAGAGATTGGGTTTTGCACAGTTCTGGCGGTACTCACACTATATTTTGGACAGGAATGCGACTTCGCCACGGATCGGGTCACGATTGGACGGCGGTTCCCTCGCCAAGGACGGTCTCTGCCTGGTTCTGCTCACAGCGATCTGGGTCAGCTCTGCTAGCGGCACTGCACAGCGGTCTGGATCTCTGGTTCTGGCAAAAGTTCTTGGCACTGCACGGCGGTCTGGTCTCTGGTTCCGGGTACAGCTCTGCTTTCTGGGTGTTTCTGGCATAGGGTTTTAGGCCAGAATCAAACAGCTCAGCCCGGCTGTTTTACTCTGATGTGCCCCTTGGAAGTCTGGGGTGAATCAGTTTGCAAAAGATTTTGAGGCCTGCTGACAAATTCTGAAGTCTGAATTCAAAGTTCTGGTCTCTGTCTGGATTTGAAGTCTAAGTGCTGGATCTGGTGTCTTCTGTCAAAACGCTCCGCAAGAAATCAGCTTGAAGTGGGAAGTGAATGTCCCTACCTCTCCTGCACAGTCTCCTTTTATGTGTTTAGAAAGTTGGAGGGTCGGCTCATCTTCTATGCCCAACCCTCTCAACTTATCATTGGCCAGTTCCTCCTCTCTCCCTTGATTGGGGGAACTGGGTTGTGAGTCAGAGTGATGAGGTAGGGTTATGGTCAGAGGATCCTCCCCTTGTCAAATTGCACACAAATCTATTTCTGATCCAAATACATATTTATCTATTTACCATTTTTCTAATATTATACGTCCAGTTAACATGTTTTCTGTAGCACCAAACCATCCGATCCCTGTCTTTGTAAGATGTGTCCACTTATGACAGAATTCTCCCCTTTTCATCCAGATAACTACCTCTAAACCTTTCCAGATTTTACACAAATGTGCACCAGGGATATGGGTTTCAGATGATAAAGTGTCAGATTTTTAACATGCATACATTTGGAGTAACAACCTTTTTTCCGCTACTATCCCCAAGAACATACCATAGGGTCCTAACACATCTTAAAATGTGCACAGAAAAATCACAAGAATGATGATGTTTTTATATAATTTTTACAAGTCCGCACTATGAATTATCCATCTTTTTAAAATCATGCTCTGGCCCCAAAGGGGTATGGTTTTCCAAAGCACATGGTGGAATTTCTGGTTTATCCACTTCCCCCAAGCTCAGCTGGCTCACAGATGCAGTGCCCCTCCACGTTTCCAAGAGGAAGCTAATTATGACCCCCCTAATTTAACATTTGCCAGGGACAGTGCTTTGTTTAGTTTCCTGTAGTCCCCAGGTGCTCCTCCCCTAATTCAATCAGAGAGGTGTCATCTCCTTTTGGCAAGGGCAGCAGAATGCAGCCAGGCCTGGGAACACAGCTGCTGATCAAGTTTCAACTCCTGTCGGGGGTGGTTGTCAGGCAGAATTTAATCTCTTTAAGCCAGGCTTCAGCTAAATGTCACTTTGGTAACCAGTTTTCTACATTCAAATCAAACTGACAATTTTTACACATGCAGCTAGAACGCTGATTCAAAGTTCAAAACTATGACATTTCAACAGTTGCAAACTATGTAACACTCAACAGTAGGTCACTCATTTATTTTAAACATTTAGATTTTAGTGTCTTTCAGTCCAATTTCACTTCAGCTGCTGACATCCACAGCTCAGCCAGTTTTATTATAAACATTGTTTTGGGCTCTTTCTCTTTCCAGATTTAGTATGCACACAAGAATACATTCTGCCAAATGTCTGCTGGTGTTCATTGAGATTTTTGAATATCTTGCGATGTTTAAAATAGGCATTTTTAGCTTGCATTTCACAGAAACAAAGGTGATTTCAAAGCGTTTTTTTTTTTAGCCACCGGCACTGCTGTTTTTCCTTTGGCACACATTTCACTCATGGCACTCCTGGCCCCTCACGCTCGCACTGGTGGGTGGCAGGTCAGGGGACCATTTTGCTGTGCGCAAAACTGCACGGTTCTCCAGGATTCTGTCGCAAATGTGGGCTTTTCTGCCCTCTTGGATTTCCTAAGCCCACAGCACCAAGTGTTGCAGCATAATAACTTGAACGTGGGCCAAGACACGAAACACCACTACAACTCTCACAGCCCAGTTCTGAACCAGTTGGTTTCTGTAGGGCCAGCTTGCCTGTACCCAACAGTAGGCTACAACAATAGTCCAGCTTGGCCCCTATTATCGCTCTCGCAATGGTTTCTGCACTTTTCTGTGATATGAGAGGCCTCAGGTGTGACAATAGTTTAACATAATAAACTGAGGAAGACACAACCGAAGTCGCGTGCGCTTTCATATTCAGAGACTGATCTAGGATGACTCCCAATATTTTGGTTTTTGGAAGTGGGCTTATAATATCACCCCCTAGCTTGAAAGAGCTGTAGGCATGATTTAGAGCCTTCAGAGCATGCGGGGAGCTAACAATCATTAGCTCAGTCTTAGCCCTATTTAGAGCCAGATAATTATTTAGTATCCAATTTTCAATCAGGCTAAAGATTCTGTTAACTTCAACTTCAAGCTCATCCTGTTCATGGGAGCCAGTTAAGAGACCCACACATAGTTGGAATAAATTACGCCCTTCTGCTCCAGCATGTAGAAGAAAGGTGCCATGAAAAGATTGTAAAATCATGGGGAGATACTAGCCCCCTGTGGGACGCCATAGAGAACCGGGATTGAATCAGCTTCCGTTGTATCCGAACAGACGTTACTGTGTCTGTGTTCTAAGAAGGAAGCGATCCAAGCAGCGGCCTGGTCGGAGAAATTAGCCACTTCCTTGAGCCTTGTATTCCATATGGAACTTTGATGGAGGCGTGCGCCAGCCCTGCCTTAGCCAACGACAACAAATACAGAAGGATCTGAGGGGCTGTGGCCCTAAGAGGGTTGATCTTATGCGACTGGCACCAAGTCGTGAACCGCTTCAACTTGTGCCTGTAGCACTTAAAGAGTCAACGATACCCTGGCAAGAACCTCCATGCAGTCCGCCGGTAGCTCGTAACCACCGAACTCTAAGGCTGCAGGAGGCAGGCGTTCAGGTTCAGCAATCCTGGGTAGTGATGCAGGGTTGCGCCTCCTTCTCTGTCGAGCAGGTCTGTGCCCACTGGCAGCTTGACTGAAGGTGATGTCAACAGGCTGAGAATGTCCGGGTACCAAATTTGCCTCGGCCACGCCGGGGTGACGAGGATCATCCTGCATCGGCACCGTTTGAGCTGACTGATGACTTGTAGAAGTAGAGGCAATGGTGGGAATGTGTACAGGAAAAGGCCTTCCCAAGGGAATGAGAATGCGTCCCCCATGCACCCTGGCTGGGGGAATCTGCTGGGGGAATCTGCTGGCGAACCTCCGGCACTTGGTGTTTGTCGCTGTCGCAAACAGATCGATCTGGGGACTGCCCCATTTGAGGAAAAGGTTGTCCACTTGATCCTGCCAAAGCTTCCACTCGTGGCAAGAGCGCAGCTCCCTGCTGAGAGAGTCAGCAATGGTGTTCTTTACTCCTGCCAGGTGAAACGGGATGAGGAGCATCCCCTGGGTGACGGCCCATTGCCGTAAGTCCTGAGCTCCCATGGAGAGCGCTGGGGATCTGGTGCCCCCCTGTTTCTGGATGTAAAACATTGTGGTGGGATTGTCCGTGAAGACCCTCACCGCTTTGCCGTTGGAGGGACGGGAGAAACACCTTGAGGGCCCAAAACACTGCCCGTAGTTCGAGGATGTTGATGTGTAGTGTCTTCTCCTCCAGCAGCCACAGTCCTCTGGTGTGGGCTCCCCATCCTTCCAGGGAAGCATTCATCGTGACCATCTCCTGGTACAGAAGGCTTTGGAAATCCGTGCCTCTGGCGATGTTGGCGCGCACGCCCCACCACCTTATCGCTCGACGGAACGCCGCGTTGAGTGCGATCCTGTCCTGGAAGCCTCCGGACACCTGGACACAATGGGCGTTGAGGAACTCCTGTAGAGGGCGCATCGCAAACCTGCAGAGCCGAATCAGGTATATACAGGGCGACATCAACGACTTGATGGTCCTCACCGTGGCGACCCTCAGTGCCAACAGCCGTTGCACTTTGCCTAGGATGGCCGATATCCTCTCCTATGACAGTGACGCCAGGCAGGCCACTCTGTCTAGTGTGGATCCCAGGAAGAGCCTGTCCTGCGAAGGAATTCAGAGAACTCCAGTTCCGTCAGCAGGCGGACGGTCTTCACCGTGTGGTCGACGGCGGTGTCCCTTGCTTGATCTGGCCCGGATGAGCCAGTCATCCAGGTAAGGGTACACGTGGATACCTGGCAGTCGTAGATGGGCCACCACCAGAGCCAGGCACTGGGTGAAGACTCTGGGCGCCAACTTCAGTCCGAAGGGAAGAGCCTTGAACTGGTAATGCTTCCCTTTAACGACGAACCGCAGAAACTTGCGGTGTCCTTTGTGGATGGGGACATGGAAGTACACGTCCTCTAGATCCAACGACGACAAAGTCTCCCTCCTCCAGCTAGCCGAGCACGTGTTGCAGCTTGACCATCCTCAACTTCTGGAACTTTATGTACTTGTTGAGTTGTCGTCGGTCGAGAATGGGCTTCCATCCCCCGTTTTTGTATGAGGAAGTACCTTGAGTAAACCCGGGAGCCCCGGAGCCGCTTTGGAACCAGCTCTATTGCCCCTTTCTTTAACATGGCCCGAACCTCCAGCAACAGCTGAGGGATGTGTTTTTACAGTTGGGCCACCAGTGGTATTTTAGGATACTTCGTTGGAACTCTAGGGTGTGTCCGTGGGCGAGAGTGTCCAGCACCCAACGGTCAGTGGAGATAGTCTCCCACACGGTGAGGAAGTTTGCCAGCCTGCCTCCCATCGGGGTGCAGCGGTGGAGGCCCGACGCCTTGGCCGGATCAGTCCTGCATGGAGGTCATAGCGCCGCCCTCTGTGCCCTGACGACGACGGCGGCCACCTCCGAAGGCCTTGGAGCTACCCCTTTTGGCTTCCTGGGTCGATGAGCAGGAGGGTTGGCGGTAAGAGGATGAGCCCCCGCCAAAACACTATGAAGTTCTGTCAGACTTTCCTCCGAAAGAACGAAAGGATGGCCGATGTTGATGCAGAGTGCCCAGGCACGGGCTGTCTGTCGGCCTTGATGGCCTGGAGGGATTTGTCGACGGTCTTCCCGAACAGGTTGTCTCTGTCGAACAGCATATCTAGTACCATTGTCTGGACCTCCTGTCTGAAGTTGGTGGCCTTCAGCCAGCCACGACGGCAAACCCTGTTGCCCATCTGGCGGAAACCAGTGTCTGCGATGTCTAGTGCCACTGTGATGGCGTGGTCGGACGCCACCTCGCCTTCCTGGAGGTTCTCCAAAGCCTCGACCCTTTTGTCATCAGGGAGGAACTCCAGGAGTGGAGCCATCTTGAACCAAAGCTCCCAGTCATATCTGGCCACGATCGCCAAGGCGTTGGCCGCTTTCACCATGGTCGCAGCCGAGTAGATTATCTTCCTACCCATGGAATCCAGTTTCTTCCCCTCATTGTCTGGGGGAATGAATGAAGATGACGAGGAGCTGGACGACTTCTACCAGACGGCAGCTGAGACCACAGAGTCCGGCGACGGTTAAGACCAGAGACACTTTGGCGCAGACTCCGGCACCCGGTACTTTTTTTCAAGCCGGTCTCTCTTAGCTGGAGCTGAAGCAGGATTCTTCAGTAACGCTAGCCCCTCATCCCAGATGCCGTCCAGGAGCAGCACTGATAGGATAGTCTCCCTCTTCGCCTCCCGGCGTTGGTATAGGAAGCTCACCTTTTCTTCCGGGGTGAGCTGGAAGAGCTCCAACGCCCGGGCAATAATGGAATGAAAGGATCCCACCTCGTCCGGTGGAGAGGCTCTCGGTGCCGGTGATGCAGGGTCTCCCAGTCCTGCATCATCGTCTGTATCTGTCGTCGTGTGTCCATCCCAGTCTCTCTAGGGGTGAAGGGGAGTGGGGGGGCAGCGACGGTCGGAATGGACGTGTAGGTTGTCTCTGGTGCTGGCGGGGTCGTCGCCAACCTCCTCTGAATCTCCAACACCAATGTGTGGAGTGTTGAGAGGATATCCTGTGACAAATCTCTAGGGGAAACCTGGAGAGTAGGGTCACTGGGCCCAGCGCCCAGGTCGTCCACCTGTCGGTATCGACGTTTGCATCATTGGTGCCTTCGGCGGACATCTCCTCAGAGTTCCCCTCGTCACTGTGGTCGTCACCATTGTGGACGGAAAGTCTCTCCTCCTTGCCGGATGAAGAAATGTTCATGCCCTGGAGTTCTTCTGCCCCTCCCCTTTCTTCGGGTCCTGGGGGTCAGAACGAAGACTCTCCTGGCCGGGAGAGATATTCTGGCTGGCGCTGGGGCCCCCTGGTCAGGGTCAGCCCCTTTTGCCTTCTAAATGGATGCCACCACCATCTCAATCGATAATTTGGCTTGGCCCACCTGGCCCTTTATTGGTAGGTCAGCCATCTTGGCCTTCTCCTTCACGGAGAGCTCAGAGGTCTTGTCCGGCGTGGCCTTCTCCTTCACCGTCAGTTCGGACACCTTACCCTTTTCCCGCAGCTTTCCAGGGGTATCCAACTTCCTCTTGGACGAAGAGCTGGAGCGGTGGCTGGAGAGGGAGGCCGATGGAGATGATGAACGCGCCCTGACCATCATGGGACCCGCGGCAGTGGCGACCCCGACAGAAGCGGACTTGCAGTGCTTGGCCTTGTGTTGGGCCCCCACGGATGGGGCACCCTCAAAGGACTTAGAAGCCCGCTCAGGTTTGCTGGCTCCGGAAGAGGCATGCCCCTGAGAAGCACCCGGGCAGAGGCCCTGGCTTGGAGCCACGCCGCCAACCGGACGTGTCAATCCTACATGGTTCGCTTGGTGAAACCACGGCAGATCTCACAATCTTCTTTATACGCCAGGTGTAGACACCCGATGACCTTTGCAGTATTCGGAAATGGGCACCCCCTGCGTCACCACAGACACCCCATTACTTGCAACTGTGTTGAAGTTGCAGATTGCTGCTGCGTGTGGTGTCCTTAGACCTGCTGCTGTGCTGCCCAAGCCAGTGGTTGGAGGGGATGCCTTTTCCATTGTAGCTGCCAGTGTACCCTCCTCTCCTTATTTCCTGCCCCTGCTTCCTCTTTGCTGATCGTGGGAACATTACCCCCAGAGGAACATGTTTTCTCCTGGGGAGAGACCCCCCTGCTCCAGTGCCGCTGGTATCTGCTGCTGCCCCCCGCCCCCGTTCCTTTCCCCCCAGCTGATACATTACCATATCAATCCCCCTGTCTTGAAGTAAAGAGAATAGGGCTGGGCAACTTTGTTGCTGCGTTCGCAAAAGCGTTCACACTGTCTTCATAAATCCAGCTATATTGATCCTCAGCTATCAATTGCAGCCTATCTTGTGTAAGGGCATGTTTTTCCCTTTATCTAAATACTGCAAATGGACACCAGGGATATCAAATGTGCGCTGTGGACCCAGCAGGCCCTTTACTGATATTGAAAATGACAGAGCCTTGCTCCAACACTGCGGAGTAGCCCCCTCCGCTCACTGTACAATTTCCAACAATCCAGCTCCCCTACCTGCAGCTCACCCAGCCCCTGCCGCCCAAAATGAAACAGAAGAACAAGTTACTTACCAACTGGTAACGTTCTTTCGACTGGATGTTCCTTCAACTTATTCCACATCTTTGACATGTAATGTCCACAGCTGTGCACTCCGGAAACTTTTTCGGCAGAGGGCGTCCTGCGTCGATGACGTTGGCTCGATGTCCCTCGAAGGCCTCTGTCGAGGGCAACATCACCGGATGTTATAAATAGGACACACTGCGCCCGTAGCCTCAGTTTAGGTTTTTTCCCCCAGAACGTGTGGCACCAGTCTCATGCCCGCTTGAATGCACCTAGCCTTGCGGAAACGTAAGTTACAATCGCATAGGAAATTATTCAGAGGGGCAGGCTGGGAGGGCGATGTGGAATACGTTGGTGAAACATCTAAGCCATGCATTACTTACCGTAATAGCATTTCTAATGATTGTATCTGCTCAGATTCACATGCTGTGCATATGGTCCGACATCCAGTGGTAACCGCGGAGTATTGCATCTTGTCTTTCAAGGACCGAAAGGGGGCGTCGGCATAGGCCTGTCCGTAAGACTATCCCTATCGTGACGAGTGTAGTACCCAAAATCCCTCACGCGCCGAGGTCCCTCCGATTGTATTTTTTCTGCCATGAGGGAGCCCAAGGCTATAGTGAGTGAGTACATAAAGAGAGAAAGTAGTAAGTAGTAAGTGCCCTCCTTCCACCCTGAGAGGGGAGGTAGGGAGGGCACATGTGAATCTAAGCAGATACAATCATCAGAAATGCTATTACGGTAAGTAATGCATTTTCATTCTGATGCTTGTTAATCTGCTTAGAATCACATGCTGTGCATAGACTAGCGAGCAGTACCCGGAGTTGGAGGTGGGTTGTGAGAAGGAACAGTAGAGAAAAGATGTCTTAGTACTGCTTGTCCCACCTGAGAGTCAGACCTAGAATGAGTGTCTAGGCAATAGTGTTTTGTAAAGGTGTGTACAGAACTCCAGGTTGCCGCTTTGCAAATGGACTCAAGAGAAACATTTGCAATGAATGCTATGGATGCCCCAGTGTATCGAGTAGAGTGTGCTCTAGGCTTGAAGGGCAGTTCTCTCTTAGCAAGAGAGAAACATAGTGTGATGCATTTGACAATCCCCCTTGAGATAGCCAATTCAGAGACAGGATCCCCTTCTCTACCAGCTGCCACTGAAACAAAGAATTGTTTAGTCTTCCTTAGTGTTTTAGTTCTTTCCAGGTAAAACCATACATGCCAACATTCTGTGACCAAAAATCTGTAGGAACCTTAAAGTTTCAAAAATAGTCAGGTGAGTAGGTAATGATAGGAATAGGGCGCGTCAGCAGCCCATTGTCATTAAATGAGCCCGCTGCCGCGGGTGCATTCAATGACAATAAGGCACCTGCCACGCCTTCTGCCATCACGTCAGCTCGGGGGAGCCCTTGAAAGACTCGCCCGAGTTGACGTGGTGGGGTGCTAATGGCGCCTTTTGTGAAAGGCACCCGCGGCGGAGGGGCACCCTTAGCCCACCGCCGTGGGTGCCTTTTACATCCAAGGCCTGCATGCTGCGCCTTCTCCCGCTACGCCAGCTTGGGGAAGCCCTTGAAAGACTCCCCCCCGAACTGGCGTGGTGGGGGGCTAATGGCGCCTTTTGTCAAAGGCACCCGCGGCGGAGGGGTGCTTTTAGCCCACCGCCGTGGGTGCCTTTTACATCAAAGGCCTGCATGCCGCGCCTTCCCCCGCTACGCCAGCAAGGGGGAGCCCTTGAAAGGCTCCCCTGAGCTGGCGTGGGCAAAAAAAAAAAAAAAGATGACAATTTATTCATTTTTTTTTTTTTACAAAAAATAATCGGCATTTGGTGTCAAAAAATCGGTAGGCGGCAGGACTGCTTAAAAAGCAGTATCCTACCGCCTAAATCGGTAGGGTTGGCAAGTATGTCAAACATGACTGCCCTGCGCATGTCTAGTGTGTGAAGGCTTCTTTCGGCCATGTTAATAGGGTTCTGGAAGAAAGTGGGTAGTTTGATTGATTGGTTCACATGGAACTTTGAGATGAATTTAGGCACAAACCTGGGATGTGTGCGTAGAACTACCTTATCTGTGTGGACTGTAATAAAGGGGTCTAGAACAGAAGAACAAGTTACTTTCTTACCTGGTAACGTTCTTTCGATGGGATGGTCCGACGACGTATTCCATATCTATGACATGTAATCACCACAGCTGTGCTGCTTCGGAAACTTTTTTCGGCGTCTGCGTCCTGCGTCGATGACGTTGATGCGCCGTCGTCGAGGACCTCCTCCGACGTCATCAGATGTGATAAGTAGGACGCACGACGCTCGTAGCCTCAGTTGTAGTTTTTTCCCCCAGAACGTGTGACATTAGTCAACTGCCAGTCAGACACAAAGCCTTGCGGAACGTAAGCTGCAATCGCAAAAGAAATTCTGCAGCGGGGAAGGCAGGGAGGGAGCGATATGGAATACGTCGTCAGACCATCCCATCGAAAGAACGTTACCAGGTAAGAAAGTAACTTGTTCTTCGAGGGGATTGGGTCCTCCGACGTATTCCACATCCATGACAGACTCCCAAAGCAGTACCAGAGCAAGGAGGAGGGAAAGAATTTAGAATCAAAATTTAGAATTGCCAATCAAATAGAGCAAAGGACCGCCTTGCCAAAGGCCAGATCCTGTCCCCGGATGGAATCGAGGGAATAGTGACGTACACATGTATGTACTGAAGCCCAGGTGGCAGATCGTCTCGGTAGGGAAGACTACGTGGAGGGCAGATGGACAAGTCGAGAAGGTCCGGGTACCACATCCTCCGAGCCCACGCCGGAGCAATGAGGATCATCCGGGAACCAAACTTCCGTAACCTCCGCAGCACTTGCGGGATGACGGGGACTGGAGGAAACACGTACAGCAGTGGGAATGACCACTCCACCACAAACGCGTCTCCTATGGCTCCTTTTGGAGGAAATTCCCACGAGCAGAACCTCTCGCACTTCCGGTTGACACTGGAGGCGAAGAGATCCACTTGAGGGGTCCCTCAAAGGGCGAAGATCTCCAGGAGAATCTCCTGAGCCAACTCCCACTCGTGAGAGATCGTGCTCTGCCTGCTCAGAGCGTCTGCCGTCACGTTTTCGTCTCTGGCCAGATGAACTGCCGAGATCGAAACTTCCTGCTGGATTGCCCAGAACTCGAGCTGCATCGCCTCCCTGCACAGAGGAAGTGACCCTGCCCCCCCCCTTTTTGTTGAGGTAGTGCATGGCCACTGTGTTGTCCGTCAGGATCAGGACATTCTTTCCTCGCACAGTCGGCAGAAAAGCCTTCAGGGCTAGCCTGACGGCCCTCAGCTCCAACAGATTGATATGGAGTCTGGACTCCGACGGAGACCAACGACCGGTGACTGTCAGCTCGTTGGCATGAGCTCCCCATTCCGTGAGGGATGCATCCGTCACGATCGTCACCTCCGGCCAGGGATGCCAAAATGGAGCCCTCTTCATCAAGTTGCCTGCGACGGCCCACCACAGAAGGTCCTGGGCGACCGAGGGCAGCACCTGAACCGGGTCCGACATCCTGCCGGAGGCCTGCGACCATTGCATCTTGAGTGCCCACTGCAAAGATCTCATCCGCAGGCAAGCCTCTGGCACCAGAAGAATGCAGGATGCCATGAGGCCGAGCAACCTCAAGAACTCGAATGCTGGGAGCGTCTGGGCATGCTGAAACTTGTGCACCATCTGCTGAATGGGGAGAGCCCTCACCTGGGGAGGAAAATACTGCCCCAGGTAAGTGTCGAGCACTGCTCCGATGTACTGGAGCCGCTGTGTTGGCGTCAAATGGGACTTCTTTACATTGAGGGAGAAGCCCAGCCTGTGAAGGGAGTGGCAGGTGACGGACAGATGATCCAGGACTTGCTCGGGAGAGCTCCCCCTGATTAACCAATCATCCAGGTAGGGGTAGACGTGAATCCCCCCTTGCCTGAGATGTGCTGCCACCACCACCATGAGCTTGGTGAAAACCCTTGGGGCGGAGGTCAATCCGAACGGCAGGACCCGAAACTGAAAGTGCGAGTCGCCAACCGCGAACCTCAGGTCCTTCTTGTGCTTGGGATGGATCGGCACATGGAAGTAAGCATCCTTGAGGTCGAGAGACACCAACCAGTCCTGAAGCTGAAGGGCCTGGAGGACTTGAGAGAGTAACCATCTTGAACTTGTCCTTCCTGAGGAGTTTGTTCAAACCGTGCAAGTCCATGATGGGTCTCAATCCCCCGTCTTTCTTTGAAATCAGAAAATAAGGTGAATACCATCCCTTGTTCCTCTCCGCTACAGGCACCAGTTCTATGGTGCCTTTCTCCAGCAGGGCTTGAATTTCCTGCGCAAGGAGCCGATCCGGACTCTGCAAAGAGAGGTTCCCCGGTGGATTGTCGTGAGGCCTCTGCCGAAAGGGAAGACAGTAGCCGTGGGTTATGATCTCCAGAACCCACACATCTGAAGTAATGGCACGCCACTCTACAAGATGCTGCGCCAGCCTTCCCCCAACCGGCGAACCATGGGACATGGCCTCATGACTGAGTGGTAGCGGCTGCGGCGTTACCTGAGGGCAAAGAGGCAACTGCCCGAGCGGACTTGGCACCACGGGTACCCTGTCGTCCACCTCTGGTACCCCTGCGTTGGCCTCTTTGACTGCCAGCTCCTCTCGCTTTACAGAAGGACGAGTAATAGCGAAAGGAACCTCTCCTCCATTGCTGTCCCCTAGGACGAAAAGGCGGAGGTTGGTGAACTGCAGCGCCCAACGACTTCGCTGCAGCTTTGGAGGTCTGCAACCTCTCAAGGCTCTCGTCAGCCTTGCTGCCAAAAAGGTGTTCACCGTCAAAGGGCATGTTGAGGAGCTGGGACTGCACATCAGGAGCAAACCCTGACTTCCGCAACCACGCAAACCTGCGTATCACGGTGCTCGCCGCCATGGACCTGCTGACGCATTCAGCCATGTCCAAACCCGACTGAACGGACTCAGACATGGCATCCTTACCATCCTGGACCATAGCAAGGAAACCATCCCGTTCGTCCCCTTCGGGAATATGTTCAGCCGCTAACGCAACACAGTTCCACAGAGTGTGTGTGAAACGAGACAAGGCACAAATGGAGTTGGCCGCCTGAAGCGCAATACCACCAGAAGAAAACACTTTCTTCGCCCAGCCATCAAAACGTTTGTCGTCCCTATCAGGAGGGATGGTAGGGTACGACGCCTGCTTTGCCGGGGCCGTGGCCGCCTGCACCACCAAACTCTCCGGAGTGGGGTGCCTGGTCAAGTAGCAGGGGTCGCTACTGGCTGGACGGTATTTTCACGACAAGGACCTGCCCACCGCCGGGAGACTCTCCAGAGCAGTCCAAGCCGCCGCCAGCCTTCTCTGTAAAGCCATATGAAACGGCAGTACCGGGTCAGTTGGGGGACCAACATCAAGGATGTCCGTGAGATCATCCTGCACAAACTCCCCTGGGGGAGCAGACCATCCCAAGTACTCGGAAACCCTAGCCATAAGGCGCCGGTACGAGGAATCGGCATGAGAGCCAGGCTCAGGTCTACAAAACTCTACCTCCGGAGAGGTGTCCAGTCCACTGGCATCATGCAGTGACTGCCTCAAATCGTCAAACTGACTATGGCCCGAGACCATTTCATCTGGAACCTGACTAGGAACCAGGCCATCAGAATCCTCATCCACCTCCGAAATATATTCCAGGTGGCGAAAAGAAGGCACCCGAGAGTGCTTGCTCTTATAACCAGAGCCTTCCTAGGGGGATCCCCGTGCCACGGGGTACCTCCGACACTCCGGCCTCGAAAGGCGTCGAGTGAATCGGCGCCGGCGTCGAGAGAACAGGCATCGGCGCCGAGAGGGTTGACGTTGAGTAAATCGCCGTCGACGTCAGATGCACCGCCGCCAGCATCGACGGCGTCGTCACAGTCCTCAAAGCCGGAGCTCCGAGCGTGTCCTTCGACGACCTGAGCGTCGACGGCTTTGACGACTTCCTCGGAGCTGGAGCCTCGAGAAAGCCTGTCGACGCCCTCGACGCCTCAGGCGTCGATGTCTTCCTCAAAGACATCACAGGTGCACATGGTCTCGAACGCGTCGAGGACCGGGACCTGGAACGGGTACGTCGAGAACGAGTCCCCTTGTCCGAACGGGACCTCTCCCGTGACTCGTACCGACCACTCTTGCGAGTGGTGTCTCTCGACCTCTCACGGCCGACCCCACTCGGGGGCACGGACGGCTTAGTACCCTGCGACTCAAGAATCGCCAGCATTTTCTTCCTAAAGGAAGCCCGTTCCACCGGCGTCGCACGGCTGGTGGGGTAAGCGACGTGCCGGGCAGAGTCCTCAGAAGAGGACCTGGAAGACGACCGCTGTCGGCGCTTCCGAGAATGCCTCGAAGAGGCCGAGGAGTGGCGAGACCGACTCCTAGAAGGAGACCCACGAGACTTCCGACGATGACGCGGAGAGTCACCTCTCGAATCATCCGTCAAAAGCCCCGCAGACTTCAACTTCCGGGGCTTGGACACCCGACCTACCAACAACTTCTTCTTACGTTCCCGTAAGGCCTTGGACGTGAGCGACTGGCAGTCGATACAGTCATCCATGTCGTGGGCCTCCCCGAGGCACCAGAGGCAGGCGTTGTGCGAGTCTGGCACCGACATCTTGGACCCACACTCCCCGCAGTTCTTGAAGCCCGGACACGGGGTCGAAGACGAAGTAGAAGACATCTTCTTACGAAGGATTTACTCCCAAAAACGAACAGGTTCGAAGAACCGAGAAGAACAGAACTCCAAAGATTCGAGGCGTAACCGAGATTCACGAAGCAACACGTTTGCGGAAAAAACGGAACTGAGGCTACGGGCGTCGTGCGTCCTACTTATCACATCGGATGACGCCGGACGTCGGAGGAGGTCCTCGACAACGGCGCATCGACGTCATCGACGCAGAAAAAAGTTTCCGAAGCAGCACAGCTGTGGTGATTACATGTCAGATATGGAATACGTCGGAGGACCCAATCCTCTCGAAAGAGCCTGTAGTTCGCTAACCCTTCTGATAGAAGAGATAGCCACTAGGAAGGCTGTTTTATAAGTCAGGTCTTTCAGACTTGCTTTATGCATAGGCTCAAAGGGAGCTCCGATGAAACTGGTCAAAACCACATTCAGATACCATCCAGGGGCTGGGTGGGAGATGGGAGGATAAATCCTCTTAACCCCTTCCATAAAGGCTTTAATCACCGGTATTTTCCACCAAGATACCTTTTGTTGTGATGTGGTGTAGGCTGACAGAGCAACCAGATGAACCTTTAGGGAATTGAAGACTAACCCAGAGTCCAACAGGTGGGTTAGATAAAACACTATATGTGAGGGTGAGCAATCGATGGGATTGACGCCCTTGGAATTGCACCAGATGACAAAACGTTTCCATTTGCTGGCATAGCAATAACGTGTATTAGGTTTCCTTGCTTCCCTGAGTATGTCCATGAACCTCTGAGGAAGTTGCAGGTGCCCAAACTCTATGATCCCAGGAGCCAAGCTGCTAAGTTCAGAGTTTGTGGGTATGGGTGTAGGGTCTCCCCCTGGTCCTGAGACATGTTGTACGGACAGGGCAGCTTGACTGGTGGGGAGAGGGACATTTCCATCAGGTGAGCGAACCAGGGTTGGCAGGCCCACATGGGAGCCACAAGTATCATGGTAACTGGTTCCTGGGGCATCTTGTGCACGATCTTGCTGAGAAGGGGAGTCGGGAGGGAAAAGCATAGGCACATTTCCTCGACCAAGTTATCCAGTGACCGTTCCCCTTGGATCGGTTCTGGGGGTACCTGGGGGCGTAGTCTTGGCATTGAGCGTTCTCCTGAGTAGCGAACAGGGCGATCTCTGGGAAACCCCATTCTGCAAAGACATTGGACACAATATCTTTGTGCAGTCACCATTCGTATTCTTCTGGCACAGGAAAATCTCTGCTGAGTATGTCTGCCAGAAGATTGAGTTCCCCTGGAACATGTTGGGACAACAAAAACATCTTGTGTTTGAGAGCCCATATCCAAATGTTTTGGGACAGCTTGGATAGCCCTGGAGAGTGAGTGCCCCCCTATTTGTTCAGGTAATACATTGCTGTAGTGCTGTCCGTTAGGATCAGCACTGTCTTCCCTTGCAGTTGCACCTGAAAGGCTTTCAATGCTTTGAACACTGCTAATAGCTCCAGTAAGTTCATATGGTTGGACGCTACTTGAGGGGACCACACTCCATGTGCTATCTGCTGAAGCAGGTGAGCCCCCCATCCTGTGAGAGATGCGTCTGTCTGTCCACTGCAGGGGTGGTGAAGGTCTTCCCCTTCAAGAGGTTTTCTCTTGACCACCACTGCAGAGAGAGAACAAGGGCTGGCGAGGCAACTAACAGATCTTCCCATTGTCCGCTGGCCTGACACCAGTGGCTGTTGATCCACTCTTGCATGGGACGCATGCGCGTGGGGAACCAAGTATATACATGACGCCATCATCCCTAGCAAACGCATGGCTTTGCGTACCGTCACCTCCTGACTGGCTACATATTGAGGAATCTGAGAGAGCATGTTCTGAACCCTCTCGCTGGAGGGTAAGACAAGACCGTCTAACATCCGAATTAGTGCTCCCAGAAATTGTTTCACTTGGCTGGGGACTAAGCTGGATTTCTTTTCGTTGATTGAAAACCCCAGGCTGAAGAGGAGATCTACTGTTTTTTGGGTGTTCGAAAAACAAGCGTGGAACGAGTTCCCCGTAATGAGCCAGTCATCGAGGCAAGGGTAAACTGGGACTGACAGTCTGCGCAGGTGTGCTGCTGCCACGACTTTGGTAAACACCCTTGGCACTGAGGCGATGCCGAAGGGGAGTACCTTGAATTGGTAGTGTTTGTCTGGGATCATGAACCTTAGGTATTTCCTGTGCGCTGGCAACATTGAAATATGAAAGTATGCATCTTTCATGTTCAATGTTGCCATGAAGTCCCCTTGTTTAGCAATGGGATCACCTCCTGCAGTGGTACCATGCGAAACTTCTGGGGTTTTATAAACTTGTTCGCTGGGCGCAGATCTAGAACAGGACGCATGGTGAGATACTTTTTGGGTACAAGGAAGTACACTGAATAAATACCCTTGTTTACCTGAAGAATAGGGACGGCTTCTATGGTGTCCTTTCCCAGTAGTGCTTTCACCTCTTGGATCAGGTTCTGTAGATGGTCCGGTGAAAGGCGCCGTGAGGGCGGCGGTCTGAACTGTGGAGGTCGGGCGAATTCCACGCAAAAACCGTGGGTGACCATCTTTAAGACCCACTGGTCGGAAGTTATCCCCTCCCATGCCTTGAGGAAAGATGTTAATCGCCCCCCGACCAGGGAGACATGGGAGGGGACCTGGACTTGGTGGTCATTTCTGACCGGCGGCTGTGGCTCTTCTGGGATTGGGGCCTCTGCCTCTACCCTTGCCGCGTTTCTGACTCCTTGAGGGGTAGTAAGTGGGGCTTCCAGATGTTTGATTTGAGTTGAAGTTACCGGTGCTGTAGTTGTTTTGACCAGCACAGGGCTTGTCCTCGAAAGGACCACCGAGAATTATTACCCCTCTAGGAGGAGGGTTTCTGTGTAATTTGGTGCAAGGACCTTATGGTCTCATGCTCCTTCTTGGCTGTCTCCAACGCTCCATCCACTGCTTTTCCGAAGAGGTTTGCCTCCTCAATGGGTTTATTAATGTGGGAGGCCTGAGTCTCAGGACTAAATCCTGATGTACGCAGCCACAAGTGTCTTTTCAGAAGAGTCCCTTGTGCAAGAGACCTGCCTGCTGTTTCTGCAGTGTCTAGGGTGTTCTTCACCACATTCTGGTTAACCAGTCTTCCCTCTGAAACAATGGAGAGAAGCTTTGTCCTGGCGGGTTCAGGAACCTCCTGGAGGCCTGCTTGGAGTAAGTTCCATTAGGCATCAGCATAGCTTGCTTATAGAGTAATATTATTAGCAACCCAAATGGTGTATGCAGCTGGTGATGTGACACGTTTGCCCAGGGCATACAACCTTTTAGACTCCTTGTCAGGTGGTGATTCTCCCGGGGCAAGGGGTACCCCTGCGCTCTTTCGAGTGGTAGTCACTACCAGTGAGTCTGGGATGGCGTGCCCTTTGATATACAGAGGGTGAGAGGGGGAAGACCGAAACAATTTTTCAACTCTCTGGTTCACTTCCCGTGTCTGAGCAGGTGTGACCAATGAGGGGGCTACCCGTCTCTTAACAGAGTTAAGGAGGGGGATAGATTGACTCGCCAGAGGTTTTTCCTTAATATCCTCCACGAAATCCTGCTTAGGTACCGCCTCTTGAGTGGCAATTTTGAAGTATTCAGCTGCTTTTTTCAACATGGAGTTGAAAGCCATTTGGTCATCCACAGGGGAGTCCTGGCGAGCCGCGGTGGACGGAGGAGAGTCTAGGCACAAAATATCAGTGTCCTCATCTTGCTGTGTCCAAGGGTCTTGACCTTCCTGCTGGGTTTCCTCCCAGTTGTCCGTCGTATCCTGTTATCCCCCAAACATAGACTCCATACCTTGGGACTGACTACTGTCTCCCAGGGCATGTAAAGTCACCATTGGCTTTACTAGTCTTAAATTGTGAACAGAACCAGTACAAACCATCATATTGTGGAAGTACTGGTAGGGGTAATTCGATTGCCCCTGGGTCTGTTTTCCAAGGGGGCACTGTCCAGTCTCCCCTTGTCGAGTTTCTGGCTGGTGGCAGTGGATACCAAGCGAAATATTCCACTGGAATATATCCTATGGGATTTTCCCATTAATTTTAAACGCACCATTTTTTGGTGCAATGTTAAAGATACCGCTGGGTTATTTATTTAATATTTATTCCCCGGTTGGGTCTTTTTGCCAGGACTCGGTTTTAAAATGGCGTTTGTGTTCGCCTCTGAAACCCTAACCCAAGTCGAGCCCTTTGTTCCACTTTTGGCGGGCTTCTGCACAGAAGCCTCCAAAAGGGGAGTCACTCTGTCTGGGTCTACAGGATGTGTGGGAGGGGGGGGAATAGGCACCCTGGACTATGTTGCCTTGGCAAAAAAAGTCGCACTCTTGTGTGATTGGCTCAGTGGTGAGCCGCCCGGCTCACCACTTAGCATGTTTGATTGACAGCTAGGCTGATGAATGTGGGTTTTCTGCATAAAAGCAGGGCTTTGGGGACTGGAACTTTCGAAGTCGCCACAGGACCTAAAGAATCCGAAGAGGGGAGAAGCTGTGCTATCTACAACGACGACACCACCGGTGGAGCCCTGCTGTACGAAACTCACCACTTTCCCGACGACAGAGGAGATATTCTTCCATGAGTCTTCTTCCCCTTGAGCTGGTGGGACCAACCAGTTCGCCTTTTTCGCCTTCCTGGATCGTCTTGTGGTCTAATCGCCCGTGCCAAGCAGCCCGGCGGCCTGATAGCCACGCTTCACCACTACCGCGAATAAAAGGGTAGTACCTTTTAACCAGGAAACTGATGCTGGTTTCTTCCCTGGCAGTGCAACGACCTCCAGCTTTCCTCCACGTCGAGATCCTCTCTTCCCCTGGACAAAGCTCCGACTTGCACCCGCTGCCAGGAACAACTGCCCTCGCTGGAGCTTTCTCACTATTTCAGGTACTGTGTCCCGCCTGGTCTCCCTTGCAACAGACTGTCCAAGGTGTCCCGTGAATCCTTGACTCTCTATCCTGGGGTGACCTTGGACCTGTTAACATTACCTTTCTAACTTGATCCAACCTCTTTTGACTTTTCTGCAAAGACTGAGTGCATTTCCACTGTGTGATATTGGGCACATTCCGCCTTGCACTCTCCAAGAGTGGGCCTGGCCTATAAACTTTTTGCTCTACAGTAGACCCTGCTTTTCTTGACTTGCTGTGGTTTCTTAAAAGTGTTGGTACTTGGTGATTTTCCTATTCTGCCTTTTCTCTCCCTTTTTAAACAAATTATTGGAGTGCCATCTATGGTTACGCGCTCACCTCTGTTTTGCTAAATAAGTGGTGTCTTAACCTAGAATTATCAAATAATTAGGGAGGTGTATATACTTCTAGTGATTGTGTTTGAACTTGCTTGACATATTAGCACCAGTGTATTTTTACAAGTGTGTTTTTAAATAAATAATTATATACTTTTATACCAAAGCTCTGGTCAGTGTTTGCTTGTGCTACTGTATTTTTAGCCCTATTGTGTATACTCTATATACTGCCTAACTCTTCTTGAGAGAAGTCTGACTGCTCAGCCATAGCTACCAGGTAAATCTGGGTGGTACAGACTGCTACCAATTGGGTTTACTGCTAACACCTGTAGTCTTAAACTTTTTGGAGTGGTCCCCAACGGAACTGCACAGGTTTCTGCCTAACAATGTCTCTATACGTGGCCATATGGACCACGTCTTCTTGTTGGGAAACATGAGACTGAACTTCTTGAATTTGGGGGTTTGGGTCTACCCGAGCCCTTTTCGGGGAGGATGATCAGAAGAACTGATAATCTGCTCCAGCCGATCCATACAACCCTCTAATTTTTCTTAGAGGACTCAAACGGGCCTATGCAAGGAGAAACCACGTTCTCTGCACTGTGGCGTCGAAAGGAACCTCTCAAGGTTTCGGAGAGAGGCTCGTGACTATCTACGTAAGTTTCATCGGAATCAGGAAACCAATCCGCCGAAAAAATTTCCGCGGCTTGGCCCATTTCGGGCCTGCTGAGGCCTTGGAAATCGCCAAAGCGTCGGGCTCCCGAAACTTCGACTCGTGTAGTATTTGG
Organism: Ambystoma mexicanum; assembly: GCF_040938575.1. Lineage (NCBI taxonomy): Eukaryota > Metazoa > Chordata > Amphibia > Caudata > Ambystomatidae > Ambystoma > Ambystoma mexicanum. The sequence continues at coordinate 1,119,548,985 of NC_090937.1, read as the reverse complement.
AGTAGCGCCCTTGGTTTGTTTCAATTGCCCAGTCGCAATACGGTGCTGCGGATGCGGGGAAGGCTCTGGATCTGAACGATCCGAGGGAACTGGCGAAGTTATCGGCGGCCCCGTTTTCGACGAAGGTGTCGAAGTTGGCATAGGGGTTGTGTTTTTGGTGCGATACGCTTGTACGCCCACGTCGCCGGGTGTAGTCCATGTAGCAAGACCAGAGTCGAGCCTGGAAGGGTCGGGGACAGGCGTGCGGACCTAGAAGTGTCCTCCTCAAGGTCTATAACATCCGCATTGGACGTTTGGTCATCCGAAGTACCCTGTCACTTTCAGCGGGTGTGGCGGTGGGGGAAGGGGGTTCCACGCGTGACATACCGTACGCGGCCCACCGCTTTACACAGCGGTCCTTAAGGGTCTTAGGCTGAAGGAGTTTGCAAGCCGCACACCACTTCTCATCGTGCATCCTGTGTTCGTCCTTCCAAGGATATCTGACCTTACACTTAGGACAGAATCTAAAGGGAGTCCTTTCCATAGCTTAAGGGAAGGATGACCAGACCAAAAGGGAAAAGAGGGGAAAGGAGGAAAGACATACTTTAGACAATATGGCCACCCCGACCCCACTCTCCCCATTGTATAGGTCGGCCAGAGGGCCCGACCACGTGGAAAGTCCGGCTGACGAATCTTCGGCGCCAAAATCCACAGCCGTAGACGATTCCTCTGTAGTCTCCGTCAAAGAGGTTCTTATTAGGCGAAGTGACTTAACGGGGAATAAACCGACAATTTGGTGAAGATAAACAATGTCTCTAGTAAGAGCTCCGCTATAGGGCGACCAGTATCTGGGCGGAAATAAACAATCTGAGGGACCTCGGCGCGTGAGGGATTTTGGGTACTACACACGTCACGATAGGGATAGTGTTACGGACACCCCTATGCCAACGTCCCCTTTCGGTCCCCGAAAGACAAGATGCAATACTCCGCGGTTACCACTGGATGTTGGACCATATGCACAGCATGTGATTCTAAGCAGATTAACAAACATCAAAAAGAATGTTACCATTTGGTAAGTAACTTGTTCTTCGAATGGATTTTGTCCTCCAACGTATTCCACATCTTTGACAGACTCCCAAAGCAGTACCACAAAATGGAGGAGGGAAAAGAATTTAGAGTGCCCAATCAGATGGCGGAATAAAGAACCGCCTTACCAAATGCCATATCTTGACCATGGACTAGATCCAGGGAGTAATGCTTAACAAAGGTGTGGAGCGAAGCCCATGTAGCAGCATCACAAATATTCCTAATAGGATCACCCCGCTGAAGGGCGATGGAAGTAGCCACGCCCCTAATGGAATGAACTTGCAACACTTCAGGAGGGTCCTTACCCGCCAAACGGTAACACTCTGTAATGGTGAGGATAATCCACCTGGACAAGGTCTGTTTGGTAACAGCCTGGCCCAAACGGTGTCCAGCATATCCTACAAAGAGTTGATCGTCCACTCTGAGCCTGGACATCCTAGAAATGTAAAAGCTCAGAGCTCTCCTAGGATCCAACCTATGCAGTCGCTCCTCATCCTTAATAGGATGAGGAGGAGAATAGAAAGAAGGAAGAACCACCTTCTGACTCAAATGAAATTCAGAAACTACCTTGGGTAGAAAGGACGGACGTACCCCAAGTACTACCCTGTCCTTGTGGAACACAGTAAACAGTGGCTTAGAGGAAAGTGCCTGCAATTCAATCACTCTGCGAGCGGAGGTAACAGCAACCAAGAACACTGTCTTGAAGGACAATAATCTCAAAGGACAAGAGTGCAAAGGTTCAAACGGAGCACTCATGAGAAATTTCAAAACCAAATTTAAATCCTAAACCGGCACCTGGAAAGCAGACGGCGGGAACACATTAGTCAGACCTTTAAGAAATTGAGAAATCAAAGGAATCTTAAAGTAAGAACATTCTTCAGACAGCGCTTAAATATAGACAGCGCCGCCAGGTAACCCTTAATGGTAATAACTTGAAGGCCCCTGTGGGCCAAAGAAAGCAAAAAAGACAAAACCATAGGAATGAAGCACTGAAAAGGATTCACATTGTGACCTCTGCAACAGTCGCAGAACTTACGCCAACAGCACCGGTACAGGTAACACCTCCATCACGTCATCCGGGAGGTCCCAATCCTTATACCTCAACCTCTCAGATACCAAGAGTGAAGGTTGAGAGTCTTGACCTCTGGATGGAGAACCTGACACCACAGTCACTACAGTCACCTCAGACCATGGTTGCCAAAACGGCTCCCCCTTCATCAGGTTCCCTTCGTTGGCCCACCAAGAACTGCAACCACTGCATCTTGAGGACCCATTGCAGGGATCTCATCCTCAGCCTGGCCTCTGGCACCAGAACAATGCAGGATGCCAGGAGTCCGAGCAACCTTAAGAATTCGAAAGCCGGGAGACTCTGGGCATGTTGAAACTTGTCCACCATCTGCACAATATGACGAGCCCTCACCTTGGGAGGTGAGCACTTCCCCAAGGACGTGTCCAACACAGCCCCGATGTATTGGAGCCGTTGCGAAGGTGTCTAATGCGACTTCTTGAAATTGAGGGAGAAGCCCAGCTTGTGGAGGGAGCGGCAGGTGAGACCGAGGTGATCCAACGCTTGCTCGGGAGAGTGCGCCCTGATCAGCCAGTCATCCAGGTAGGGGTAGACGAGAATCCCCCCCCTTTCCTGAGCTACGCTGCCACCACCACCATTAGCTTGGTGAAGACCCTCAGGGCAGAGGTCAATCTGAACGGCAGGACCCGAAACTGAAAGTGCAAGTCTCCAGCTGCAAACATAAGGTACTTTCCGTGGTTGGGATGAATCGGCACATGAAATTAAGCTTCCTGTGGGTCCAGAGACACCAACCAATCCTGAAGTTGAAGGGCCTGGAGGACTTGAGAAAGAGTAACCATCTGGAACTTGTCCTTCTTGAGAAGTTTGTTCAACCAACGCAAGTCCAGGATGGGTATCAATCCCCTGTCTTTCTTGGGGATCAAAAAATAAGGGGAATACCATCCCTTGTTCCTCTCCGCTACAGACACCATTTCTATAGTGCCTTTCTCGAGCAGGGTTAAGATTTCCTGCACAAGGAGCGGATCTGGAAGCTTCAAAGAGAGTTTCCCCGGTGAATTGTCGTGAGGCCGCTGTAGGAAGGGAAGGCAGTAGCCGTGGCTATGGTATCCAAAACCCACACGTCTGAAGTAATGGCTCGCCACTCTTCGAGATGCTGAGACAGTCTGGCCCCAACCGGCGAACCTTGGGACATGGCCTCATGACTGTTTGGAAGCGGCTGCGGCAGTGCCTGAAGGCAAAGAGGCAACTGCCTGAGCGGCTTTGGCACCTCTATTTCCCCGACCACCATAGGTACTTTTTCGCTTGCCCCTTTGACTGGCGACCCCTCTCGTTCTACCACAGGAGGAGTAGTAACGAAAAGAACCTCCCCTCCACTGCTGTCCCCTAGGACGAAAAGGCGGAGTTTGATGTACAGGTGCGCTTAAAGATTTTGCCGCAACTTTCGAGGTCTGCAACCTCTCAAGGCTCTCGTCAGCCTTGTTGCCAAACAAATTTGCATCATCAAAGGGCATATTCAGAAGACGGCTTTGCACATCCGGGGCAAAATCTGACTTCCGCAACCACGCAAATCTGCATATAACGGTGCTCGCAGCCATGGACCGGCTAACACTGTCTGCTGTATCCAAACCCGACTGAAGGGATTCGCACATGGCATCCTTGCCATCTTGCACGAGAGCTAGGAAGCCATCCCTTTCTTCCCCCTCGGGAATATGCTCAGCCGCTAAAGAAACAGTTCCACAGAGTGTGTGAGAAACTTGCTAAGGCACAAGTGGAGTTGGCCGATTTCAATGCCATGCTCCCCGCAGAAAATACTGTCGAAGCATTTGTCGTCACTATCAGGAGGGATGGTAGTGTACGCCGCCTGCCTTGAGGTGGCCGTAGCCACCCGAACCACCAAACTCTCGGAAGTGGGGTGAGTGGGGAAATAGCTGGGGTCGCTAACGGAAGGGCAGTACTTCTTTGTCAAAGATTTATTAACAGTCGGAAGAGATTCCGGTGACTGCCAAGCAGCTGCCACCCTTTTCTGTAAGGTGAGATGAAACGGTAACACCGGGTCAGAGGACGGACCTTGATCTAAGATGTCTGTTAGATCATCCTGTACAAAGTCTTCAAGAGGACTGGACCAGCCCAGGATACTCCGAGACCACAACCATGAGCCTCCTGTATGAAGACTCAGCATGAGCCCCAGGCTCAGGCCTACCAAATTCCACTTCCAGAGAAGTGTCCAACCCACTGACATCATGAAGGGTTTGCCTCAACTCCTCCAATTGACTGTCTCCAGAAAAGATTGGAACCACATCAAGTTCACCAGGGTCCTCAAAATCAGACCTTTCATCCTATTCATAGATGTCGCCCAGAGGGAGTTGAAACCCTGGCCTGGGGACAGAAGAGGGCCTGGAGTCCAATACTGGCCTCACAGACTTTGCAGTAGCCTTCCTAGGAGGATCCATCATATTGGGGTACTCCAATGGTAAATTTCGGGCAAAACTCCCCAAAGGCGTCAAGGGCGCCGAAGGCTTAGACGTCAAGAGCGTCGACAATCTCGGCGTTGTGAGCGCCGAAGGCTTCAGCATCGACACTGGTGCCGGCGGCACCGTGGGCTGATAAGACGGCAAAGCATCGACGTCAGAGGGACACGGCTCTGACCGAGTCAAAGCATCGAAATCCGAGTCGGATGGACACAGCACTGACCGAGTCGACGCCAGATTCGAGCCCTTAGTAGGTTGCAGCGGTCTCGCTGGGGACTAGGACCGAGACCTAGAAGCACATCTCTTGCGACTATCCGAAGCCTTGTCCGAACGGGACCTCGAAGGTTCCGGATGCGAGCCGCGTCACAGACCCGAGCCCGAAGGTGTGCGAGCCACAGTACGAGACCGATCCTGGCTGGCATCGTTAAAAGGTGTGACCGGACTCGTGCCCCGCGATTGAAATATCGCCAACATTTTCTCCTTAAAGGTAGCCCATCCGGAGTCGAGTACTTTCGAGCATGCCGCTTTCCTCGCAGCTCCATCTTCCAAGGACGACGGGGAAGGCGAACGGGGACGGTGGTTACGAGAATGCCGTGATGAGGAAGAAGAAAGGTGGGAACCACTTCGGGACCGAGAACCCCGGGCCTCCTCCCGACGCAGAGAGTCGCCCTTCGAGTCATCGGTGGACACCCCTTTAGATTTCGACTTGGATTTACGGGACTTACTGGGCTTAGAACCCCTACCTGGAGCTTCCCCTTACGCTCCCGCAAGGCCTTGGCAGTTACCGACTGCCATTTTGAACAGTCGTCTGTGTCGTGAATCTCGCCAAAGCACCACAAACAAATGCGATGCGGGTCGGTGATCGACATTTTCGACTTGCAGTCCCCGCAAGTCTTGAAGCCAGAACGCGGAGTCGGAGAGGTCGGAGAAAAAGACATCTCAACGATGAAACACACAAGGCACGCCAAGTTTCATGAAGCAACACGTTCGGGGAAAAAACCAACAGAGGCTATGGGCGCCGTGCGTCCTATTTAGAACATCCGGTGACGCCGCCCTCGACGGAGGCCTTTGAGGGACATCGACCCGACATCATTGACGCAGGACGCTCTCTGCCAAAAAAGTTTCCGAAGTGCACAGCTGTGGACTTTACATGTCAAAGACGTGGAATACGTTGGAGGACACAATCCATTCGAAACATGCCCACAATCTCCAGAAAATGGTCCTAACTGGCCCGCACTTCCATCTCAGCTCTTAAAGCTCTTCAGCCCCTCCTTACCTTCTCAGGCGTCTTCCCAGAGCCTGGAGGCTGCAGGAAAAAATGTGCTCCATCCCACGGCCCGAGGGAAAGGGCACAAAGCGGCAGGACAGCGCAAGTCCCGGATGGCAGAAGCAGCCCAACACGGATCCGGTCCGAGATTGAACAAAAACTGGAAGAGAGTGTAGGTGGCGGTCCAGCGAGCTGCGGAAAAGGGTAGGCAAGAGGAGTGGACTTGTCCTCCTCTACCTCCTTTTAACCATGCATTTTGGCACCGGTGACCGGCCGCTTCCCTCCGCCATCCCCACATTGTTGTGCTGGGAGGGTCACTTGACCTCCCCCAACCAGTCCTGGGCGGCTGCTTTCTGCAGCTGCCAATTTCCCCCACTGTTTTGGCACCTTACGCCCCACCCAACCCAGCAGCCCCTTCACCAGGGGAGGGGTCCCCCTTTCATGAGCCGGGGATGATTGTAATGAGCAAGGAGGAGAGTAGGGAGTGAGATGAGCAGATAGGTAGGGTGGAGCGAGTCCATGGATAGTTTGAAGATGATGAGTTTATACTTAGCCCATTGTTTCATAGACAGCTGATTTAGCAATGGGCAGAGGTGAAGCGAGAAAGGTTGAAAAGTGTGCGGACCGGGAACTTGGAGACTTTGTCCAGAGGTAAAAAAAGTATAGTTGGGAAGGCCATAGAAGAGACCAAGCTAGTAGTCCGATTAGAAATTACTAATGAGGAGATTAGCGGTTTAGCAGTATTGAAAGGAAGAGGACAGATTTTTCTGATATTGAGGAGATTGAGTATGGCTGCAGTGGCAGACTTGGAGATGAAGAGTGAGAAGTTGTGTGATGGATGAAAGAGGACACCAAGGTTACGAGCGGAAGCAGAGTGAGGAATGTAGTCAGGCTAGAAAAGAAGAGATGGCCTGTTTTGCTGGGAAGCAGAGAACCTCTGTTTTAGCGGAGTTGTGCATGAGCGAGTGAGACGCAGCCCAATATCTGATGGCGGAGAGACAGTTTGACATTTTTGACAACAGCTCATTGGTTAAGGAGTCAAAGCAGAAGTAGATCTGAGTGCCGTCAGTGAAGAGTTGCTAGGAGAAGCCGCAAGAGGAGATCAGGCCGCCAAGAGATGAAGTATAGAGTGTGAGGAGAAGTAGACTAACGACAGACCCATGGGGAACTCAACAGTAACTGGGGTAAGTGGGGAGGGAAGGCTGTTCCAGGACACCTGAAATCCCCACTGATGGCTGTGCAATGCACACGGCACATAAGGAGGAGTAGGAGCCACAGTACCAGTAAGCAACAAACATGTTTTCAGAACACATAATACCAATGCAATTTAGTAGAAATGTTAGTTCTCTGCCCATGGATTTCAGGAAATTGTCTTCAGAACTGGCAATACCCTTTTTCCCAAAAACAAAAATCTCTAACCTAATGCATTTACATAGCTGCACAAGGTGTATTTCCTTAACACTCACTTTGGGACATCCAAACCCTAACTTGGGCAACCTGGGTGCATATAAGCCCTGACTGACTTCAAGCTCTCATGGTTACGCTAACTTGGCAATCACACAGACATGAATAATTCATTCAACAAAGTTACTCACCTGAAATTCTACATTTCCTTTTTCGTGCACAGCAACAGATAAAGATATACTTTGAGTAATATATTTTGTGGAAGGACCCTTATTGTAATTTCTAATATTTTTTGTACCCTCATCGTCAGGGACCAATTGAAATCCACCTAATGGTTTAAAAATGAAATACAATATTTCCAAATATAGTGTTTGATCTAAATCTTATGTATTACAAGTTTGGTGGTAATTCAGTAAATACCTTTTTTGGCAGTAACTGAATTACAGCTGTTTTTACAGCAATGCTGAACTAAGAGTTTGACCTTGAAGTGGGGAGGGGCGGGGGAGATTTACCTCCAGCATTATGCTGGAGGTCAATCCCCCACTTGAAGGCCAAAAATCATTGGAAGTACCACACAAGGTTATTCTGCCAAAATACCCTTGGAGTCTTGGACTAGAAAATGTGGGACTTACCTCACCCTTCCACTACTTGCAATCCTGCAGTATGCATAAGAGATCAAGTGGCAGTAATGGTAAGCGAGTATTACAGCCAAATTCGTAATGAAGCCCAATGTACTGAATGAACACTTGAAAATTTAAGAAAACAAAACAGCATTATCTGCACAGACTATATGTTAAACTTGCAAGAAAACATTACCTTAGAGTTCATCTGTAAAAACGCAGACTAATAAAACTGAAGACTAAATGAAAGTGAATTTCTCCAAAACATGTTCAGGGCACCCTTAGTACAGTTTTGGGATATGCGAGTGAAACCATGCAAAGGTACTGAAATTGCTATCACACAATGCACTGTACACTGACCTTCCTCTTGCACTGGTGGCGCTGACAATCACGAGTCTTAGGACACTTTGTTTCACATTGATAAGGCTTATGGCAGGGCATTCTTTTCGTATGCTTTCCACAGCGGCATTGTTTCTCAACTTCCTAAACACGAAAAGAAAAATATCCATAATTCTGGAATAAGGCAAAGTGAAATAACTCCAGATTTATAAACAAAACCGTGTATAGCTAGTATGTAAACCAGGCCTCAAAATTTCAATTAGCTAATGGCTAGTGAAAATGGACTCTTGGCAGGTAAGACATAGCATGCTCTCTGTATGTGGACAATTGAGAGAGTGACTTGGTATGCTTGGATAGTAGCTTGCACTTGATATTGTTACGCCTCGTGTGAACCCTTATCAAGGTGAGGAGAGAGTGTCCAAAAGCTCAAGTAGCTTTGGCATCAGAATGGTGTACATTAATAGTAGAGGGAATTTGATGCAAGTGTGAAATAGAAAATAGGTAGTTCAATATTCCAACGTTCCACTCAAAAAAATGAAAAAGAGGAATTGGCAGTTCTGGCTTTTACAAGTTCACTCAGAATACAGGGTGATGTAACCAACAGAACATGGGGGTACATACATTCATAGCAAATGAGGGAGGAACATTCAGAGCAATTGGGAGACGGGCAGGGGCACAGCACTAGGACAGGTGAGTGTTGGGTATAACTTTCATATATTTATGATTAATCTTCCTGACCTGCGTCAACCCCAGAACATTTTGCTAGGACTTGGAAATTATTTTTCCTTGTCCCTAGGTGAGTGGGAACATTTTTCCCCTCTCACCTAGTCTTTTACTCTTTTTATGGGTGACCTTTTTATGTCTCTCCATAGTGTGTGATTAGAATTATAGTTTCATCTAACTTTTGGGCTGACTAATGTACTATGGCAGCACACAACATTTAAATGCAGTGGTGCTGGGTTGCTTTTGGGCTTCCCTTTATAATAATTTCTTTTTAATGTACTTGGGTAAACTTTCCATCCACTTTACATTTTATATATAGTGAGCCAGCACACTCCCACCTTACATGGAGTGCTGGGGTGATACACTATCCTCTTTCTCGCTTAGCTGGTAAACTCTCTGTTACAATTACAAGTTAACTTGAAAGTTTGGTGGCAGTGAAACTACTTTTATGACTTATTATTATTCTTCGTAGGCTGTCAAATCAGCTGCAGGAATGCACAGGAGGGTCACCATTCTGCTAGACCGGTGGGCTCCTTTTTTCGTAATTTCTCGTATGTTTGTTGTTTCTTGGGTCTTCCTCTGCAGTCCTAGGCGGGAAAGATTGTGGTTGAAGTTTTGTCGTTGGCAGGAATCCTTTGTATTCCCCGCCAAGGCTCCAGAATGTCTGTGAAGGCAGGAAGCGAGAGAGGAGTCCAAGTCTCCACAGCCCTTTGTCTTTCACCTTGCCTGAAAGGAACCAGTTCCCACTGCTGGACAAACTGTCCCAATTGGACAGCCAGCCACCCCTTTCCGTAAACTGAAGGGAGAGTTTGCAGAAGTTATGCTGTAGTTCCTGATAAATACTCAGATCCTGGAAGCTGATGACAAATCGACCACTGGAACCAAATCCAAAGAGGAAGATGAAGAAACAACAGCTGTAACCATTTCCAGTGAACGAAGAGCCTGCTTCCAAGCGACCGGGGATCCTGAATGCGACAACTCCTTCCCAGAGTGTGGTGAGATCCACTAGTCTTGAGAAGATCTGCAAAACAAGCCTTCCCTCCCAGTGCTGTGACCTTGCTGGGCAGCAAAACGCCAATACCCAGGAACCTTGAGCCAGCCAGTGTACGGTGCATGATCTTACTAAGTCCGATTTCGGCCAAAACATTGGTGGACTCCTGCTGGTCCTCCAGCGACACGATTCGAATCACTAAAGTCCCCTCACCAGAGTGCAGGACCGAGAGAGTGAAGAGAATCCGCCAGCGATATTCGTTCTTCATCAGGTACCTGCAAAAGGGTGTTCAATCCACAGAGCCGCAAGTAGCTAAGAAGATTTATTTGCTGGAAGCCTGCCGCATTGATGATTGATGCCGGTTTTCCTTCAGTGTCCATTTCTTCAGTCTCCAGACCAAGAACCCAAGACCAGGTTCTGTGCTGCCGCATCCTGAAGGAATCCGCCCAGAAGCTCTTCCTTTCTGCTGAGGTACTGTGTTGGCTTGGGTACTACTTACCTTACGTCTTGTGTGAATCCTGTGAGGCTGAGTGAGTGATTCATGTGGTTGGGTGTTTGTCCACCAATTCGTCGCCCAAGGCTGGAATGCATATAGGGAGTCTTCTGTGAAGTCCCTAAAAACTTTTCAACTAACTCTAAAGTGATACTTTCATCTGAAGAGATATAACCCTATACTGACCTGCCTACAGCTGGCTCCTCGATCACTAGGGTCCCTCTTCTGCCACTGAGAAAACTTGTGCTCTAGAAATAGGGAAGGACTTTAATGATAAGGCTTCTGTCTTGAAATCTGTAACAAGTGTTGAGTACTTACTTGTAAATGAGTTGAGTAACTTTGGTTCCGTAATAGAATAAGTTACGAAGTGTCTAAAAGTTGATACTTACCCTTAAAGTTACTTGTTGCCCCTTTAAAAAAAAGTATAGAAGTTATTTTATTTGCTTTTAACTGTGGGAGTGTTTGCTGAGTGTGCTGGTGATTGTGATTGCCCATTACTTTTAGTGCCTGCTACATGCTTCAGAAGAGTCTGCCCTTCATTTCCATCAGAGGGAGAGTTTTGCAACCTACAGAAACACTCAAAGAACACCCTTACGCGGAACAAAGCGGAGTGTTTGCTGAGTGTTCGCTGATGGAGCCCCCAGTGGACCTTGGCAGACTCCAACGGACGTGTTTGCAAGCTCGGTTAAGGAAACAAGGACAGACAGAAACTATGGATGAACCTGCATGAAGCGAGCTGGAATTGGAACCTACGCAAGCGACAGGTAATACTGTGCTGGATTCAACCCTTTTGTACTCTGAAGTGTTTTCAAATAGTAACTCTGTGACTGTGCCTGTGCTGGGGAGGGCGGGGGTACAGATGGTAAACCGAGAGATAGAAAAACAAGTGGACAGAAAGTAGTTGGATAAAGGAAGAAATGCAGTTAAATCTTCCATACTCATTGGTCCATTAACTCCTCCTCCCAAACAAACTGTGGCGGGTAGGAGTTTGTTATTGACAGCCGTTGGTTGTACATCGAGGGGAAATGCCAGCCCCTGCTCTGTGGATAAGTGGAAAAACTTATTAACAAAACAAAGATCAAAATCAGCTGTGAATTGTAGAACTTTGAAGTGGCACTTTAAACGGACGGAGGAGGGTGCTGCACTGAAATCGAAATCAACCTCTGGTTCATTAATTGAGAAATAAATAATCCCTAGTGAGTCGACGGAGGGGTGGGGAGACCTACCTGATGCCACTAGGTTGCAATCAGCTGAACATTTTCACTGTTCATTGCCTGCTTCTGTACCATCAAAAGTGGACTTTAAAATTGCCCCACAAGGGTGGAGTGGCTTTACCTCCGACCAGCCTGGTTGAAACGAAAGGGGGTGTGACACCTGATGGCTCCAGATTAGTTAGTCCAATAAAATGTATTCCGCTCCAGACCATTACTATACATCAAGATGTAGGTGGAGTCCAACTTAATTGGGACCATGCCAAAAGTAGCCTCTAAAACTCTACGATGCAGCCGGACTGTCCATCGGAAATGCCAGTAGGAGAGGAGAGGAGCCAGGTTCCATCAGTGAACTGCATAACGCAAGGAGGTATTTTCAGATCTATTGAAGGCAGCGTAGCTCCTAAGGCTGACGCAGTCCTAGACAGTGTTTCACTTTTGAGGGAAGGAAGAACAGAAAAGAGATACACCCACATGCTCCTTCCAAAAGAGTAAGGATAACAGTCGTTTGGGGAGACGACATATTGAAGACCTAGAAAACGATCACAGATGGAGTCCGGTGTCCCGGCTAAACACAGAAGAAGGGAGATGTATTCAGGGGAACTATTGTTGGGTGCACAACATGCCTACCAAAATTATGTGGGATCCGGCCCGAGTAGGGACACTGCATCCCAAGAGAGAAAAGTTTACTCCTTGCGAAGACACAAATGGCCAATAGGAGAGAGAAATCATATGAGGCCTCAGAATCAAAGTCATCAACGGAATCATCAAGCAACAGTGATTGTTGACCTCCTCGTTATCAAAAAGAACCGTGGACCAGATGTCTGTCAAAATCCAAAATGCCCTCCACTAAAATATTGGAGAAGAAAATAGAGCAGGATGATTTACAACACCTGTAAAATACAATTTTGGCGTCTGTTGCTATCACGCTAAATCCATTTCTCAAATTCTATGAAAACCAGAATGAGAACTATGGAAACTTGACCACGTTGATGGCATTAATGCAAACTAAGCTGTCTCATGTGGAGACTTTTTTAACTGCCATTAAGGAGAAGAGCTCCAGAGAAAAAAAAAAGAGAGTTGGAAAGAGTAATTTGAAATCCCTAATTGACGTAACCTAAGAGGCAAGATGTGACAAGAGGATGTTTCTCAAGGGAGTTTGTGACATCGTCCTTCGTTTAAACCCTCTGGAACACCGTAAGGAAGACTTTATTGTAAATCGTGATAAAAAGACTGAGTCGTTTTCAACAGTGATTGAACCTCCTATGGTGAGTCGATTTGATACTTCGAGACAACCATGACAAAGGAAATTGACAACTCAACGAGAACTGGGAAAATAGATGAGGTTTCTACAAAGTTGGTCCCTGGGGTCTCACGAAACAGGGCAATTGTACCTACCCCGGAGCCTTGGATAATCATTGAGGATCTCATAGCGCAGGTCCCTGTAGAGGAGGGAGCATGTAATCAATTAGATCAACCGGAAGGGGAGCAAACAATACAAAATGAAAACAAGGAAGAAGGAGAGGTGGGTGAGTCAAGTCAAGCAGGTGTACTCCCAAAAGCATCAGTGTTAGCGGGTGTGGCAAATAACACAGATTTTTGGCCACAATCCAATAAAACCACAAAGTGGTAAGGTTCAAATGAAGAAGAAGCTGGAGGTAAAGAAAACTAAAAATATGCGAAGAAACAAACTGAGGAAACAATGGGGATCTTGTCATTTTCTAAGAAATCTTAAAAATGTTTTGACCACTTTGATTACTGGTGCAGATAAACCGAAAAGTCCAGACTAACTCTAAAGATAATTTTGGTGTTGAGAAGGCTAAGAGCATAGTCGAGAAGAAACTGCTGACGAAGAACTAATGCAATTATCAATTTATGAAGATTCTGATGTGGAGGATGTGCAGGAGGAAATAGTGCTGTAGCAGGGCACGGTTTCAGGAGAAAATGAAGAAAACTTGGAGACCCTTGGAGAAATAGTTAAATGCAGAAAAGTCTAATTGACAAGGGGTTTAGATAGGTCTAGCCATTACCTGACAATGGAGGAAAGAAGAAAAGGTAAATGGTGTGGTGACTGACCTAGATAAAGCACCAGACATTGTGAAATAAATCATTGAAAACTGAAGGATGGCTGCCGTTTCTTTGAAGAAAATCATGAAATATGAAGAGGAGAACCCAGCGTCCAAAAATGTCAAAGATTCACTCAAAATAGAAATTCAGCTCCACAACCAAGGAAACCACTAATGGGTCAGGGGAAAAAAGGTGGAGAGCTTGGTGGGAGGAGACATGTGATCGAGTTGGAGCGTATCTTAAAATCTAAAGATGGCTTGATCTTAAATAGATCTAAAACTGTGTGTCTATTTCATCCTGTCCCAAGACAGAGTAATTGATAATGAGGACATAAAGATTGTGGATTTTGTAAGTGAAAGAGATACGGATCGAGTTCAGCTCCACATGAAAACTGCTGCTTTAATATCATTATTGTTGGATTGTAGCGATGAACTGCGTGTGTTGGGATTTGAGTTACGGAAACCAGTGATTGTTGTGGGGCAAGGAAAGAGTGGTGGCAGTCATGAAGGAGAAGGATCTGAGCAAAGGATCCGTGGCCCAAGTGTTAAGTGGAACAAAAGTTTAAGCCCTGATCGTCGGACTCGCAGAAATGATGAAAAGCAGGAAAGGGGGAAAAACCTCTACAAGTAGGATGCCGCAGATGAATACATCTAGGCAAATAGACTTATCCCAGCTGCAAATAACAATCAGAAAACCGGTCTCACAGTCTGATCCCACTGGGCAAAAATCTGTATCTAGATCTGTAAAATCATCACTGAACCAGGTGTCTTCATGGGATTGGGTAGCAAGAGCATTGTCTAAGCCCTAGAGCCAGACTGATGAATCCTTGGATGTCTGGCTATGCTAGGGGCTTTGTACATCTTTTCCAAAAATTGGTTCCAGTGGAGGCAAGTGTGGACATTTTATGTTTACAAGAGACCTGGTTAATGGACATGCCTATGCTAGATGGCTTCTCTGTGCATCATAATAAAGTTATTAAGGGAAGCCTAGGGTAGCCTATCGTGGGCCGCTTGATGTTAGTAAGAAATAGCATAGAGTTTGAATATATCTAATCAATCAATGTAAATGCACATATTCAGATTCAGGTCCTTGCCTTTGTTGACCCTGTGTCAGAGAAGCAAAGGCTGATTAACTTGTACTGGAATCCGGAAGCAGCGGATGCAAGTGCTTTCACTGATACTGTGATGGTTAGAATTGATTCGATATACCAAAGAAGTCCTGACGCGGTTGTGATGCTATTTGGGGATCTAAACATAGATTATTTAAGTAAATATGGTCCAAATGGAAGTGGGTCTGGTAAAAATTAGTGCTTTAAACCTAAAAGATCTAAAGAGTGGCTGGATGCAATGGAATTTAGGGATTTAACTGTGTTAAATGGTCAAACCCCTGGTGACATTCCTGGTGGCGTTACATTGCGAAACCGGTTCAGTAGAGCAACTTTGGACTATTTCTTTAGTTCAAGTAACGTTAATTCATATATTCTCCAGTTGGTGGTGTCCTCCACTACTTATAGTGATCATGATTTGCTAATCTGAACATTAAAGATGGACAAAAAAAGGTGGGTTGGAACCTCAAGGTTGAGAAAGAAGGAGGAAGACAGACTACGATTGAAGCCTGGGGTAGTCCCTGATTTCACGGAGCAGTTAAAATGTTGGCAATTAAATAATGTATTGGGTGTGGAATATGATTCCATCCTGGTAGCATTTAGAGAAAAATTGTCAAAGCAATCAAGACCCTTCTTTAAGCCAAAGCACTTGTATGATAAAGAGGTTGTTTTGAAGAAATGGCAGTTGCAGAAAGATTAAGTCCCTAGGGAACTGCCACTATGGGAAGAATGAGTTGGTTAAAAGGAGGAAACGGGTTGGTCACCAGGGGGCGCACAGATGAGTTCTAACTCTGTGTGAGCTCCGTGGCTGTGGGTCCTTGATGTGATCAGAGCCCCCCCGTCTTGTGACCCCCCTCCAGACCCAAAACCAAGAAGGAGCTGGTGGAAGACCCCCCTCCTCCCCTGCCACTGGGAAAAAACCTGTTCTAAATCAGACCCCGGAAGGCGGAGAAACTCGATGTTGAAGAGGGGCCGGCACTGTTTAAATTTCAACACAATACAGGGTGTTGCTGGCATGCTCAGCTCTAGGCCCGTGCAGCATAGCTTAACTCCCATCAATCAGTACAGGGACGCGGTGGGCGCACACGCCAATCTTTGGCCTACCACCTTCTCTACCCCCCCGTCAGATACCACTGTAAAGCACAACAGAGCCCGGAGGCTCCAATCACATATTCTATGGCGTGCCCCCATCGCACAACGGGTCAGGACATCGGGGTGCTCCAGCCTGCATAGCTGTATAAAGCCCCACGGAGGTCCAAGCGATCAGCCCTCCTATTGAGCAACACTCCCAGCAGGAGCCGACACACGTCCAACAGCCAAAACCAATGCCCTGAAACAGGCCACATTAAAGAGCCCATATCAACCCAGAACGCAGCGAACCACCTTATTCCCACAACCTGTATGAGAAAAGAAGCTCCGGCCCTGAATAAAGCAGCAACCAATAAGGAATATGCAAGGCTGCCCAGAACAGACGCCAGCTCTCAATCCCTGCAAGACAGACACACGGGCAAGGCCCCAGAAGGCTCCTGAACCAGCCCCCCGTGACTAAGAGACCAAACAGGGAGCACGGAAAACCGACGAGCCCTATGCACCTTTCTCCTGCCACCTAGTGACACTGTGACTCTGGACCTCACCCATTACCTGGAATCACTATGAAGCCATCTGGGGGCACTGTAGTGCAGAGGGTTGGGCCCCCGAATCAGGGGCGTGTGCCTCCTCTGCCGCGGTGACCACCCCATGAATGTTAAGGTGAAATTGGCCAGATACGCCTACACCCCAACCCTGCCGACCCTCGAAAACAGGACTAGAGACAATGGAGACCTCAGATAGGTGCAGCTGCCACCAAAGGCGACATCGCAGCCCTGCTCAATGAAATAAAAAATATCGGCGCCAATTTAGGCGGCAAGATAGACAAGATAACACAGAGAATGGATAACATTGAAGAGAGACTAGAAGGGTTCGAGAATAATCAAGCCTCCATAGACACTCTCGAAACCCAAATGAACCTCAGAATACGAGATATTGAGAAGAGAGAGGACTTAAAAAGGAGAAACAACTTTTACGTTTTTTTGGCATTCCAAAGCACGAAGGTGAAACAGAAGAAGATCTCAAGAAAACCATTCACGACATCATCAAAATCTTGACGGCGGACGAAGACATTGACAAGCCTAAAACAGAGAGAATACACAGAGCTGGAGGCCCACCTGGCGGGCCAAGATCAGTCCTCGCCAGATTTCACCGATACCAGGAAAGAGCCAGGATACTAGAGAAGCCTAGATCGGGAGGCCCCCTTGCCCTTACAGGAGCCCAGATAACCATCTTCCCGGACTTATCCTCACTCACCTTAGCCCTGAGACGCCTCTGTAGCCCACTCACGAAATGGCTCAAAGAGCAGGGAACCCGATACAGGTGGGGATACTCCTTCTCCCTCACCTTCGAGCACTGAAGTAGAAGGATACAGCTACGATCGGAAGAGTAAATCCGCGACTGCATCGCCGAACTTCTAGGAACGGGGCCAAAAGAGGGAGATCGTGAAGGACCCGAACAGAATGCGATGGGAACTCCAGGGACCAAGGAGAAAAAGAGTGATGGGCTCAAGAAAGTACAGACGGGGCAACAACACTCCAGATAGAGACAAATGAAATCATTCCACGACCCGCATCAGAGAGGCCCGAAACTCGGTAATGCAACAGAGGCAACAGTCAAGACCCAGGCAACCCATACGTCTTCAGCATGGGGCTAGACTTGTAGACGAGACCCCCCGTGAAGGGAGGGGCGAAACAACCAGCTGACGACGAACCTCAAACTGCATGTATCAAAATATTTTTTGTTTTTTCTTAAGAGTTTCTGTGGAGTTATAAATGTTGGGGGGGAGAGAGGGAGCGGGAGAGGGGCTCTAAACGTTAAATTGGTTTTATGCGTGATCAGGACCGTGCGGTAACGGTTCCCACCGGTGCTCCGACATTGGACTGACAGTTTACACCCAGTCCAAATCGGACGCCACCAAGTATACACGCAAGCCCTCGACGACAGGGGGAAAGATGAACAAAGAAAACAGATGTTAGGGGATACTGTGTTGTATACCCCTGAGGGGAAGGAGGGGGGGGCGAAGACACCAAAGCCCAAGACGGTCAGGCATACCCACGGAACACCCTGACTTCGTTGGCATTCAGCAACAAAAGATGGGAACAGGCAGACAAACCAAGAAAACACACCAATGGCGAATAACTACAACACGATAAGCGACAGGCCAACCACAATCAAAATTGGGACACTGAATGTCAAGGGACTCAACTCCCCCACCAAAAGGTCACTCGTGGCCAGAGAATTTTTTTTTCTTCATTTATATGGTTAATAAAATCAACCTTTCAAATATCAAGAGATATCACAATATCAAAACACTACATTCATAAAAGCAAATTTGCAGTTTGTTCATTCACCACAGTTAAAAATTCAAAATTAGTTTAACTCAATTACGCTAATTATGAGTATACACTAAATATTTCATCCAAAAATCGTACAATTGCTATTTTGGTCCTTAAGGCAGTTGATGAAAAGATACAATGCCACAAGTTCTTATTAATATGTGCATTTTGGTCTTCAAAAAAATTTCCAAAGCATTTTTGCCGAATAGTGGTTAAATTTGTACAAAACACTAAACAATGTTCCAACGTTTCTTTTTTGTCAACATTCTTACAAAAGCGACATACATTTTCTGATTGCCTAATTTGATTTCTGCGAGCCTGAACATCTAATGTCAGCCAAAGGTTCAACCGAAAACGGAGAAACTTCTGACGAGTCTTTGAACAAGGAAATTTGGCCAAATAATCAGACATTGTTCTACATTGCTTGTGCCCAAATAGAGCTCGATCAAAATCCTTATAATTGAGACATTTATTTTGGGTCAGAATCCAATCATGTTGCTGGACTTTCATTTTGGCACGAGCTTCATTGTTTAACAGTAACTCTAAATCAACTGAGGCATCAGACATTGCATTCATAGTAAAAATACACCATTGTTTTGAAAAAGCCTGATTTTGCTCTAAAAGATGACAGGCCACCTTTCCCAAAATGTCTGATCGCTCTAAAGACAATAGACAGTTACGGAAAAAGGCACAATATTTCCAAATTACAAACGAGAACATTGAGAGTGAACCCAATTCAAATCGAATCAATGGTAAAGGTGTGCAAGCGGGCAAATGTAGTACTTGTTTCCAAAACAAGGATTCAATTCTATCCCACCACTCCACAGGTTTAGGACTGCAAGCCTCAGACCCATAGGTCAAGATTGGCATCACCTTCTGAAGAAAGAAGGTGAGAATGTGTTTACACGTAAATTTGCCAAATTTGGCCATAAGTATCTTTGCTTGCGCAATTAGGGACCGTAATTTGCCCTGGATCTCTATTTCAGGGTCAATGCTTGGTAAAGTATCCACTATAAGATTGCCCAAGTACTTATAGTTGGCTACCTGTTCTAATGGAACATTGTGTAATCGCCAACAAAAAGTTTTAACTTTACAGCTTTCATGCCTCTTACAAACCATTATTTGGGTTTTATTAATATTAATTGTCAAATGGTTCGTAGCTACGTATGTTTCAAGGCCATGCAAGAGTTTCTGAAGACCAGTATGGGTTTTGAAAAAAGAATCAAATCATCGGCATAAAACAAATAAGGAACATTATGCCAGCCTAAGCGGGGAGAGTCGCTCACAATTTGACTCAGAGTTACGCCCAAGTCGTAAATGAAGAAATTAAAAATGGAAGACGCCAAGATACAACCTTGTTTCAGCCCTCTAAATGTTTGAAATTTCGAGGTCAGATCACCACTCAAATTAAGTCGAACCTGCATGGTAGTATTAGAATGTAGTAGAGTGATTAAGGATAATAGAGAGGATGGACAATTGTGTTTGATCAACTTATGCTGTAACAGTGATTGATCAATTGAGTCAAACGTGAGCTGGAAATCTACAAATGCTAGATACAAGGTCTGCCTTTGGGCTGTGTGATCAGAAAGGAGCATTTGTAACGTGATGATGTTAGGGATGGTACCTAGTCCAGTCACAAAGCCTGATTGAAATGGGTCATTAAGGTGGGCCTGCGAAATCCACTTCTTGAAGTCTCTTAAAATCAGTCGAGAATTTAAAAGAGCAAAGCTTGACATACTTTTCTTACAAGAAACTAAATACATTGAAGGGGAAAAAAGAAGGGTCTTAAACGCCAAGACAGGCACTGAACATTGGGGCTCGAGCCCACTCAGAAAAGTAGGCGTTTGCATCCTGGTCGCCAAGGGGATACAATTTCAAGTCCAGAAAACTTGGGCAGACATGAGTGGCAGAGCACTAGTGCTGGCTGGCAAGACACAGGGCACCACCATCACACTCGCATCCATATACGCTCTCAACTCCGGACAGTCCAGGTTCCTACAACACAGTCCCCAAAGTCATGGTCGAAGCAGAGGGCAAAGTGATCCTAGGAGGTGACCTCAACATGTGAGCTGACCCAACTCTGGACAGACAATCTGGAAACCCACAGACGAACACTCCACCAGAAGCTGGCCGCTCGCGATAGTCGAAATGATGGACACTTACAAACTAAAAGATGCATGGCGCCACATGAACCCGCAGCAAACGACATTCACATTTTACTCAGCGCCACACGCCACATATAGCAGAATTGATTACCTATATCTCACAACAGAGCTAACCCGAGGCAAAGTCTGCATCCGACAGATCTCCGATAACATGGTCAGATCACGACATGGTCACGGTCACCCTCAGTCGTATGGCACTCCCCCACAGAAGCTCGAAGTGGCGCTGCAACGAAACGCTCTGGAAAGACCCGGTATTTCACGAACACCTTGAGAAGGAGATTGACCAATACTTTGAGCATAATAACAAAGGCAAAGTCTCGATCAACACGGTATGGGAGGCAGGGAAAGCCACATGGAAAGGTGTACTAATCCAAGAAGGAGCAGCACGAAAAAGAGAGCGCCAACTCGTAGAAAATAAGCTAAGGAACGAAATAACCCAACAAGACCTCAGCGTCCAATCCTCCGGCATTGATAGAAGCCGAAAAATAGAGGCCGCCAGCAAGGGAGAGGAACTGCGTCAACTGGAAACAGACCAAATAGTGCGCAAACTCCAATACTTAAAACAGAATACGAGAAAGGGGACAAAGCCGGCGAGCTGCTCGCAGCTAGGCTCCGTGGACAACGCAAAGAGAGACGGGTGTCAATTATACAAGACAAAACAGAACCCCACAGGGACCACCCCTCCGACATCCCCGAAGCCTTCGCTAACTTCTATGAGAAATTGTACACCTCGGATACCCCAACAGACCAGAGAGCAATCACTGAATACATTAACACGATAACTATCCCTAGCCTATCCCGAGATACAGCACAAGCTTTTGATGCCCCCATCACAAGCGGAAAAAAAAAAATCGCAGACGCAATCAAAAGGCTCCCAACAGGGAAAGCCCCTGGAAATGATGGCTATACGGCATGGTTCTACAAAACCTTCAGCGACACTCTCCTCCCATTTATGGTCAAGCTCTTCAATCATATCCTCCAAACTGGCTCCGCAACTGCATCCTTCTCCGAGGAACTAATTACGGTCATCCCTAAGGAGGGCAAAGACCCCAAACAATGCGCTTCCTACCGCCCTATCTCCCTCCTAAATACGGACGCCAAAATCTACATGAGGGTCCTCACCGTACGATTGGAGACGCATATGCCCGCCATAATCCACAATGATCAGGTGGGATTCATACTTGGAAGACAGGACGCAGACCCAACCCACAACACCCTCCACCTCATACACGAAGCCAAGAAAATGCCAAACACACCTGCACTACTCTCAATTGATGCGGAAAAAGCTTTCGACAGGGTGGAATGTCGCTTTCTGGAGTCAACACTAAAGAAAATAGGCCTCAGCCCTGCTCTCTGACGCGGAATCAAGGCTGTATACACCTCGCCCCGACCCTCAGTTGCAATAAAGTCCCAATATTCTCGCTGGTTTCCCTTGAGCAGAGGAACGAGACAAGGATGCCCCCCCTCAGCAATACTATTTGCGCTATCTTTGGAACCATTGGCACAAACGCTTAGAACAAACAAAGGCGTTGAAGGGCTCCATGTGAACGGAAGAGAATATAAATTGGCCCTGTACGCAGACTATATTCTACTACATGTGTAAAACCCAATGACATCTATCCCCAAGGCGATTCGACTAATTGAACAATACGGCACACTGTCAGGCTTCAAAATTAATAGAACAAAATCCATCCTTTTCCCTCTATGTGAACCCACCATGTCCCAAAGAGCTGAATTCGAACAACTCGGTCTCATCATCGGAGGTCCTACACACCAATACACTCCAACACCTGGGCGTCAATCTGACGAGAGACATCGGCGACATATATGAGGCCAATTTCCCTCAACTCCTCGCCGCCTTCAAAGCGGACCTCACAAAATGGCAACCCCTCACGATCTCCTGGATGGGACACCTGAACGCCATCAAAATGGTTAGTCTCCCACGCTTCCTGTTCCCTTTCCAAGCACTTCCCGTGACAGTGCCAGATGACTTCTTCAAACAGGTGAAAACAGCAATAACTGGATTTCTATGGGAAGGAAAGAAACCCAAAATACCCTACGAAACCCTCATACTATCAGGCAGCACAGTTGAGAGTCCTCATCCTCCATCTCAGAGACAGGAAGGAATTGCAATGGATCCAGCTGGATAACGACAACCTGACCCCTGCAACACTTTCGGAGTGGCTATGGATCCCCAGACTACAACTCACACGAAAACTACGCAACCATCCAATACTGGGGACTATATGGAATGTATGGAAGGAGGGAAAAGCGATGGGAGTGACTACATCGCCATCCCCCTTGAGCCACCGTCGGGCCCCATGTATCAGAGAAGAAATCCCGGAGAACTCTAGATACCAAACCTGGTTCAACGCAAGGCTTGAAAGGGTCGGACAACTGTGGAGAGACGACAAATTCATACCAATCACAGATCTGGAAGACGCCCTCCAACTCCACGCTATCCCGATTTTCCTCTACCTCTGCTTGAAGTCCTATCCAAACGGGAATGGAATACCAAGATACGTAGAGAACCGACTCCCTTCGAGAAAATCCTCGACACAACCTCCACAAACAAAGGCCTTATTGCGTGTATGTACAGAGCTCTGATCAGCAAAGACCAAAACCTGAACCACCGCCACAAAGAGAAATGGGAAAAAGATTTCAACAGAGAATTTGACCAACAGGCATGGGCCACAATTTGCAATACATCGTCCCGAATATCCATCGCCGCGCAATACAAACTACATGCTATAAAATTACTTCATAGGTGGCAGTACGACCCTCACAGACTATCGAAAATGTACCAGACCAACAGCTCAAAATGTTGGAGACAATGCGGGATGGAGGCTAACTACTGGCATATGTGGTGGGATTGCCCCAAGGTCCGTATATACTGGAACAAAGTGCTTGGATGGATCAAAGAAATAGACGGCATCGAGAGGGAACCATCTCCCCTCCTGACTTTATTTGGCCTAGAAGAGCAAGAGGACGAACTTACCAGATTAAAGGGTCTAGCATCCCCACTATTACTGGCAGCGAGGGCCGGCCTGGTCATCAAATGGAAATCTCCACGCCTCCCAGCCATAAAGGAATGGACCACCATTGCAACAAACATATACACGATGGAGAAAATCACAGCGGCCCTCCATGGAAAGGCAGCCCATCATGAGGAAACCTGGTGTGACTTCGCCAACATATATATCCCAAGCCAAAGACAAACGTCATCGGAAGACCCAAAATCACTGTAAATAACACACGATGATGAGACCCGGCCTCCACCCAGCTGCCCAGAGGCGTTCAGGCCTGTCGCCCCGAATGAACATAGGTAAAACAACTGAGATCAACATCCCAGCTTGCGCTAAACACAGACTAAGTCCTTGCCAACAAAATGGATAAATTGGCCAGACCGTCTTGGGGAGGGACTAGAAACACTTAATGTAAAAGGGAAGGGGAAGTTAATTTCGCTTAAAGCATTATTCTGGTTTGACCCGAATAATATACAGATGCACTTATGTGAATACAACTTGACCGTATTTGTATACATTACCCTTGTGTTTCAAAACCAATAAAACTTAAATAAAAATGTTTAAAAAGGAGGAAACAAACCTATAAAAATTGGCTTATCCCATATAAAATCATAATGAATCAAAATGATGCTGAGAAAATGCTAATTGCCTTAAATAAGAACACTTAATCGCTATGGCAAATTATTAACGAGGAATGCGCCCTCCGAGGCATTGCAATTAAATCTGATGTCTGAAAGTGCATGGACCCATTACTTTGTTCAACTATATGCTGCTTACGAACACCAGGTTAATAGGGAGGTCAGTTTTAAAATTGAGGGATGCAATATCTCGTTTGACAGAGAAGAGGTTTTGGCCCAAATTAAAAAGAAAAGTAGCTCTTGAGCCGTTGGGCCCGATTGGCTGACAAACGAAATGTTGAAATCAGCTCTGGATGAATGTTCTGATTTTTGCACACTGTTTGAAAGGATTTTGGCAAGAGGACGGGCCCCACTCTCTTGGAAATCAGCAATAGTGGTGACAATCTTTAAGAAAGGGAACAGAATTGAACCCAGGACAGAATTGACCCCAAAAACTATCGGCCAATAGCGTTATTGGATGTGTTAGGTAAAGTTTTTTCTTCCCTCTTGCCCAAACGGTTGAATGAATGGACTAGAAGTGTGGGATGTTATGATTGTAGACAAACAGGATTTGCAAAGGAGGTGGGCTGTAGCCTGTTTTTGATAAACTTGTTGAAGATGAGAACTATTAAGGACTCAAGAAAATTATACCTTGCCAGCATGATTTGGAATATGCATTTGATAGCATAAATCGGGAGACCCTTTGGATAAAATTGGAAAAATGTGTGTCCGCCTGATTTACTGGCGGCCATAAAAGACCTGCATACTAACACCTCCATGCAAGTTAGTCTCGATCAAACTGGAGCGCTGACAACATGAATCCCAACTTGTAAAGGTTTGAAACTGGGCTGCCCGTTGGCACTGGCCCTATTTAAATGTTATATAGAAGATATAAACGAAACCGTGAGTCTTGGAAGGTCACTTTCTCCTGAAATAAACGATGTAGAGGTGGGTTGGTTACTTTACGCTGATGACCTAGTGTTATTAGATCTGACACCAATAGGTCTTCAGCGTAAACTTGACTTGTTACAGAAATATGTATGTGTCAATAATTTGAAAATAAATGCAAAAGAATCAGAGATTCTGATCTTGGGAAATCAAAGAGAAAGAAGACCCAGAGTTGGATGCTGAATGGAACACAGATGAGGGCCAAGGAGAATATTAAATATTTGGGAGTGAAGTGTGCTGCTCAATGAGCAACCTGTCTACGACCAAAAGTAAAACATTTAATGGCTCAGGCAAAGGGATTGGGCGTAGGTATTGCTTTTATTATCAAAAGGTTGCTCCCTCTCGGACATATGCTGCAGAGGCTTGTTTAGGATTGCCATGGGAGATCTGTGAAATTCTTGAAGTCCAATTTTGCAAGAAGGTATTGAGCCCCTGATTCATGGAATTAGTTGCGCGTAAAACGCAGGTTTGCGCACCATTCTGCCCGAAAATCCCCATACCTCAAACAGACAGAATGGCGTGCAAATCTGCATTTTACGTGCAGATAACTCCATGAATCAGGCTGAGAATCTCCCTATGAGTGTGCCTATGGCAATTATCAGACATGAGATGGGTCTCCAATCCTTGTACTCTAGAGTGGTATGGAATTCTCTTCTGCTATTCAGGAAAATAAAATTACCAACATGCCCGCCACAGTTTGAGGTATTGGCTATGAAGAAACTAGGAAGGGAGGAGTTGTTATTAACTGAGTGGGAAAGACGATGTGAATTAATGTTGGTAAATCTGGGAACGTCCATAGAAGTTCTGTGTAATAATCCTATGCAGGTAAAAAAAAACTTTTATAGGGAGAAAATTGGGGCGAAACTGAATCGAGAAGATCAAACTCAATAGTGCATATATTATCTGGAATGTTGACTGGTTCCTTGGGTGTGACCCCGCCGTACCTAAGGAAGTTTCCCTGTGTAAAACAAAGACCTATTACTGAGGTTCCCTTTGAAAATCTTGCCTATAAGGGCTACTACACATAGATATGGAAGAATATTGTCGTCTGTGTAATAAGGGTCCTGAAACTCTAAAACATTTGATTTTATTTTGTCCTGAATTTAAGATTTTAAGAACTCAGTTTTCTTGACAAAATGGAGGCTCAATTTGGTACTGATGAAGAATGTTGGTGGGAGATGTTGCACAGTGGGACTATACCCAAATAGCATTTCGTTCTTGTAAAGGTCTCGGAAACAGGGTTGGAAAGACTAAGTAAGTGGGAAAATGTATGTCTTATTATATGTTTTATTGTTGAATCTGTTTTCTTTGGAATGTTTTATATTTTAATTTTATGGGTTGATTTTGAGTTATAAAGGGGTTAGATAGGAAAAAAGGCTTAGTTGACAAATGCAAGATGTAAATCGGAGGGTTTGGATTGATTTTGGTGTGTGTGAAAAATAATATATTATGGATTGGCAAAGGTTTGTAAAAACTATATGCCTAATAAATAAATAAAAATAATTGTGGTTCACTCGTCTAAAAAGTAATAGAGTTGGTAGTGTTTTATCATTTGTGTAAAAGCCTACAAATAGGATTTACCCACCTTGATTAGCTCTGCACTCTTCTAAATGTGTTATTGGGGTTTGCTTTACCTGATCTGCTTTAATCCATTTCTAAAACAGTCTTGGGGTTAATCCTTGTCTTTGAGTTTCTGGTAGCCCCTCTAAAAAGAATAAGAGTTCTTACTTATCTATGAATTGATGGATGTGATTTTAAAAGTATAATAGTTGCTTACTAACCTTGAAATACATCGTGTTTTTGTGTATGATTGGGTTATGCTTTCCCTTAACTGCTTCAGAACACATCAAAAAGAGTCACACAGTCAATACTTATCTTAGAATTGTATCCTACACTTCTGAAAAGTATCGTTGGTATAACTGCGCAAAGTTCATATACCAATGGGTATACCAATAGGTGAACTTGAATAAAATGTAATTGTGTTTTGATTTCCCTGAATTGCTTAGTCCAACTCTAAAATAGTTTACTGTGTTCATACTTATCCTTGAGTAGCGTAATGCCCCTCCAGAAAGTATACAAGTTAAGTTACTTCCAAGTTACTCCCACTTAACTGTGTTTGTAAAAGTAACATTGGTGTTGTAACTGTATCCATTCATAAAGAAAGTTACATATGTTACAAGAGATCCTTGTAACAAGTGTTGGTATAACTAGGTGATTCTGAAACTGAATAACACTGTATGTCATGACCAATAGGGTATATTGCCCTTGAATTAATTACTGTAAACTAAAAGTAACTAACCTGGTCTTATTCTCCAAGAATAGCATATTGCCTTTCTGAACGTATACCTTTAGGCTTGACACACCTTGACCTGCTGAATGCTATTCTTAAAAAGGTTATACTTTGGTTTGGCCCACTGTATTTAAAATAAACCATTATTTGTACAATACCAAGTGTGTCAGTGTTTCTTTGAACCATATGTATGCTACAATTTCTTTGTACTGACCTACAGACGTCTTAAGATAAGCCTGATTTCTCTGTCCATGCTACCAACATTCTCAGGTGGTACAGTCTTATACTAAGAGTGGAGTTTTTCTACTGCCTCAGATGAACAAGTTACTTTCTTACCTGGTAAAGTTCTTTCGATGGGATGTTCCTCCGACATATTCCACATCGATGACAGGTAATCACCACAGCTGTGCTGCTTCGGAACATTTTTCGACGTCTGCTTCCTGCATCGATGATGTTGATACGCTCTCCTCCCTCGAGGGCCTCCGTCGAGCCGACGTCACTGTATGTTATAAGTAGGACGCACAACGCCTCCAGCCTCAGTTGTAGTTTTTTTCCCAGAACGTGTGGCACTAATCATCTGCCAGTATGACTACAGAAAGCCTTGCGGGGACATAAACTGCAATCGCATAAGAAATTCTGTAGAGGGGCAGGCCGGGAGGGGGTGATGTGGAATACGTCTGAGGAACACCCCATCGAACAAACGTTACCAGGTAGGAAAGTAACTTGTTCTTCGAAGGGGGGGGGGAGCGTGGCTATCTGGCCATGGAATAGTACGTGCCGCGTGAGGAGCTCCTGATGATCCGACTTTAATTTTGCCAAAGTTACCCGTTGAAACTGCAACGAGCGCCTAGAACTTTGGGGATCAGGCGTCGGAAGCCACACGCCAAGTGAAGTTCGTTGGAGAAGTTCATAGTCCCGGGGAATCGCGAGATATACATGTTTTTGTTGGTACAGCTGTGTGGCCGCTTCGGCACCAAGATGGCGGCTAACAAAGGAGAGGCCTCCGAGGAGAAACGAAACGGATTCCCCGGAACTGCGGGACATGGCTGCGAAAATTGCCTGGAGGAATAGTACAATAGGGAAATATGGCAGAGTGTTCGAATTAGCACCATGAGAGCGCCCGGCCTGGCAAACGCTAATGGAACCTCGTGAATCTGGCTGCAGGAGGAGATAACATTGGATGCTTGGGGGACAAGGCCTATGGAAGTTGAACGAGGAGTGTGAGGCCATAGCCCACCCGTACGACAATTCGAAGTGCCATCTCGAATGTGAGTCAGGAGACCTGGGAGCTAAGGATAGTGCAACAGCTGCACTAAGGTGGAGTCGTACAGGAGTGGAGGGCAGCGCCATGTCGGCGAAAGGGTTGAGAGACAAGACTAAGCAACCCACGGTGGAGGCTTTCACGAAAAAACGCAGCGGACCCCCTCAACATCGGTGCAGAGCATGGTCAGGACCCCTGCGGAAGACCCCCTCCCCCGAAGGGGACAAGCACCATATCCTGGAGACTATAATGGGACTGAGTGCTAAATGGGACTTGGCAATGGCGGACCTACGCACAGCTCTAGAGAATAAGATTGATGCTGTGGGTACGGAACTCACCCTGCTACGTCAAGATGTCAGGGTGCTGGCAGAAAGGACCAGTGGTCTGGAAAGTGGGGTGAAGATAAACACGATGTTAGCACAAGCAATGCAAAAGAGATTCATGTCTTAAAACAACAGGTCGCCAACCTGGAAAATCGTGTGGAAGAGGCGGAAGGAAGGGCGAGGAGGAACAACATTCGCGTGGTTGGCCTTCCGGAGGGGGAAGAAGGCCAAGACCCCACAAACTATGTGGAAAACATGATCCTGCAAGGGATCGGAGCAGGGAATCTTTCACAGGGATTTACGGTGGAGAGGGCGCACCGCGCCCTAATGAGGTAAGCCCGGCCGGGGGCCCCGCCAAGACCGATCATCGCAAGGATCCTGAATTACAGGGACAGAGAGAAGATCCTCGAATATTTTCGTAAGGGCGGTACGATAGAGAGCATCCACCAACATCATAGCATACCCGGACTATACGATACTGGTGCAAAGGCAGAGGTATAGTTACGTCGCCGTCAAAAGAAGGCTGAGGGAGTCAAATATATGCTGCTGTATCCGGCACGATTGAAGGTGCTACACAAGAACAAAGCGCTATTTTTTGATACCCCGGAGGATGTTGTCACATGGCTGGACCTGCAGGGCTGCCCGGAACAAGAAGCGGATCGTGATCGGCAGGATCATACCGAATGAAGATTTTGTAATACGGACATTGTGAGGGTGAGCGGGAGGAGGACCCTGATTGTACAGAGAAACTGTAACTGGCTGAACTTTGAACATAATCTGAGCCTGGTGCTCGACTTGGACTGGAATATAGTGAGTGTAACTGTAATTGGTAACTGTTTGGCATCTGTATGCGTAATGTTTTTTGAAAGGAGCAACAAAACGTGGACGACCTACCCCAATAGATTATTAGTTTCAGCGGCCATTAGGCCGGCTTTACCCTACTGAGCCCTGAGTAGAAGCTTGTGCTAGGCAGGGCTAGATGTGGGGGTGCCTGAGATCCAGGAATGGAGCTGGGCAACGGTTGGGGAGGATATTGTTGGGGGAGGGGTGGGTGGGAAGAAGGTGGGGGGACGGGAAGTTGAGTGTGTGTGTGTGGTTTTGGGGAGTTTGAGTTTTGTTTCGAGCCTATTTGAAGGAATTAGCATGTTGTACTTGTGGTGCATGAAGGGGCGGAATTGGCGGAGGATCGGGAGGGTGCTTACTAACGATCTATGGGGGACCTCAGGATAATAAGGTGGAACGTCAGGGGCCTTAACAGTTATCTGAAAAGAAACAAAATCATGATGTATCTGAAAAGGCAGAAAATAGATATCGCACTACTACAGGAGACATACTTGACACAAGAGAAGTTGGACCTGGTCAAGAGAAAGTGGAGAGGGACTGTAGTGGGTTCGCCATACTCTGCATACGCCCGGGGTGTGTTAATCTGGGTGGCACCGCATGTCCCGTTCAAATCGACACAAGAGGTAGTTGAAACTGATGGAAGGATGGCTATATTGCGAGGGCTGGTGGAGAGCAGGGAGGTATGCATAGTAAATACGTATGCCCCCAACCAAAACACAGCAGCATACTTCAGAGCCCTGTGTACCAATCTGAGTACGTGTATAGGGAGCGCGGTGATCTGGGGTGGGGACTTTAATTGTGTGTTGGATCCTGTGGTGGACAGATCTGATGGCGGGGTGGGTAAGCCTAGCCCAGCGGCGAGAGCGTTGCAGACACTGCTAAATGATTTTGGCTTTACAGATGCGTGGAGGATGAAACATCCCACTGAGAGGCAATATTTGCACTATTCAGCCCTGCATCAACTGCACACTAGGCTCGATTACGTCTTTGCTACAGCAGATGTGATGTCTGAGATTACCCAAATCGAATATAAGGCCAGGGTCCTCTCGGATCACTCGCCCCTGATCCTTGGATGGCAATATTGCCCCCCGAGGGCGAAGATCCCTACATGGTGCCTCCGAGCAGAGGCGCTTAAATATCCGGTCTTTAGAGAAGATATAAGGGAAGAGATTATTAATTTCTTTGAGGAGAATACTGGGAGTGTTGATTCCGCAGGCACGTTATGGGAAGCTTTTAAAGTGGTGATGCGGGGGGCGGCCATTGCTAAGTCAAGAAGGTTACAGGGTGGGGTCTTGGCTGACCTGCAGAGGACGGAAACTGAGCTAGAAACAGCATTGAAGAGCGGTGACGTAGACACGGAGCTGGTACTCCAACTACAGCAACAATGTGCAGGGCATTGGGAAAGACTCTGCAATCTCAATTATAGGAAATATGTTGAGAGGCAGCACGCGGGGGGAGATGAGACAGGCCGCCTTTTGGCCTGGTTATACAAAAACGAGACCCCTAGGCCTCCGATTATGACCATCATTAGGGAGGACGGGGATGAGTTGGCCACGCAAGAGGGGGTTAACAAAGAATTCGTGGAATATTACAGAGTGCTGTACGGAGATGATGAGATGGGTGACCAACGCAAGATAATTGAAACGTTAGAAGACATAGGGCTGCCCAAGATAAGTGAAGAGGAGAGGGAGGAGTTAGATGAGCCAATCACGTTGGAGGAGTTAGAGGAGGTTGTGAAGCAGTTGCCTACCTGTAAGACCCCGGGAGCAGATGGGTTCCCCAGCAAATTCTATAAAGTATACAGAGAGGAAATCCTTCCCCCAATGCTAGACATGCTTAATGAAGCGTTTGAGATAGGACGGTTGCCTGAGTCACTCAGAGAGGCAATCATAATATCGCTGCCCAAGCCCAATAAGCCAGGACATAGATGTGGTTCCTACAGGCCTTTGTCGATGCTAAATCAGGACAGCAAGATTCTCACGGCTGTCCTAGCAAATCGATTGCAGAAAGTGATTGGTAGACTCATACATCCTGATCAAACGGGTTATGTCCCGAACAGGAACATAACACACAACCATAGGCGACTTTACCGGGTGGTCGAATGGGATAGTAAGAACGAGAGTGAGATGGCGATAGTGTCTCTAGATGCAGTTAAAGCTTTTGATTCGGTCAAGTGGTCATGGCTATTGGCTGCTTTGGAAGGGTATGGAATGGGGCTGGGCTATATCAGGTGGGCTAGGATGTTATATAGTGAGCCACTTGCCAGGGTCCGAACTGGAGCGGTGATATCCGAGAGATGGCAACTTGACAGAGGCACCAGACAAGGGTGCCCCTAGTCCCCGATGCTTTACATCTTAGCCCTGGAGCCTCTGGCAATATGCCTTAGGGCACAGTATGATGAGATAGGCATTGAGGTAGGAAGGGAACGACACTTGATATCCTTGTACGCAGATGATTTGTTACTGTACTTGCAATACCCAGAAGAAAATCTCTTATACATACTTGAAGTGATGGAAAGGTATGCAGAGTTGTCGGGCATATCGGTGAACCCCCAAAAGTCTGTCATATTCCCGCTAGGTAGCTATAAGGGGACCCCTGTAGATAGACTACCGGTGCTACAGGTACCATGGGCAACTAGCTCTTTTCGTTACTTGGGCGTAGAGGTATATCACACGGTGGAAGAAGAACACAGACATAACACGGAAGTAGCCGTCGAGAAAATTAGGAACATCATGCAGTTCTGGGCAAGATTGCCCGTGGCGATGATGGGGCGGGGGGCTATGCTTAAGATGGTAGTTCTGCCCAGGCTCCTGCATTACTTTAGTAATATCCCATACATAATACCCAAGAAGTTTTTCAGTAAACTGAACAGCATGTGTAGGGATTTCCTGTGGCATGGTACCTGAAATAGAGTGGCGTTTTGGAAACTGCAGAACTTTTATGAAAAAGGAGGTATTAGACTGCCTCATTTTGAGGTTTATTATTTAGCGGGACAGTTACAATATGTAGCCAAGTGGCTTTCTGATGAAGTGACCCCTGAGCACAGGGTGCTTGGACAGGACTGCACAATGTTTTATTTGAAAGAGATGATTTGGCTGTCTGAAACCGAAATGAGGGGGCGTCCTGCGATGTTGAGGCTTGGATGGAAAATTTGGCGTAGGGCTTGTCGTTTGATGGAAGTCCCATGCCCGTGCCTCCCGCAGATACCGCTGGTTGCTTTGACAGGAGGGGATAATCAACAGAGGGTGATTGTTAGAACCTACTGGGAATCGGTGGGGCTGGCAATGCTAGGCGATGTTTGGCAAGAGGGATCCATTAAGGAGTTCATAGAACTCAACGAAGAGGCGGGGCTACACACAGGCCAATATGTCACGTACATTAGGTTGGTGCGGATGATTAAGAACACCTGGCCAGAGACAGTTTTGATAGAAGAACCAGATGCAGTTTTGGGAGCAATATATGATATATCCGAAGGAGGTCATGAGATCTCGAGACTGTATGAGATGGTGATGGCTAAGGCGGGGAAAGATTTGACGCATCTGAGACTGGACTGGGAGGTGGAAGTGGGGGCCCCGATAGAGTATGGGGTGTGGGAGTGTGCCCTGGGCTACCACAAAAAAGTGGCTAGAAATGCCAGGTTAAAACAAATACAGCTGTATGTAACGCATAGGGCATACATGACCCCCTTGAGGATATCTAAGTTCCGAAACGCTGAAGACAAGTGTGTCCTAAATGTAACCTGGAGAACGCTGACATGACACATATGTTTTGGTCGTGCCCGATCATTAGGTGTTTTTGGGGAGAAGTGCCGCAGAAACTGGCTGATAAAGGGGTTACTCTTGTCACAGATACGGCCTGGGCCTGCTTACTGGGCGGGTTTCCTAGGCCACGGAAACTTAAGCATATTGAGAAACTGAGAAATCTGGCGTATGTGCTTGCGAAACGTAGCATCGCCATGGGGTGGAAGAAATGCCACAAACCCAGGGTGGATGTATGGTGGAAGGACTTGCAGAAATGGGCGGAGGCTGAAACGGTGGCATGGCAAGAAGCGAGTAGCCGGGCTGATGAGGGGGAGGCGGGCACCCTGTTGGCTTGGAAAGCGCTAATAGCAGAATTGTTTGGAGTAATATCAGTTCCAACTGACTCCTAAGAGAACGAAACCCAGCAGCATGTGCCAGACATTGAATGAGATTGACAAATAGGCTCACGGGGGGAGGGAGGGGTAGTGGGAGCAGTGATTAAGATAATTTGATGTGTAATGGAACTATTATGATTATGCTGCTTGTTTGGTTTTTGTCGTTTTGTTTGCATAAAATCAATAAAAGGAAAAAAAAAAAAACTTGTGCTTCGAGGGGATTGTGTCCTCCGATGTATTCCACATCTATGACAGACTCCCAAAGCAGTACCAACGTATGGAGGTGGGAAAAGAAGGAACAAGTTACTTACCTGTAACTGTTGTTCTCCAGCATGGGTCTGGCATGGATTCACATGCTCATGAATATTCCCCGTCGTCAGGCCGGGAATCCTCGGTATAGAAAAAAATCAGTATCAGTTTCGTTTCTGATCTGTCTTTCTTAGTAGTAACCAATCACTGGTCTCTGGGTCATACTGTCCCCAGCCAATGACTGCCCTCTCCCTAAGCCCCGCCTCTGGCAGCCATCCTCAGATTTAGTAGCACGTAAAGTGGCAGTATGACCAAGTGAAGAGCCGCAGAGGGGTAGGCGGGAGGGTTCACATGCGAATCCATGCCAGACCCATGCTGGAGAACAACAGTTACAGGTTAGTAACTTGTTCCTTCTCCAGCATGGGGTCTGGCATGGATTCACATGCTCATGAATAAAAGAATACATAGCAGTATACACATGCACAACCACAACCACGGGAGGTGGCAACAGGCTCAACATTAAGCAATACAACAACTCAACATTAAGCATCTCTTACCTCCTCACCAGGCTCACCTTAAGCGAACAGGTTGCGCAGCACTGCTTGGCCGACCCTGGACTCCTCCCTGGAGTCCCGATTGACGCAGTAGAATCTCGTGAAGGTGTGCGTCGACCTCCACGTCGCAGCCCTGCAGATGTCGAGCAGGGGCATACCAGAAAGGAACGCCCTGGTAGCAGCGATCGCTCTGGTCGAGTGGGCTCTCGGACGGCCGGGCAGCGGTCGGTTTGCCAACCGTTGACAGTGCATGATGCAGCCGGAGAGCCATCCAGAAATGGAAGCCTTCGAGAGAGCCTTCCCTTGATTCACAGGTCCAAAGTTTACAAACAGCTGTGATGTCTTCCGAAAACTCTTTGTGCAGTCCACGTAGAACTTCAGCGCTCTAGCTACGTCCAGCGAGTGCGGAGTCCTCTCAGCCGGCGATGAAGGCGACGGGAAGAAAACTGGCAACACCAAGGGTTCGTTGAGGTGGAAGTCCGACGGCACCCTGGGCATGAAGGAGGGCTGCGTCCTCAGCACCACCCTCGTGTCGTGAAAAGTCAAGTATGGTGGCTTGCAAGATAGGGCCTGGATCTCTCCCACTCGTCGTGCGGAGGTGATGGCCACGAGAAAAGCTATCTTCCACGACAGAAACTTCAACGGTGCTGAATGCATAGGCTCAAATGGGGCCCCCATGAGCCTGGTCAGCATCACGTTGAGCTCCCACGCCGGGGCATGGGCCTTCACCTGTGGGAATGATTGGAACAATCCTTTCATAAATTCCTTCACCAGCCGATGAGACCACAAGGACGCCCGTCCCGTAGTCCCGGTGTATCGCGAGATGGCGGCCAGATGTATCTTGATGGAAGCGTGAGCTAGTCCAGCCTTGGCCAATGACAGTAGGTACGGCAATACTTGAGGGGCCGTAATCCGCAGAGGGTTAATCTTCTGTGCACGGCACCAGAGAGAGAACCTCTTCCATTTATGTCTGTAGCACTTGAGAGTTGAGGACACCCTGGCCTTTGCAAGAACCTCTCTGCAGTCGGCTGGGATGTCATACCCTCAAAATTCTAGTGCTGCAAGAGCCAGGCATGCAAGTTCAGCGACTCTGGGTTGTGATGAAGAATGGCGCCTCCTTCTCTGGAGAGAAGATCTGCGTCCGTTGGCAGCTTGACTGGTGTGGACGCTGACAAGTCCAGAAGGTCCGGGAACCAGATCTGGCTCGGCCACGCCGGTGCGACGAGGATCATCCTGCACCGGGACCTCTTGAGCTGGTTGATGAGCCGGAGCAGCAACGGCAACGGAGGGACCGCATAAAGAAATAGGCCGTCCCGGGGGAACGAGAAAGCATTGCCCATGCTCCTCGGCTGGGGGAACCTGCTGGCGAACCTCCGGCACTTGAAGTTTGTCACCGTCGAGAAGAGATTGATCTGGGGTTTGCCTCATCGTCGGAAGAGTCGATCCACTTGATCCTGGCGTAGTTCCCACTCGTGGCACGAGCGCAGCTCTCTGCTGAGTGAGTCGGCGATGGGTTTTTTTATTCCTGCCAGATGAAAAGGCACCAGAAAACATCCCTTGGGCGACGGCCCAATGCCACAGATCCTGGGCTTCCTTGGATAGGGCAGGGGATCTGGTTCCGCCCTGCTTCCGGATGTAGAACATTGTGGTGGTGTTGTAGGTGAAGATCCTCACCACCTTGCCCTTGAGGGACGGAAGAAAAGACCTGAGGGCCCAGAACACAGCGCGGAGCTCCAAGATGTTGATGTGGAGTGACTTCTCCTCCGGGAGCCAAAGGCCTCTCGCGTGAAGATCTCCGGAGTGCGCTCCCCAACCTTCCAGGGAGGCATCCGTCGTCACCGTCACCTGGTGAGCTGCGGTCTGAAAGTCCATGCCCGCCGACAGATGAGAGCGGCTACCCGACCACCAGATCGCCTGACGGAACGTCTCGAGTGGGATCCTGTCCTCGAAGCTGCCCGTCGACTGGACCCAGCGGGCGTCGAGGAACTCTTGTAAGGGGCGCATCCGAAACCTGCAAAGGCGCACCAGATAAATGCAGGAGGACATCATCCCGAGGAGGGACTTGATAGATCTTACCCTGGCCATGTCCGTGGCCAGCAGACGCTGCATCTTGCCCAGGATGGTCCTTGTCCTTTCCTCCGACGGCGAGGCCAGCCGCGCCACTGTGTCGAGCTTGGCTCCCAGAAACAGGGCGACTTGCGACGGGACCAGGTGGGATTTTGGAAAGTTGATGGAGAACCCCAGGTCCGTGAGCAGCTGGACGGTCTTTGCAGTGTGCTCCGCGGCGAGCTCCCTTGTCCTTGCCCAGATGAGCCAGTCGTCCAGGTAGGGGTAGACGTGGATCCCCTGCAGGCGCAGCGTGCCGCCACCGGTGCGAGGCACTTGCTGAACACCCTGGGTGCCGACTTCAATCCGAACGGGAGGGCCTTGAACTGGTAGTGCCGCCCTTGGACCACGAACCTGAGGAACTTTCAGTGTCTTTTTAGAATGGGGATGTGGAAGTACGCATCCTCCAAGTCCAACGACGACAGGAAATCGCCCTCCTCCAGCTGTCCCAGCACGTGCTGGAGGGTGACCATCCGGAAATTCTGTGCCTTGATGTACTTGTTCAGTCGTCGCAGGTCCAGGATGAGACGCCATCCTCCTGTCTTCTTCTTTACGAGAAAGTACCTTGAGTAAACTCCGGAGCCCCAAAGCCTCTTTGGGACGAGCTCGATGGCACCTTTCTTGAGCATCGCCCTTACTTCCAACAGTAGTTGAGGTACGTGATTTTCCTGGAACGCGAGGGCACTTCTTCTGGAACTCGAGAGCGTGCCCTTGGGCCAGGGCGTCCAGCACCCAACGATCGGTGGAGATTGACTCCCACACGCTGACGAACCTCGTCAGCCGGCCTCCCACCGGGGTGCTTCGGCGGGGGCCCGACCTCACAGTCGGTTCAATCTTGTTTGGAGGCCACCTTGCCTCCTTGACCTCCCTGTCGACGACGACGGGCACCACCTGACTTGCCGCGTCCCCTGTAGGCCTCCTGAGACGAAGATCTTGCCGCTTGGCGGTACGTCGAGGAGCCACTGCCAGATCCCTTGGAGGCACCTTGTCCGCCTCCGGAGCTCCGAAAGGGCGGCCGTCATTGTTGGAGCACTCCCAGAGCCCGGGCAGTCTCTGTGTCTGTCTTGATAGCCTGAAGGGACTCCTCAACCGCCTTCCCAAACAGGTTGTTCCCGTCGAAGGGCATGTCCAAAACTTTGGTTTGTATGTCCTGGCGGAAATCCGTCGCCTTGAGCCATCCTCGTCATCTCAGGCAAACGCTGTTGCCCAACTGACGGAAACCCGTGTAGGCGATGTCCGTTACCACCGTGATGGCGTGGTCCAAAGCAATCTCACCTTCCTGTAAGATTTCAAGGGCCTCAGCCCTTTTGGCATCCGCAAGGAAGTCCAATAGAGGGGCGATTTTGAACCACAACTCCCTGTCGTAGCGAGCTACGATAGCCAGGGCGTTGGCTGCCTTGATAGTCGTCGCTGCGGATGAGATGACCCGTCGTCCCATCGTGTCCAGCTTCCTGCCCTCGCCGTCCAGCGGGGAAGTTGATGTCGAGGCCGATGCTCCCCCAGCTTTCTTCTTTGCCGCCGCCGAGACGACCGAATCCGGGGTAGGTTGCGCCCGAAGGCACAAGGGGGCAGCGTCGGGGACCCGGTACTTCTTCTCGTACCGGTCCCTCTTTGCAGGCGCCGTGGCAGGGTTCTTGAGGAGGGCTAGCCCCTCATACCAGATGTCATCAAGAAGTAGTACGGCGAGGACCGTCTTCCTTTTAGTCTCGCGCCGTTGGTAAAGGAACCCTTCCATCTTCTACTCTTCGGGGCAGAGCTGGAAGAGCTCGGATGCCCTGGAAATCATGGCATGGAAGGATCCAATCTCGTCGGGCGGGGACGCCCGAGCAGGGGGCGACGGGGGACACGTCCCGTCGTCGCCTCCGTCGTCATCTGTACCTGTCGTAGCCGTGTCCGTGCCTGTATCATCCCCGTGGGTAGTAGACCGGGGGGGAGGCAGAGCAGGCCGCAGAGGTGGGAGAGGTGGCAGAGGATGCGTCCTCCTCTTCTTATGCGGTGGACTTTCCGAAGGTCCCGGCTCCGGTTCCCCCATCGGGTCTGGCTCAGGTACCTCCGTCGGGGGGAGGGGCAACCTTGTCCTCATCTCCGAGCATAAGGACTGAATCGCTGACAAAATGGCCGCCGAAGTGTCCTGCAGCACCGGAAACGACGGGCCCGAGGGCTCTTAAGGGACCTCGTCGGCGGCACCGTCGCTCTCATCATCGCCCTCGCCGGGATCCCTCCCGATGGGCTGGGCCTCCTCCACGACTTCGATGAGCTCTTCAGAGGTCGTGTCCGTATCCACGATGGCCACCTGCCCCTCCCCCTCCTTTTCCAACGGGGACTTCGTGGGGGTCTTCTCGATGGACCTGAAAGACGACTCCCTCCGCGGTGGCAGGGAGACTTTGGATCCTGAGGTCGCCTCCACTGGCGTAGCCTCCACAGGCTGAGCCAGGGCCTCTGCGATATCCTCGATCGAGGTCTTAGCAGGGTGAATTAAGGCCATCGTCACCTTCTGTACGCCTGGGGCCTTTACCTTGGGGGGAGGGTCCGAGCCTCGCTCCCGCTCTGGCGGAATCTTCGAGATCGACCGGGGCCTCTCCAGAAGCTTCGCCGGGTTCTCGGACTTCCTCTTACCCGAGCCAGAGCGTTGGCTCTTGGTTGATGGCGCCGGGGAGGATGCGCCCTGCCTCGCAGCCAAGGAGCCCGACCGTTCGGCGCTCCCGGTGCCCGCGGACACACAGTGCTTGGCCTTTTGTTGGGCCCCCGTCGCCGGGGCGCCCTCACAGGACTTAAAAGACCGCTCAGACTTCTTTTTCTTCTTCTTGTCCGACGGGCTTTTCCCTTCCAGCCAGTTGGCGAGATGGAGGTGGCGATCCTTCATGGTCCGCTCCGACATGTTCCCACAAAACGCACAGTCCTTCTCCACGTGCGTCTTGTCCTCATGGAGACAGTAGAGGCATAACGAATGCTCGTCCTCCTTGAACACATTCTGAAGCTGGCATCCAGGGCAGGTCCTGAACAGCTTGCCAGGCGTCGAGCTTCCTTTCTCCTGGGCCATGTCCGGGGTAGGCCTCGGAACTTCTGGAATCCTCCAAAAGCGTAACTCAACGTAATCTTCACCCGTGAGGGGCGTAGAAAACTTTGAAACGGGTCCCCGTTGATCGGATGTAGAAACGGTGGAGTTTGAGGCTCAATTTAACCGAAAAATGAGAAAAATCTCCTGAAAAAGCGCGAAAACGCAGCAAAAGCTTGAGAGCTACAGCACGAGGACTCCCAACACTTGAACGTGCGGTAAAAATCTGAGATTGGCTGCCAGAGGCGGAGTTTAGGGAGAGGGCAGTCATTGGCTGCGGGCAGTATTACCCAGAGACCAGTGATTGGTTACTACTAAGAAAGACAGATCAGAAACGAAACTCACACTGATTTTTTTCTATACCGAGGATTCCCGGCCTGACGACGGGGAATATTCATGAGCATGTGAATCCATGCCAGACCCCATGCTGGAGAATTTAGAAATTTAGAATGCCCAATTAAATTGCAGAATAGTGGACCGCCTTGCCAAAGGCCAAATCTTGCCCATGGATAGAATCCAGGGAGTAGTGTTTTAAAAAAGTATGGACAGAGGCCCATGTGGCTGCTTCACAGATATTACGAATGGGAACACCCCTCTGCAGAGCAGTAGAAGCAGCCACACCCCTAGTAGAATGGGCCCGTAAGCCTACCAGAGGGTCCTTACCAGCCAGACAGTAGCATTCAGAGATTGTCAAGATGATCCAACGGGACAAGGTCTGCTTAGTAACAGCATGACCCAAACGCCTTCCAGCGTATCCTACAAAGAGCTGGTCGTCCACTCTGACCCGGGGCATGCGTGAGATGTAGAAACTTAAAGCTCTCCTAGGATCCAACCTATGGAGCCTCGCCTCTTCCTTACCAGGATGCGGAGGAGGATAGAACGCCGGAAGATTGACCTTCTGGCTCAAATGAAACTCTGACACAACCTTTGGAAGAAAAGAAGGACGAACCCCAAGGACAACCCTGTCCTTATGGAACACCGTGAAAGGTGGCTTTGCGGATAGTGCCTGGAACTCGCTCACTCTGCGAGCAGACGTAACCGCAACCAAAAATACATTTTTAAAGGTCAACAGTCTCAAAGGACAAGAATGTAAGGGCTCAAAAGGAGCTCCCATTAGGAATTTCAGAACTAAGTTCAAATTCCAACCTGGCACCTGGCAAGGTGACGGTGGAAACACATTAGTTAGCCCTTTCAGAAACTGAGGAATCAAAGGAATCTTAAAATAATAACACTCCTCAGACGAGCGCTTAAATATGGACAGCACCGCCAGGTAACCCTTAATGGTACCCACTTGCAGGCCCTTGTGGGCTAACAAAAGCAAAAAAAGACAGAACCACAGGAATGGCACATGAAAAAGGATCCACATTCTTTACCCTGCACCAGTGGCAGAACTTTCTCCAACGGCACAGGGACTTTGTTGCGGGTCTTCTGGCCGAAAGCAACACCTCCATTACATCTTCAGGGAGGTCCCAA
Source organism: Ambystoma mexicanum (assembly GCF_040938575.1). Classification (NCBI taxonomy): domain Eukaryota; kingdom Metazoa; phylum Chordata; class Amphibia; order Caudata; family Ambystomatidae; genus Ambystoma; species Ambystoma mexicanum. Next base: position 1,119,507,735 of record NC_090937.1, on the reverse strand, counting down.
TCCTTGTACCTCAACCTTTCAGAAACCAAGCATGAAGTTTGAGAGACTTGACCTCTGGATGGAGAACCCAACCCCCCTCCTGTGAGAGCAGATTGTCTTGGTAGGGAAGACGGCGTAGAGGGCAGATGGACATGTCGAGAAGGTCCGGGTACCACGCTCTCCTGGCCCATGCCGGAGCAATGAGGATCAATCGGGAACCGAACCTCAGTAACCTCAGCAGCACTTGTGGAATGACGGGGACTGGAGGAAACGTGTACAGCAGTGGGAAGGACCACTCCACTATGAACGCGTCCCCTAGAAATTCCTGTGAGCAGAATCTTTTGCACGTTCGGTTGACACTGGTGGTGAAGAGATCCACTTGTGGGGTGCCCCAAAGGAAGAAGATCTCCAGGAGAACGTCCTGAGCCAGCTCCCACTCGCGAGAGACTGTGCTCTGCCTGCTCAGATCGTCCGCCGCCTCGTTTTCGTCTCCGGCCAGATGAACTGCCGAGATCGACATTTCCTGCTGGATGGCCCAGAACCAGAGCTGCATCACCTCTCTGCACAGTGGGAGAGACACTGCCCTCCCCCTTTTTGTTGAGGTAGTGCATGGCCACTGTATTGTCCGTCAGAATCAGGACATTCTTCCCCCGCACAGATGGCAGAAAAGCCTTCAGGGCTAGCCTGACGGCCCTCAGCTCCAACAGATTGATATGGAGTCTGGACTCTGACGGAGACCAACGACCGCTGACTGTCAACTCGTCTGCATGATCTCCCCATCCCGTGAGCGATGCGTCCATCACTATCGTTATCTCCGGCCAGGGTAGCCAAAATGGAGCCCCCTTCATCAGATTGCCTTCAACGGCCCACCACAGAAGATCCTGGGCGACCAAGGGCGGCACCTGAACGGGATCCGACATCCTGCCGGAGGACTGCGACCACTGCCTCTTGAGAGCCCATTGCAGAGATCTCATCCGCAACCTGGCCTCTGGCACCAGTACAATGCAGGATGCCATGAGGCCAAGCAACCTCAAGAACTCGAACGCCAGGAGACTCTGGGCACGTTGAAACTTGTTCACCATCTGCAGAAAGTGATGAGCACTCACCTGGGGAGGCTAACACAGCCACAGGGCTGTGTCGAGCACTGTTCCGATGTACTGGAGCTGCTAGATAGGTGTCAAGTAGGACTTCTTTAAGTTGAGGGAGAAGCCCAGCCTGTGAAGGGAGTGGCAGGTGACTGACAGATGGTCCAGGACTTGCTGGGTAGAGCGCACTCTGATCAACCAATCATCCAGGTAGGGGTAGACGTGAATCCCCCCCTTTCCTGAGCTACGCTGCCACCACCACCATTAGCTTGGTGAAGACCCTCGGGGCGGAGGTCAATCCGAACGGCAGGACCCGAAACTGAAAATGCGGGTCGCCAACCATGAACCTCAGGTACTTGCTGTGCTTGGGATGAATCGGCACATGAACGTAAGCATCCTTAGGTCCAGAGACACCAACCAGTTCTTAAGTTGAAGGGCCTGGAGGACTTGAGAGAGAGTAACCATCTTGAACTTGTCCTTCCTGAGGAGCTTGTTCAAACCACGCAAGTCCATGATGGGTCTCAATCCCCAGTCCTTTTTCGGGATCAAAAAATATGGGGATTACCATCCCTTGTTCCTCTCCGCTACAGGCACCAGTTCTATGGCGCCTTTCTCCAGCAGGGATTTGATTTCCTGCAAAAGGAGCGGATCCGGACTCTTCAAAGAGAGCTTCCGTGGTGGATTGTCGTGAGGCCTCTGCCGGAAAGGAAGACAGTAGCCGTGGGCTATGATCTCCAGAACCCACACATCTGAAGTAATGGTACGCCATTCTACAAGATGCTGCGCCAGCCTTCCCCCAACCGGCGAACCATGGGACATGGCCTCATGACTGAGCTGAGGCGGCTGCAGCAGTGCCTGAGGGCAAAGAGGCAACAGCCCGAGCGGCTTTGGCACCTCGAGTACCTTGTTTTCCACCTCTGGTACTCCTATGTTGGCCCCTTTAACTGGCAGCTCCCCTCGATCTACCCTTGGACAAGTAGTATCGAAAGGAACCTCCCCTCCATTGCTGTGCCCTAAGACGAAAAGGCAGAGGTTGGCGAACTGCAGCGCTCAACGACTTTGCTGCAGCTTCGGAGGTCTGCAACCTCTCAAGGCTCTAGTCAGCCTTGCTGCCAAAAAGATGGTCACCATCAAAGGGCATGTTGAGAAGTCGGGACTGTACATCAGGAGCAAACCCCGACTTCCACAACCGCGCAAACCTGTGCTGCTTCGCTGGGGCTGTAGCCGCCTGCACCACCAAACTCTCCGGAGTGGGGTGCAAAGACAAGTAGCCAGGGTAGCCACTGGCTGGATGGTATTTTTTCAGCAACGACTTATTGACTGCCGGGAGTCTCTCCGGAGCAGTCCAAGCCACCGTCACCCTTCTTTGTAAAGCCATATGAAATGGCAGCACCGGGTGAGTGGGTGGACCTTGGTCCAAAATATCTGTCAGGTCATCTTGCAGAAAATCCACAGGTGGAGCAGACCACCCCAAATACTCTGTCACCCTCGACATGAGACGCCTGTACGAAGACTCAGCGTGTGTACCAGGCTCAGGACTGCCAAATTCAACCTCCGGGGAGGTGTCCAGACCACTGGCGTCATGTAAGGATTGACGAAGGTATTCCATCTGGCTATGACCAGACAACAGTTCGTCAGGAACCTCAGGAGGGACAAACCCTTCCACATCAGACCCTTCATCTACCTCCGAGATATAATCCAAAGGCTGAAATAAATCCTTGGGTGAGGGCACAGAAAAATGTTCAAACACAGGTCTCACCGATTTACTCAGGGCCTTCCTCAGGGTTTCCAACGGTCTCCAGGGCACCTCCAATAAAGCCTCATCAAAAGGCGTTGAGGACGTCGACGGAATTGGCGTCGAGCGAGGCGCCGACGACTTCGACAACTACTTCGAGGCAGGAGCCCCGAGCGTGTCCTTCGACAGCCTCAGCCCCGATGGCGTCGATGACTTCCTCGGAGCCGGAGACTCAAGAGAGTCCCTCGACGGACATGGCGCCAATGGCATCGATGTCTTCTTAGAAGACCTCACAGGCTCTGACGGTCTGGAGGGCGTCAAGGACCGGGACCTGGAGCGGGCATGGCTAGAGCGATCCACCTTGTCTGATCGGGACCTCGACGGCTCCGGATGATCGCGTCGACCACCTGAGCCCGAAGGCGTGCGAGTGGTGGCCCTAGCGCGTTCCTTGCCTGCTTCTCTCGAAGGCGTGGACGGAACGGAGCCCTGCGATTCAAAAATCACCATCATCTCCTTGCAAAATGCGTCCCTTTCCGCCGGAGATGATTGCCTGTTGGGACAAGCTACCTGCCGTCGGGCGGAGTCCTCTGACGAGGAAGGCGACCGGTGACTGCGCTTCCGAGAGTGCCTTGAAGAGGCAGAGGAATGGTGGGAACCACTCTGGGACCAAGACCCCCTGGACATATACCGACGCGGAGAGTCGCCCCTCGAATCGTCGGTCAAAAGCCCAGCAGAATTCGACTTTCGAGGTTTGGAAACCCTACCTACAGTCAACTTCTTCTTTCGCTCCCGCAAGGCCTTCGACGTCAAAGACTGGCATTCACCGCAGTCATCGGTGGCGTGGTCCTCGCCGAGGCACCAGAGGCAGACATTGTGCGGGTCCGTAAGCGACATCTTGGAACCGCAGTCCCGACACTTCTTGAAACCAGACGCGGGGTAGATGAAGACAAAGACATGATACTTCACAAACAACCAAGTTCGAAGAACCGATTCAATCAGGAGAAGAACCGAGGCGCACCAAGATTCCGAAGCAAACATGTTAGCGGAAAAAACGGAACTGAGGCTGGAGGCGTCGTGCGTCCTACTTATAACATCCGGTGACGTCGCCTCGACGGAGGCCCTTGAGGGAGAGAGTATCAACGTCATCGGCGCAGGATGCAGAAAAATTTGACGAAACAGCACAGCTGTGGTGATTACCTGTCATAGATGTTGAATACGTCGGAGGACACAATCCCCTCAAAATGGTTGTTATGAAGTCTTGGTAGTGTGAGAAACCAGAAGGTGTCTCACCCAGGGATTGGTCATCCAGGTGGCCAGGAATGGCCATCGCTTTTGGATCCAGTTCCTGGGGGTGGACCAGTGCAGGAGGATCACCTGGATGAGGTGTCTTTGGGACAGGGACACCGGATGGTGAGACGCGGTATCCACTTCCCTGTAACATCTTTCCCCATCCTACCACGTAGGATACTTAAGAACTCCACCCCCCCCCCTTTCCTGACACGAACACTTTCGCACGGACAGCTCACTGTGAGAGAAAATTGACTAACACCCGAGCTGTATAGCTGGAATGTCCCAACACAAGGGTCAGGCAGAGTCAAGCAATTACTGATTATTACACACACCCGACTACCATCACACGTCCCCACACGGATAAAAGGCGGAGCATGAAAGCACACTCTGAGCAAGGCAAAGCACACAAGGAAGCAGCAGTTCCAAAATTGCAGTTTAATAAGAGGAGGAAGACGGCAAGACCAGAGAGGGTTGCAAGGAGGGAAGTGCCCTTGACCGCTTCAGAGAAAAGCTGCTACTTTCACAAGCCTCCAAGGATAAGAAACATATGACCTGGAATTAGAGCTGAGGAAATGTGCATTGTGTGTCGAAGGTACCTGGGGCTCTCCCGTGTCGATAACCAAGGCGAGGAGGAGCGGCTGCCGCCATGGTACTGTCCTTGGCTCCTACAACAAGGCAGCGCCAGTAAAGGCAGCACAGCCAGTGAGTTGGGGAGCAGACCGGTCTGTGTTAGAACCAAGGTTGCAAGCGGCCAAATTGAACAGAAAAATCTAAAGAAGTGTGTGAGGCGTATGTGATAAGCAAAGCAAATATAATTGCACATCAAAGGAGTTGCTGAACATTTGAAGCCAAGAAAGATGCCATATACAGAGTTGTCCGGCACCACGTGGGTGCTCATTCCAAGGTCTCTGTTAGGTATCCAACTGAGAGGTGGCAAATGTAAACTGTGAAATCGAAGTGGTCCTGCAAGGGGTCAAGCTAAACCCTGTGCACATTAGAAAGTCTTCAATAGCTAATATGAACTGCAATTGGTCCGAGCCCGGCTGAGGGCGACTAATTGTGTAAGAGGAAGGATCTGAGCCCGGAAGAGAGGGATCCAAAGTAACAAACATTGTAAGAAAAGGGGGCTGAGCCCGGCTGAGGGGGATCCAGGGAGAAGAGTGAATCTTCTAAACGAAGTATTTGCGAGAGGAAAATAACTTTAATTTGCTTTTGGTACATCAGGACCTCTGCATAAAGAAACTGAGAAGTAAAGAGACTTGCGTACAGGAGGCCCTAATACTGGTAATTGAACTGTGTCCTTGTGCCGAAGTAGCCAAAGAGTGTGCTATGCTCAAATGAACCGCCTTGTCCGTTGCTAGAAACGTGGGGAAGGGAGGTCAACGGTCTGAACATCCTGACATCACTTTGTGAACACTTCTTTCTTTTTCATGAACACCACCCCACACTATTTGTATTTAGAGTTAAGGATTGGCAATAGTTACTTTTTAGTATAGCCCCTTTTATTTTGACGAGACTCCACTAGGACTGCATTATTATTATTTGATGGTCATAGCTTGCTCCCATCTGTAGATTTAAGATTAGATAGGCGTTCACCAAACCCTTGTCGAAGTTCAATAAACACCCTTGACTGTGGTCACTTGTGTCTGTCATACTATTAATACTATGCCTTCCTTACAGTAGGACTTTGGAAAAACGGTCCTAACAGTGAGTTAGCCGCTGGGGAGAAACACACAGGCGGCTGGGAGCAGTGGGACAAGGGAATAGCCCATGTAGTACCAGAGGGGTGTAGGGCACACTTTTAGAAGATGGGGCAGGGAGGGGACAGCACTGGGAAAGGGTGAGTGAGAGTTAGGGAATGTTACTCAATCACACCTATGGTAGGACTGTAGAAGACTCTCCTTTTAGTGTACAGTGCTTCAACTTAGTATAGGCCTGAACTACCCAAAAATGTTTGGTAGCTATGGCTGAACAGCCAGGCTTAGTTAAGGCAGAAGAAGGGTTCTAGCAGAGAACAAAGACCTTTGAGCACACAAGAATTCAAGAAGACACTTATAAACCTGCAGTTAAAGATATAAGTCTTGTTATTTATTATACATGCTAGGCAATTTTAAGATAAACTTTATACATATATACAACAGGACTTTTGCAGTTATTACTCAATTCTGTGGTAAACCTTAAGTTAGAATACAGGTCAGGGAAAGAGTTTCTTCAGGTGAGCAAAAGTATTAATCAACCGACAATCACAGAATGATAATAATGGTAGGTAGCATTACTTTGTCCAGATTTATAGAATAGTTGTAAACAATTCAAGGTAAGTAAAAGCACATTGCAATGAATACTTGGAACCACTGTTTCAGAAAAGAATGAATGAATCAGTACCAACACAGAGCAGGTAAGACTTTCATTAACTTCACAGAGGCCCGAGGCTTTAGTAGTCCATTCCCATCTAGTTATAAGTGTCTCAGTCTCAGACTGGGGACAAAACAAGTAGGCACAGGTTGTGAAGGGTCATGAGTTCCGGAAGAAGAATTGTAGCAAGTAAGTACACTTCCTTGTTGGGAAAAAAAGGCCTCATGGGCTTCACAGAAGACTCCCTGGGGGCATACAGACTTTAGGACTAGGCGAACATATAGGGGCAATATCCCAAACACTGAAATCAGCACTCCAGCAACACAGGAGCAGCAAAGCAAATCTAGGCAACAAAGAACACAGGTATGATCCCCGGGTCCAGGCTTAGAAACCTCTGGGTATCGAGCAGGTTATAAATGACCAATTAAATAAATAGGTAAATTCTACCATGAGTCTCACAGTACCTTAAACGTGAAGAAGAGGATGCAACATTATGCCCGCACGATGCAGCAGCAGCAGGCCCGGTCATTGGATTCTTGGTCAGGCAGACTGAAGAAGAGACACTGGATGAATCTCACAGCAGCAGTCGAGTGGAGAGGCTCTTAGAAAAAGGATTCTTTGCGGTTCTGTGGTTTTGGCGCCCTTCTCAAAGCACCAGTGAAGAACGGTTGCCATCAAGTCGATTCAGCTTGCTTTCTCTGCCCAGCCTTCAGGAGAGGGGACTTCAAGGAGTGGAGTCTGGCCTCTGGATGCCCGGAAGGAGTACCCCAAAGTTTCGGTAGGATTCGATCTTTGGAATGCGATGAACTGCACAATGGGCACAGGTCACAGGGTATTGGTGGTTTACCGCCGGTGAAGGTCACAGCTCTTCATGGGATGGTTTGAACTGCAGATAGTCTTGAGACTGGTTGGTCCCACCATTCTAAGGGAGGAAGTCATCAGTCTGGAACTTCCCTGTCGCTTGGAAAAGAGGGCTGGAGCAGCAGCGGTCAATCAGATGGCTCTTGCGGTCTCTGGAGGCTGCTGCAGATGTCGTCCTCCTCTTCTTCGGAAGGGATCTTCCAGTGGTCAATTGTGGCTTCAGCATCAAGACCATCACCTTTTATGCAGGAACCCAGCCATTCAAAGTAGAACTGGATCAAAGTAGGCATACTGGAGGACAAAGACTAGTGGATTTTGAGTCCTCCCAGTTTCCTGTCCTCCTAGACACAATGGTCTTTGGGTAAAAAAAAAAAACAAAAACAAAAAACAAAAAGGTAGACAAACCAGGATCTCTGGTACCTTTCAGGGCAGAAGAAAGAACTAACCATCGTGAGTTGGCAAAAAAAGAAGACCGGAGCCATTGTGGATCGATGGTGTCCCATGTGTCCCTTACCACAGCTCCAAATGTGGCCTGCATTGTACGTTTCACAAACTTGGTAGAAAAAGTATCCACTGCCACCAGCCACTCGGATGTGTTACTGTAACTAGAAAGTTACAGAAGAAGTGAGAAAGGGAATGAACAGTATTCCCCTCAGCACTCCACATAAGGTGGGAGGTGCTGATCTCACCAGAAAAGTGTAGGCAGGATGAAAAGTATCCCCCTATCCTTGGAAACAGTTATCAAAAGGAAATAAAATAAAACCAAAGAGGGAAGCTAAAGGAGCTTACAGCAGCACTACACATAAGGTGCTGCAATAGGAAATTACAGATGCCATGGAAAAAGACCGAGGAAAGTGAACTCCATCAAAGGAAACCCAAAAAGGGGTGCCCAGAGTACAAAACAAGGAGTGAGGAAAAAGGTTCCCACTCACTCAGAAGAGACAGGAAAACATCCAATAGTCCAGCAAAATGTGCTGGGGGACTCACCAGGTGAGGAGAATATCACACAAGATGGACATTCTACCTAACAGTCTCACAGTGAAGAACATTCAGAACACCCACCGGGCATGGGGGGTGGGGGGGGGCACTCACTGAACTGGGATTGGCGGAGTAAGGAGAGGGGAGCACCAACTCGGCAATTGCTGAGAGGGGCATTGTAAGAGAAGCACTGTAACCTTGTTCTCATCTTCCACACAGACAGATGTATATGATGATAAATGAGAGAAAAGACGTCCTGGGTACTAAAAGGGTATGGGAACAATAGTAGAACCCCCCCCCCCATTGCTCCAGTGAAATTCCTTTTAAACATAGGGAACCTAGGCAAGAAGCATAATACAATTAATACCTATGTGTTCACTCCATTAAAGTTAGGTAGGAGTCAGGGGCTGAGAGAAAAAGGGGAGTGAAACAGACTAAACAGAAGGTGAAGATGTCAATGAGTATTAGCATCTAATCTCGAAGACCCGTCCAAGTTTCCAAATAATTCAAAGCCGGAATTCCAAAACTAATGCTGAACCTCTCTGGAGAAAGACAGAAAGCGAGGAAGGGATGAACGCTCAAGCTATTCTCTCTCCCATTGTCGACTCCTCTTCCATAAACGGTTGATAATGCCTTTAAAATGAGCTTCCAACCCCAAGTTATAACCTGAACTAACTATCAAGTCGGGGGTCTCCACCTCATCGCTGCTTGCTTGTTCAGGTAACACCTGGGCACCAGATTGTCTGTACGGATTACCATCAACTTGTTTGTTATTAAGAGAAGAAAAAACAACAGGTCAAGGAGAGTGCCAACAATTTGTTCCAGTGGGACAGGTAGTGAGAACCTGTTTCACAATCACTTAGCTTCACTTTTCTGTCCTCCGATACCTCTGCAACATACCTGCATTCCCCACCATAAACATTGCTTTTGTACATATATAGCCAGTGCCGCTGGGCAAATACAGTGCTTTCTTTCACTTTTAAAGTGTCCAAAATGTAAAATGTAAACAAGAGTGAGAAGAGTAAGCTAAGTGAGACGTTCCCTTACCTGTCTGCAGGTTTCACATGGTCCCCGATGACACCGCTGTGAACATCTGTGGAGTCCACACTCCAGTACCTTGTCACAACTGTCTCCACAAGTAGGTACATCTTCAGTACATGGCAATGAGTACTCTGAATAAAGATAACAAACAGAATAATGATGTTGCAATGTAAAACGTAAACCATAGGACTTATGTTACTCTACTCTTAATCAGTCGGCCCCTTTGGTACAAAGCATGGGATATACAATACCATGGGGCAGTACCGGATCATGTGCACTAGCACTAAGAAAAAAAGGGGGCCACTACACAAACAGGATATTCTATACTCATGGTAGGCCCAGCACCCAAGCACCCACTGTTATGGGAGTTTTCCTAAAGTCCATCTTTATAAAACTATCCCAATGGTATAGATCTCCAACTCTTAGTATCAGTCTGTACTACTCATGGAAAATTGGTAGATTGGCAGAGCAGTCAGGCGTATCATAAGAGAAAGATGCAAGCTGTAGATGAGTACACTGAACCTAGTTAGTAATGCAATTCAAAGAAACACTTACACAATACATTTATATAAAATATATATATATTATATTTACATAAGAGACGTTTTGAAATACTTAGCACATGAACCAAAACACATAAGAATACTTGTAGATACTTTTTAAAGGCCACTGCTTAGTTTGTAGTTGCTTGCAGTAACAATTGTTACAGCTTTTGACACTAATGACAGTTCTACCGTATTATCAGTAATAACGTGCACTAACACATACACAAACATATACAGTAATTGCATTTAGTTACCAAAACCACATAAGAAAGTCTTTTTGGAAGGAAAACAGTTGGTTAGTCTAACAGCAGCAGAGATTAAGGTTCTAGAGGCAGTTTCTGTTCAAGTTAAGAAGTTTAAAGTCCAATTAGCAACCCTAGCTAAAAGGCAGTTTGGGGAGGGCTCAAAATCTTGTGAAGCAGCAGATACTTTCAGTCTCTAGGTAAGGTACTAGAAGAATAACTGAACGGCAGAGACCCTGTTAAAGAACTCACACAAGGGACACAAGCAGCAGCTTGGGTCAGAGGTAAGAGGGGGTTCCCTGGACACCTCTATGTGCAGTCCAACGCTCTGAAGTGACTTCTTGGATTAAGGTAAGCAATACCTTTTCTTCCCACAGTACCTTTGGTTTGAAGAAATGTTTGTGTAGCAACACTGGACCCGACCTCTGGATTCCTTCGCCTGGTGACGAAAGGCAGGACAATGGATTGAGATCTCTCAGCAGCAGTCTTGAGGGAGGACCTCTGGCACGAATTTCCTCAGCTTCTCTGGTCAGTCTGCGGTTTTGGCACCTTTTCCGCAGCACCAACAAAAGACACGGTTCGCCCGGTCAATCTTCTTCAATTCCTGTAGTCCTGCACTCTGGTAAGGGGACTTGGATCAGTTGGATTGTGTCTCTCGAGGTTCACCTAGAATTTAGCAAAGACTTGGACGGATTTAGCCTTGGCAAGACAATGCACTACAATTCGGTCAGAGTTCTCGTGGTATTTGTGGTCTGCAGCTCTGCAAGGTCACAGGAACTCAGGAGATGGCTCAGATTGTAGTTCCTTTCAGGGCTGGTTGGTCCCTCCAGCCAGAGGGAAGGTGTCATCCTCTTCCAAGTTCCTCTGTCGCATAGTAAATGGGATCAGCACAGCAGAAGGCTTGAGTATAAACTGGAGCTATCAGCACTGGAGCTTTACAGAGGGCATCTTTCAGCCCCTGGAAGACTTTTTCACAGTCCTCATTCCACTTGACCTTTTTAGGGTACTCGGGAGAGGATATAGTACTCAAAGAAGAAGCTATGATCCCATAGGTTCCTGCAGTAACCGGTAGGTCATAAGAAGGCTCTTACTTGAGTTTGAGTAATTGGAGTGCCCCAGTCTGGTACTGCCTGTACTTTGCTGGGTAAGGGCTTAATCTCACCTTCCTCCTACCTCATGACCAAGGTAGAGCACTTTACTCTGACCAACTTGGGACTTACTTGCCAGGGTCCGATTGGCCTGCTGAAGGGCCTGCAACACATGTCCCAGGTGGATAATATGTTCTTCCCAGGTAGGGTTCAATACTGCAATGTCATCTAAGTACACATGCAGGTGTTCTCTAACCCATTCAGAACATGATTAACTATTCTCTGGAATATGGGAGGTGCATATATTTATCCAGAGAGCATGACCTTAAATTGGTACAAGCCTTCTGGGGTTGAGAATGCGATCTTCTCCTTGGCATGGTCAGTCATGGCAATCTGCCAATAACCACTTGTCAGTTCAAAAGTACTGAGGAATCTTGGCTGAGCCCAGCTTATCCACAAGTTCATCTGTCCTTGGCAAGGGATGGGCATCAGTCTTGGTAACTGCATTTAATGCCCTATAGTCCACACATAATCTTAGTTCCTTAGTTCCTGCCTTTGGCACCAACATAACTGGGCTAGCCCATGGACTTGTGGAATTTTCAATCGCTCCTAGGTCAAGCATCTTGTTGACCTCCTCCTTGATGTGGTTACTCACATTATCTGACATTCTGTAGCCCCACTGGTGATAGTACACTATCATCAGAGTCAATGTCATGTTGGCCCCAAGTGGTAAAACCTGGTGTAAGTGTGAACAGAGGGGCAGATTGAGTTAACTAAATTCTTCACTCCTCCTGTTGCTGCATTGTCAAATTAATAGAGAGTTGTAGCCCTTCTACTGACCCATCTGAAGGGTGTCCCTTTAGAAGATCTGGGAGAGGATCACTCTCCTCTTCTTCTTGATCAGAAGCTGAGAGCAAAGCTCCTATCTCTGGTTTGGAAACAAGCCTTCAGACGGTTGGTATGAAAGACCCTGGATGCCGCCTTGGGGTTGCCCAGGTCTACCAAACAGTTGACCTCTCCAGGTTTTCCTACAACTTTGAAGGGCCCTGACCATTTGTCATGTAAGACCCTCTGTCATACGGTGACCATGATGAGACCATGCTAGCCTTCTGTTCATGCCACTGCTTGACCAGAGCTTGACCAGCTTTTAAGTTCTCTGAAGCCTCAGTCAGCATCTGTGCCATCCTCTGTCTGAGGCCTACCACATAGTCAGTAATCGTACTGTCTTGAGGGAACGAGCACTCTCCAGACCGTCCTTAATCAGGGCCGAAGGGCCTCTGACTGGATGACCATAAAGTAGCTCAAAGGGGCTAAAGCCCACTCCAGCTTCAGGTACTTCTCTACAGGCAAATAGAAGCCATGGCAGAAGGAGGTCCCACTTTCTATACTAAGTGGTTCTTCTAAAGCTCCACTCATGTTCTTAATTGTCCTGTTAAATCTTTCTTCCAACCCATTTGTTTGAGGGTAGTAGGGCGTTGAGCACTTGTATGTGACCCCACAGCTTTTCCAAATGGTCTGCATTTAGTGGGCCATAAAATCTGACCGCCTCTCAGATACAACCTCCTTAGGAAATCCTACTCTGATCAAAAATATCAAGTGTTAGGTAAGATTTTCATATCAATGATAAATGTTCCTGACCGGTTTCAACCCCACAACTTTTTGCTGGACTGGTAGATAATTTTTCCCTATACCTCAGTGAGCGGGAACCTTCTTCCACACTCAGAGTCTTTTACTATTTTTATGGGTGTAATTTGTAAGACTCTCCATAGTGTCATTTTAATTGTATTTACTTTTACAACTTTTGGCACATACTGCCTATTGTTGCTGGGTTGTTTTGGGGCTCCCCTTTTTAACTTTCTCTGGCTAACCTTGTGAGAACTACAGTTCCGAAGGATAAAAAGGATCTTTGGATCCCTTAAACATTTTATTAGGCGAGAGCAGCACCCCCAGCTTATGTGGAGTGCTGGGAGATACTGGGTATCCCCTTTCTCATTCTAAATGTAACAATGTTACAAGGCTAAGCGTACCTTTAACGGCTGGTGGCAGTGAACCTTTTAACTAAGTCGGTGCACCTTTACCGCAGGCTATTTCCACAGCCCTGGTAACGGCACCCAAGGGTGCTCATTTTACCAAAATGCCCCGGGTCTTCTTTTTTCACCATTTTAGTGTTCTTTGTACCTTCTTGGTTCTTACCCTGACATACAGGGTGGGAAAATCCTTTGTGCTAACTTTATCTTCGCCGGTGGACCTCGGTCAAGCCCCGCCCAGGCTCCAAAGTGTCAGGAAGTGATGGAGGAGTACAAAAATCTGCAGCCCTTTGTCTGCCAGCCTGACTGGGAGAATCCAGTTCAACCTGGCCAGATGCCCCCCGAGTTTGAAAGTTGCAAGGCTGTTGGATTGGCTGGGTTCCTGCATAAAAGTCTGATCCTGGAAGCTGAAGAGGTAGTCGACCACTGATACCGTAACCGAAGAGGAAGATGAAGAAAACACAGCTGAGAAGTTTTCCAGTGACCAGAGAGCCTGCTGTGGAACTGGAGCCTGCTGTTACCCTTGTTCCAATCGACCTAGGGACTCTGAAAACAAAGAGCCTAACCCAGAGCCTAGTGGGACCCAATAGACTCACGAAGACCTGCATTTTGAGCCACCCCACGTCGTGCTGCGACCTTGCTGGCCTGCAATACCCAATACCCTGGGACCTGAAACCATTGTGCCGTGCATGGGCCTCCGAATTCCGAATCTTGCTGAAACTTTGTGGGCATCCTGCTGGACCTTCACAGACATGAATCGAGTCCTTGCAAACAATGATGATCTGACCTGTGATTGTAACGCTCACCTGATTCCCGCAGAGGCGCCGGTCTTGACTGGGTGAATGCCGTATCTTCAAAGGTGATGTGTAACACACGGTTGGCTCTTTGGGCTGGACCTCTGTGCACTGTATGTCTGACTCGAAGAGTAAGATGTCTGCAGATAGAAAATATGGGATTAATGAACTGGGGTTATTGGGTGCCTCTCTCCTCTTCCCTTTCTCTTCTCCTGTAGAACCCCAAAGGTTAACGCCCTCACCTTAGGTAAGTGAACGCCGAGCTCTCCATCTGCCTCGGGGCAGGGTGCCGTAACCAGTTTCTTCACTGGATAAGGGTGCAGGCCTCTTGACCTCAGAGGACTGCTGTCCGTCGTTAACTGCACGAACGGTAAGTTCTGGGCACTTCAAATGTCTTAAAAGTCTTTTGTAATGATATCTCTTGTTTTGCAGGGTTCCGGCGATGGCGGATGGCGGGCTGATGAGAGTTGAGGATCGAACCCGCGTGAGGAATAGAAGCGCCTGGAAGCACGTAAGTAAGCGCTTGTAGCCTGCTTCACGATGCGCACTAACTGTCCCTTTTATCTTGCAGGTACAAGTTCGGAGCTTTAGAGAAGCTGAAGGGTGCTGGAATACCCACTGGATTCGGCGTGGGAAGGAGTAATGGCACGTGAGTAATAAAGTTGCCCAATGTCTTTAAACGCACCTTCTTTTGTCTTTCAGATGCGGGATGCAGCGCCGAAGGCCTCCGGAGCGTGCGAAGAGCTGGTAAGCTTTTGTCTTTCAGATGCCGGAATGCAGTGCGAAGACCTCCGGAGCATGCGAAGAGTAGGTAAGCCTTTGTCTTTCAGATGCCGGAATGCAGCGCGAGGCGTTGGTGACAGCCGATGGACCAGGTAAGAGATGCGCTGCCACTGAAGACCGTAGTGCTAACCTGTTCTTTCTTTGTCTTTACAGGTGCTGCTGAAGACTGGATTCCAGGATGGTAAGCCTTTGTTCCCTTAGGCCCAGGATCAGAAGCAGAAGACACGATGAGCGTTCTGCTGCAGAGAATGCAGAATAACGCAAAGCAAGATTCATCCATCGGGTGTGGTTTAAATAGCCTCCTGTAGTGCTTAGGTATCTCCTTCCACAGCCACGCCTAGGTAAGAAAAGAGTTCCTGCTTTCCAGAAGAGTTCCAGTGTTCTGAACCTAGGGAGTGGCTCCTGCCCCACCCAACAGGAAAAGTAGTCCCAAACAGAAGAGGATCAGGGGTTCAACTGGCAGGTAAGTAAGCAGCATGGTCTGCTGCAGGTAAGTCCACCCAAGCATTATGAGCCCGGCGCTTCCAGCGCTGGGACTGGGCATCTTTATGAGCCTGGTGCCACTGGCGCCAGGACAGGGTCCAAAAGGTCCCAATTGGGACTGGCTGGCACTCGGAACCCGGGTTATGGGTCTGCTTCCAAGGGAGTCGGGCAAGTCCTGATCTTTTGGAAGCAGAGATCATGACAGCACCCCCCCTCAAGGCCCCTCCCAAACCGGGTTCTCCGGGGGTTCGGGCTTGTTAGGAAATGTTCGATGAAATCTTTTGATTAGACGAGGCGCGTGGACATATTCTGCAGGTTCCCAGGATCTTTCTTGGGGACCGTAGCCTTTCCAGTCAATCAGGTAAAATAGTTTAGATTTGGAAATCTTGGAATCCAGGATGCTTTTGACTTCAAACTCGAGTTCTCCATCAACTAGAATAGGTTTTGGAGATGTAGTTAGTCGGGTTTGAGGTTGCACGGGTTTTAATAGAGAGACGTGGAAGACCGGATGTA
Organism: Ambystoma mexicanum; assembly: GCF_040938575.1. Classification (NCBI taxonomy): domain Eukaryota; kingdom Metazoa; phylum Chordata; class Amphibia; order Caudata; family Ambystomatidae; genus Ambystoma; species Ambystoma mexicanum. The sequence continues at coordinate 1,119,491,939 of NC_090937.1, read as the reverse complement.
TCTTCATGTGAGGGGGCAAGTCCAACTTGACCGCTACTGGATTTACTATGGTAGTGATGGAATAGGGACCAAGGTATCTTGGGTTGAATGTGCGTGGTCCTTTTAGAGGTAGATATTTGGTGGATAACCAGACTTGATCTCCTACTTGATATTGGGGGGCTTCCTTCCGATGTTGGTCTGCTCCTTTCTTGTATTGTTCTTTAGCCCTTTGAAGGTGAGAAACGGCTTCCTTAAAGGCTTGGGTGATTGTAGAATGCAGGTGGTCTACTGCTGGTGTTCCAAGATCTTGGAGTGGATCCAACTCCGAGGTTCGAGGGTGACTACCGTATAAAAGAAAAAACGGGGTCTTCCCAGTTCCCGAGTGGACAGAGTTATTGTAGGCATATTCGGCTATCCAAAGGATATCTTTCCAAGTTTTTTCAGTTTGTTGTAGCATGCAGCGCAAATACTGTTCCAGAGTTTGATTGGTCCTCTCGGTTTGTCCATCGGTTTGAGGGTGGTGGCTGGTCGAAAGTCTCACATCAATTTGAGCAGACCGACAGCAACTTCGCCAAAAATGAGAAATAAATTGACTACCTCGATCCGAAATTAGAACTGAAGGAAAACCGTGCAGTCGGACGATGTTTTCGAGAAATTCTCGGGCCGGAGTTGCTGCTGTTGGTAAGCCTTCGAGTGGAATCAAATGCGCCATCTTGGAGAATAGGTCCACGATTACTAGGATCGTATTGTATCCAGAGCATGGAGGTAGATCGGTGATGAAGTCCATAGAAAGCGTATGCCAAGGGCGAGGCGGGATGTCAATAGGCCGTAAGAGGCCGGCTGGTTTTTCCTTTTGACTCTTGTTTTGGGCGCATACTCCACAGGACATTATAAAGTCTCTGATATCTTTTTTCCAAGACGGCCACCAGAAGTAGCGCTTGATCTTTTCCGAGGTCTTGGTCATACCGGGATGTCCTTCCATTAAAGAATCGTGATAACAAGAGATTACCTTTTTCTGTAAATCTGTGCTGGGCAGGTATAACCGTTCTTGGAAATATAATAGGTTGTCCTTCACCGTAAAGTCCTTTCCCTGCAGATGCCAATTCTGTATGTCTGCTGGAGTTACCAGTAGCCTGGCTTTATCCTTAACTTCCTCTATGGATTGTGTGGCGATTACACCTAGAATTCTTTGTTCGGGAATGATAGGTACAGGTTTAGGATTGATCAAATGTTCTTCCACTCCCATCCGAGAAAGGGCATCAGCTTTACCGTTTTTTGTACCAGGTCGATAGGTAATTATGAAGTCAAACTCGGCAAAGAATAGTGCCCAACGGAGTTGCCTAGAGGATTGAGCTTTTGCGGTTTTCAAATATTGCAGGTTTCGGTGATCTGTAATCACAGTAACGGTGTGTCGGGCCCCCAGAAGATAATGCCGCCAAGCCTTAAAGGCGGACTTGATAGCTAGAAGTTCCTTATCAGTAATAGTGTAATTGATTTCAGGAGGCGAGAATTTGCGGGACCAAAATGCCACGGGATGCAACTGATTGGTTACTTGGTCCTTTTGTGATAGAACTGCCCCCATGGCAAGGCTCGAAGCATCAGTTTCAACGATGTAGGGGAGTTCTGGGCTAGGATGTTTTAAGATCGGTGCAGAGATAAGGAACAAGTTACTTACCTGTAACTGTTGTTCTCCAGCATGGGTCTGGCATGGATTCACATGCTCATGAATATTCCCCGTCGTCAGGCTGGGAATCCTCGGTAAAGAAAAAACCAGTATCAGTTTCGTTTCTGATCTGTCTTTCGTAGTAATAACCAATCACTGGTCTCTGCGTCATACTGACCACAGCCAATGACTGCCCTCTACCTAAGCACTGCCTCTGGCAGCCATCTTCAGATTTGGAAGCACGTGAAGTGGCAGTATGACCAAGTGAAGAGCCGCAGAGGGGTAGGCGGGAGGGTTCGCATGTGAATCCATGCCAGACCCATGCTGGAGAACAACAGTTACAGGTAAGTAACTTGTTCCTTCTCCAGCATGGGGTCTGGCATGGATTCACATGCTCATGAATAAAGAATACATAGCAGTACACACATGCACAACCACGGGAGGTGGCAAAGGCTCAACATTAAGCAGTACATCAAACTCAACATTAAGCATCTTACCTCCTCACCAGGCTCACCTCAGGCGAACAGGTTGCGCAGCACTGCTTGGCCGACTCTGGACTCCTCCCTGGAATCCCGATCGACGCAGTAGAATTTCGTGAAGGTGTGCGTCGACCTCCACGTAGCAGCCCTGCATATGTCCAGCAGGGGCACACCAGAAAGGAACGCCGTGGTAGCTGCGATCGCTCTGGTGGAATGGGCTCTCGGACGGCCAGGCAGCGGTCGGTTTGCCAACCGATGACAGTACATGATACAGCCGGAGAGCCATCTGGAAATGGAAGCCTTCGAGAGAGCCTTCCCCTGATTGACAGGTCCAAAGTTCACAAAGAGTTGTGACGTCTTCCGAAAACACTTCGTGCGGTCCACGTAGAACTTCAGCGCTCTAGCCACATCCAGCGAGTGCAAAGTCCTCTCAGCCGGCGACGAAGGCGACGGGAAGAACACAGGCAACACCAAGGGTTCGTTGAGATGGAAGTCCGACGGTACCTTGGCCATGAAGGAGGGGTGCGTCCTGAGCACTACCCTCGTGTCATGAAAAGTCAAGTACGGGGCCTTGCAGGAAAGGGCCTGAATCTCTCCCACCCGTCGTGTGGAGGTGATGGCCACAAGAAACGCTGTTTTCCACGACAGAAACTTCAACGGGGCCGAGTGCAGAGGCTCGAACGGAGGTCCCATGAGCTTGGTCAGCACCACGTTGAGCTCCCACGCCGGGGCCGGAGCCTTCACCGGCGGGAACGATCTGAACAGTCCCTTCATGAACTCTTTCACCTGACGATGAGACCACAAGGACGTCCGGCCCGTGGTTCTGGTGTATCGGCAGATCGCAGCAAGATGAATCTTGATGGACGCGTGTGCCAGTCCAGCTTTGGCCAGCGTCAGCAGGTACGGCAGTACCTGGGGAGCCGTAATCCGTAGAGGGTTAATCTTCTGTGCGTGGCACCAGACAGAGAACCTCTTCCATTTGTGTCCGTAGCATTTAAGAGTCGAGGACGCCCTGGCCTTTGCAAGAACCTCTCTGCAGTCGGCCGGTATGTCGTATCCTCCAAACTCTAGCGCTGCAGGAGCCAGGCCTGCAAGTTCAGCGATTTCGGGTCGTGGTGGAGGATGGCGCCTCCTTCCCTGGAGAGTAGATCCGCGTCCACCGGCAGCTTGATTGGCGGGGACGCTGACAAGTCCAGAAGGTCCGGGAACCATATCTGCCTCGGCCACGCAGGTGCGACGAGGATCATCCTGCACCGTGACCTCTTGAGCTGGTTGACGAGCCGGATTAGCAGTGGCAAAGGAGGGAACGCGTAGAGGAACAGGCCCTCCCAGGGGAACGAGAAAGCATCGCCCATGCTCCTCGCCTGGGGAAACCTGCTGGCGAACCTCCGGCACTTGGAGTTCGTCGCCGTCGCGAACAGGTCGATCTGGGGTGAGCCCCACCGTCGGAAGAGGCGATCCACTAGATCCTGCCGTAGTTCCCACTCGTGGCACGAGCGCAGCTCCCTGCTGAGTGAGTCGGCAATGGTGTTTTTTATCCCTGCCAGATGAAACGGCACCAGAAACATCCTTTGGGCGACGGCCCAATGCCACAGGTCCTGCGCCTCCTTGGACAGCGCTGGGGACCTGGTTCCGCCCTGTTTCCTGATGTAAAACATGGTGGTGGTGTTGTCGGTGAAGATCCTCACCACCTTGCCCTTGAGGGACGGAAGGAAGGACCTGAGGGCCCAGAACACTGCACGGAGCTCCAGGACGTTGATATGGAGGGACTTCTCCGTCGGGAGCCAAGGCCTCTCGCGTGCAGATTTTCGGTGTGCGCTCCCCACCCTTCCAGGGAGGCATCTGTGGTCACTGTCTCCTGGTGGTCTGGGGTCTGGAAGTCCATGCCCGCCGTCAGATGCGCGCGGTTGCCCTACCACCGGACCGCTCGGCGGAAACTCTCGTCGAGTGTGATCCTCTCCTCGAAGCCGCCCGTCGTTTGGATCCAGCGCGCGTCCAGGAACTCCTGCAACGGGCGCATCCGGAGCCTGCACATGGGAATGAGGTAGATGCAAGAAGACATCATTCCGAGGAGGGACTTGATGGACCTCACCTTGGCCGCGTCGGAAACCAACATCCGCTGTACCTTGCCCAGGATGGACCTGGTCCTTTCCTCCGACGGGGAGGCCAGAAGGGACACTGTGTCGAGCTTCCCTCCCAGAAACAGTGCGTTTTGCGCGGGTACCAGGTGGGACTTGGCGTAGTTCACGGAGAATCCCAGGTCCGTGAGAAGTTGGACGGTCCTTGCCATGTGCTCCACGGCGAGCTCCCTCGTCTTGGCTCGGATGAGCCAGTCGTCCAGGTAGGGGTAGACGTGGATCCCCTCGCGGCGCAGCTGCGCCGCCACCGGTGCAAGGCACTTGGTGAATACCCTGGGTGCCGACCGTAGTCCGAAGGGGAGGGCTTTGAACCGGTAGTGACGCCCTTGGACCACAAACCTGAGGAATTTTCGGTGCCCCTTTAGGATGGGAATATGGAAGTAGGCATCCTCCAAATCCAACGACGACAGGAAGTCTCCTTCCTCCAGCTGCCCCAGGACGTGCTGGAGGGTGACCATCCGGAACTTCTGCGCCTTGATGAACTTGTTCAGACGTCGCAGGTCTAGGATGGGGCGCCATCCTCCCGTCTTCTTCTTCACGAGGAAGTATCTCGAGTAAACTCCGGAGCCCCGAAGCCTCTTTGGGACGAGTTCGATGGCGCCCTTCCTGAGCATCGCCTTTACCTCCAGGAGAAGCTGAGGGACGTGAAGCTCTTTCCTGGCCACGGGGGGGACGCGCGGGCACCTTCTTTGAAACTCGAGCGCGTGGCCCCGGGCTAAGGCGTCCAGCACCCAACGGTCGGTGGAGATGGACTCCCACACGCTGACGAAGCTCGCCAGCCGGCCTCCCACCGGGGTGCTTCGGTGGGGGCCCGACCCCACGGCCGGTTCAATCCTGTTTCGACGAGGCTTTGCCGCCTTGACCTCCTTGGCGACGACGGCGGGGTCCGCCAGACTTGCCTCGTCCTCTGTAGGCCTCCTGAGACGACGAGCGGGCCGCTTGACGGTAGGTGGAGAAACCGCCGCCGGAACCTTTGGAGGCGCCCTTGCCTCCGCTGCTCCGAAAGGGCGTCCGTCGTTGCTGCAGAACCCCAAGGGCCCGGGCCGTCTCAGTGTCCGCTTTAATGGCCTGAAGGGAATCGTCCACTGTTTTCCCAAACAGGTTGTTCCCATCGAACGGCATGTCCAGGACTCTGGTCTGTACGTCTTGACGGAAGTCCGTAGCCTTGAGCCATCCACGCCGCCTAAGGCACACGCCGTTGCCCAACTGGCGAAACCCAGTGTCGGCGATGTCCGTCGCAATAGTGATGGCGTGGTCCGACGCCACCTCACCTTCCTGTAGGATCTCCAGGGCATCCGCCCTCTTGTCGTCCGGTAGGAAGTCCAGCAGGGGAGCCAGTTTGTACCATAGCTCCCTGTCGTAGCGGGCCACGATAGCCAAGGCGTTGGCCGCTTTAATCGTCGTCGCTGCAGACGAGATGACCCTGCGTCCCATAGCGTCCAATTTCTTTCCCTCGCCGTCCGGTGGGGAAGTCGATGTGGAGGCCGCACCACCCCCCGCTTTCTTCCTGGCCGCCGCGGAGACGACGGAGTCCGGGGTAGGCTGCGCCCGGAGGCACAGGGGGGCCGCGTCCGGGACCCGGTACTTCTTCTCGTACCGGTTTCTTCTAGCTGGCGTCGTGGAAGGGTTCTTGAGGAGGGCGAGGCCCTCATCCCAAATGTCGTCCAGTAGAGGCACCGCGAGGACCGTCTTCCTCTTGGCCTCGCGCCGTTGATAAAGGAATCCTTCCTTTTTCTTCTCCTCAGGGCAGAGTTGGAAAAGCTCGGATGCCCTGGCGATCATGGAGTGGAACGATCCAATCTCGTCGGGCGGAGAAGCCCTGGTGGGAGGTGACGACGGTAGATCCTCGTCGTATACCTCGTCGTCCGTACCCGTCGCTGCCGTGTCAGTCCCCGTATCATCCCCTCGGGTGGACGGGGAGGAGGGCTGGACGGGGCGCGACGGCTGAAAAGGAGGTGGAGGGTGAATCCTTCTTTTCTTGGGCGGGGGAACACCAGAAGGTCCCGGTTCAGGATCCCCCGACGGGAGAGGTTCCTCCGCCGGCAACGGTAGTCTAGTCTCGTCCTTATCTCTGAGCATAAGGACTGTATAGCCAACAAAATGGCCGCCGAGTTGTCTTGCGGCGCTGGCAGAGGGGAATCCGTTGTCTCCGCGGCGGCCAGGAAGAAAGCGGGGGGTGGTGCGGCCTCCACATCGACTTCCCCACCGGACGGCGAGGGAATCCGACGGGCGATCAGGGGCCCCGTCGGCACCCTCGACGATGTCGTCGTCACCTGCGTCGGGATCCATCCCGACGGGCCGGTCTTCTTCCACGCCAAGGCCGTGGCTTAAGACCTCGATCAGCTCTTCCTCCGAGGTTGAGGCCGAATCTACGACGACGCCCTGCCCCCCCTTTTTCTTCCCCGCCGGGGATTTCACGGGGGTCCTATCAATGGACACAAAAGAGGACTCCCTACGAGGTGGCAGGGAGACTCTGAGCCCCGAGGTCGCCACCACTGGTGTAGCCTCCACAGGCTGAGCCAGGGCCGCCGCGACAGTATCAATAGAGGGCTTGGCCGGATGGATTAAGGCCTTCACCACCTTAGGTGCGCTCACCGCCTTATCCTTGAGGGGGGGGACACTGCCTCGCTCCCCCTCCGATGGGGCCTTCGAGCTCGACCGGGGCCTCTCCAGGAGCTTCGCCGGGTGCTCGCCTTTCCTCTTACCCGACCCAGAGCGTTGGCTCGTGGCTGATGGTGCCGGGGAGGGTGCGCCCTGCCTGGCGCCCGTAGAGCCCGACCGTTCGGCGCTCCCGGTGCCAGCGGACTCGCGGTGCTTGGCCTTGTGTTGGACCCCCGTCGCCGGGGCGTCCTCAAAGGTCTTAGAAGACCGCTCGGATTTCTTCCTCTTCTTCTCGCCTGAGGGGCTCTTCCCTTCCCGCCAGTTGGCGAGACGTTGAACGCGGTCCTTCATGGTCCGCTCCGACATATTGCCGCAAAACGCACAGTCCTTCTCCACGTGCGTCTTGTCCTCATGTAAGCAGTAGAGACAAAAGGAGTGTTCGTCCTCCTTAAAGACGTTCTGCAGCTGGCATCCAGGGCAGATCCTGAACAGCTTTCCGGGCGTCAAGCTTCCCTTCTCCTGGGCCATGTCCGGGCCTGAGAAGCTTCTGGAGTCCTCCAAAAGCGTAGCTCGACGAAATCTTCACCCTTGAGGGGCGCAGACGAATCCAACACGGGTCCCCGTTGATCGGATGGAGAGTCGGTGGAGCTTGAGGCTCTTTTGACCGAAAAACAAAGTTTTTGAGAAAAAAAAACGTGAAAAAATAGCACTAACGCTCGAGAGCAATAGCACGAGGATCCCAACACATGAACGTGCGGTAAAAATCTGAAGATGGCTGCCAGAGGCGGTGCTTAGGTAGAGGGCAGTCATTGGCTGTGGTCAGTATGACGCAGAGACCAGTGATTGGTTATTACTACGAAAGACAGATCAGAAACCAAACCGATACTGGTTTTTTCTTTACCGAGGATTCCCAGCCTGACGACGGGGAATATTCATGAGCATGTGAATCCATGCCAGACCCCATGCTGGAGAAATCTAGTCTTCAAATTCTGGAAAGCTTGTTCCGCCTCGGTAGACCATTCAAAACGTTTGTTTTTCTTTAACAAGGCGGTGATGGGCTGGACTATTCTGCGGTAAAAGTTAGCGAAGCCTAACATGCTTTGAACACCTTTTACGGAGGATGGCGATGGCCATTTGAGAATTGCATCGACCTTCTTTGAATCCATACGCACTCCGCTAGGTGATAATATGAATCCCAAGAATTCAACTTCAGTCACGTTGAAAACACATTTTTCCAACTTAGCGAAAAGTTTGTGTTGACGCAATCTCTCGAGGACCATTTTCACGTGTTTCCGATGTTCAGTTTCCGATGAAGAATAAACGAGGATGTCGTCAATGTAAACAACAACACACACATCTATGAGCTCTCTGAGGACATCGTTCATATAATATTGAAAGGCGGCCGGGGCATTGCAAAGTCCGAAGGGCATGACCTGATATTCAAATAGCCCATACTTGGTGCGGAAGGCCGTCTTCCATTCATCGCCCTCTTTTACTCGTACCAAGTGGTAGGCTCCTCTAAGATCCAGCTTTGTATATATGCATGCTTTTCTGACTTGGTCCAGGAGTTCAGGGATCAAAGGTAACGGATATCTATTCTTAACGGTGATCTGGTTCAGGGCGCGATAATCTATACAAGTTCTAAGGTCCCCTTCTTTTTTTGGAACGAAGAACAAAGCTGAGGAAGCAGGGGACTTGGAAGGACGAATAAACCCATTCGCTAGGTATTGATCCAGGTATTGTCGGAGGTGAAGATTCTCAGGCTCGGTGAGGGCATAAATTCTACTACAAGGAGGAGTAGATCCAGGTATCAGGTCTATCTGGCAGTCATAAGACCTATGTGGAGGTAGAGAGTTAGCCTGATCCTTCCGGAAAACATCTTGGAATTCTAGGTATTCAGGAGGTAACTGGGGAGCCTCCGAGGAAATTGCTGCCAGTGCAACACCAGGTCGAGGGTGACAAGTAGAGACACATTCTGGAAACTGAACCGTTCTTGCTCGCCAATCGATCTGAGGATTGTGCTTCTCTAACCAAGGAATTCCTAGAATAATCTGGAACTGAGGGGCCTTGATCACATCGAACACGATCTTCTCATGGTGTCCATCTTGACTTACTAGCGTCACTTCTTGGGTGGTATGCGTTACTGGTCCGGAGGCTATCTCCGTACCATCCACCGTAGTAATGACGTCCTTTACAGCCTTTGGACAAAGAGTCAGATTCATCCTCAAAACCATTTCATGATCCACATAATTGCCGATGGCACCGCTGTCGATGTAAGCTTAAATCGCATGTAATCGATCCGGATGTTCAGGGCTAATGAGGACCATAGGTATCACGAAATGCGAGGTCACGGAACTGGTTTTAACGCTCGGCAAGAGGACCTCTATTCTTGTCGGGCGAGGTCGTTTCCCTGCTCAGAGTTTGTGACCCTGGTAACTGCAGCTCCTACTGCCTTCTTGGCTGGTTTCACCGGACAGTCTCGAAGAAAGTGCCCCGAGTTTCCGCAATAGAGGCATAATTGCAGCTGTTTTCTCCTTTCCCGCTCCTTTTGTGTTAGTGGTCCTTTCAGGCCCCCTATTTGCATGGGTTCCCCGGAGTCTACTCCTTTGGTAGGAGTTGGTGGTTTGGAAAATACTCAAGCATCAAACTTGGAACGATCGGCCTTCCTGTTCTGCAGTCTGTGGTCAATTTGAACGACTAAGTCAATATAGTCCTAACAGTCTTGCGGGGGATTCACTACTTGGGCTAACACATCTTTGAGCTCTCCACGTAGACCTCTATAAAACAGCGTAATCCTTTTGTCTTCAGGCCATCGAGTTTCCACTATCAGTCTGTTGAAAGACGCAATATAAGCCAAAAGGTCTTGATTACCCTGTCGCAATGAAAGGAGCTCATTGTCCAAGGCCTGCCCCTGTGAATGTCTTGCAAACAGTTTTTCCATACTGAGCTGAAAAGCTTGAAAATCATGGAGAACCGGATCATCTTGATTAACTAGAGGGATCGACCAGTCTGCCGCATTGCCACTAAGGTACGAAAGCACGAAAGCTACCTTAGCTTGATCAGTTGGAAAGGCTGCTGGCCGGCATAAGAAGTGCAACCGGCACTGATTAATAAATACTGCAAACCTCTTTGGGTCACCAGAAAATCGTTCGGGCGGAGCCAGAGGTACATTCCCAGGTAGGTTGATCTGCACTGGGTTCGTAGAGGATGTTGAAGGAAGATTTGCCCCTGATGCGGGTAACGGAGTTTGTCCGGCTTGTGACTGTAGCAATTGTCTAGCGAGATCGTCTGTTCGCTCCTTGGAAATAATCAGTTCCCTTCTTAGAGCATTCGTTTCCTGACGGGCTGCATGCACTTCTGCTCTTAGTTCCCCAAGTAACTGGGCTAGCTGGTCGGTATCCGAGGTTTCCATAGCGCCTGGGTGGGAGTTTTGCGGTTGGCTTTGCGTTCTGTAACGCTCACCTGATTCCCGCAGAGGCGCCGGTCTTGACTGGGTGAATGCCGTATCTTCAAAGGTGATGTGTAACACACGGTTGGCTCTTTGGGCTGGACCTCTGTGCACTGTATGTCTGACTCGAAGAGTAAGATGTCTGCAGATAGAAAATATGGGATTAATGAACTGGGGTTATTGGGTGCCTCTCTCCTCTTCCCTTTCTCTTCTCCTGTAGAACCCCAAAGGTTAACGCCCTCACCTTAGGTAAGTGAACGTCGAGCTCTCCATCTGCCTCGGGGCAGGGTGCCGTAACCAGTTTCTTCACTGGATAAGGGTGCAGGCCTCTTGACCTCAGAGGACTGCTGTCCGTCGTTAACTGCACGAACGGTAAGTTCTGGGCACTTCAAATGTCTTAAAAGTCTTTTGTAATGATATCTCTTGTTTTGCAGGGTTCCGGCGATGGCGGATGGCGGGCTGATGAGAGTTGAGGATCGAACCCGCGTGAGGAATAGAAGCGCCTGGAAGCACGTAAGTAAGCGCTTGTAGCCTGCTTCACGATGCGCACTAACTGTCCCTTTTATCTTGCAGGTACAAGTTCGGAGCTTTAGAGAAGCTGAAGGGTGCTGGAATACCCACTGGATTCGGCGTGGGAAGGAGTAATGGCACGTGAGTAATAAAGTTGCCCAATGTCTTTAAACGCACCTTCTTTTGTCTTTCAGATGCGGGATGCAGCGCCAAAGGCCTCCGGAGCGTGCGAAGAGCTGGTAAGCTTTTGTCTTTCAGATGCCGGAATGCAGTGCGAAGACCTCCGGAGCATGCGAAGAGTAGGTAAGCCTTTGTCTTTCAGATGCCGGAATGCAGCGCGAGGCGTTGGTGACAGCCGATGGACCAGGTAAGAGATGCGCTGCCACTGAAGACCGTAGTGCTAACCTGTTCTTTCTTTGTCTTTACAGGTGCTGCTGAAGACTGGATTCCAGGATGGTAAGCCTTTGTTCCCTTAGGCCCAGGATCAGAAGCAGAAGACACGATGAGCGTTCTGCTGCAGAGAATGCAGAATAACGCAAAGCAAGATTCATCCATCGGGTGTGGTTTAAATAGCCTCCTGTAGTGCTTAGGTGTCTCCTTCCACAGCCACGCCTAGGTAAGAAAAGATTTCCTGCTTTCCAGAAGAGTTCCAGTGTTCTGAACCTAGGGAGTGGCTCCTGCCCCACCCAACAGGAAAAGTAGTCCCAAACAGAAGAGGATCAGGGGTTCAACTGGCAGGTAAGTAAGCAGCATGGTCTGCTGCAGGTAAGTCCACCCAAGCATTATGAGCCCGGCGCTTCCAGCGCTGGGACTGGGCATCTTTATGAGCCTGGTGCCACTGGCGCCGGGACAGGGTCCAAAAGGTCCCAATTGGGACTGGCTGGCACTCGGAACCGGGGTTATGTGTCTGCTTCCAAGGGAGTCAGGCAAGTCCTGATCTTTTGGAAGCAGAGATCATGACAGCGATATTCTGTTGTCTTCTGTGCTCCTGAAAAAGCGCCAAATCCACAGAGTCATGTCTAACCTCGAAGAAACCCTTGCCTAAAGCCCTCTGTGTCCATCTCTGCTGAAAAAGCCCATCCAGTGTCCTGTCTTTTGTCCTCCTGACAAGGAATGCAGTAACTGGGTTTTTGGCTACAGATCCTGAAGTCCTCCTGCAGCAAAATCTTCTTCTGTGCTGAAGTACTGTGCTGGCTTGGGTATTTACTTACCTTGAGTCTCTTGTAATTCCTGTGTAGTTTTGGGGTGTTTTCTGTGATTGGGAGGCCTCTCGTCCAGTTCACCCAAGCCCACTGCTGGAAGCCTACTAGAGTATCTTCTCTGAAGTTCCTGACGCTTAACTAAAGTTAAAGTGAACTACTTAATTGTTTGAAAATCTTCCAAAGGAACACTGACTTTTACTTGCAACAGACGCCCATCTCACCCAGACTACAGTTGGCAGCTAGACCACTAGGGTCCCTCTAGTGCAGTGGTCTTCAAACTTTTTTGGCCTGGGCCCCCCCCTGAGCAATGTTTGGGCAGTCCGGGCCCCCCCAAAAGTTCCAGATGGACAGTATGTAGAAATCACTATGAACTTTTGCGCGCCGTCACCGCACCATACTCCCAGTACAGACCCTGGGCTCTCCCCACCCTACTCCCACCACTATCCCAGTGCTGCCGCCCATCCTGCCCCCACCACAGTCCCATAACACAAGCATACACACATCCATAAACATTTAAATAAAAAATAAATCACCACAAACGTACTTTCTGAAGGGGCCTGCGTGTGGTTGCTAAAATGCCCCACTCCAGGTTGCTCTGCCCGTTATGTGCGAGGAGGCGCAGGAGCACCCCCTCACACATAAGTACATGTAGGACCCCAGCCAGCATTTCCAATGAGCTATGCAAGGCTGGCGAAGCAAAACACCGCCACCGTTGCATGGCTCAGGGATCATGTGTGGCTGGGGAAATGAACTGTCAAAGGCAAACAGTGTTTCCCTTTGACAGTTCAGCCAGCCCAGGAGCTCTCCCTCAGCTGGAAAAAGCAGCTGAGGGAGTGCTCAGTGTTTCACTGGGCTGGCTCCTCGGCTTCTCCATAAAGGGTGAGGTGGCCAGTGGGCGGATGCACCCTCAACCATTATGGATGAGCCGGCAGGCTTAGACTGGCCTATAGGGCAATAGGGCGATGACCGTACCAGAAATGCAAAATGCTAGTGTAGGGCAGTCAAAATGGGCCACTTTTATGGCCAATGTGGGCCAGTTTGAGGAGTTACTTCACTATGCAGCTAGTAGTTTTGACCATTGTTGCTGAATAAATATTCTTAAAATATCACAATTTGTTTACATTTCAACAAAAAACAACCCCTTCGGTACTAATCAAACAGTCTGTGACTAAAGGACTGAATACCCATTTGCAACTGCTGGCACTCCAGTCTGACCATGTGACCCTCCCCTTCCCATTTCCTCCAATCTTAAACAAAAAAAATATATACATATATTTTTTTATTTTTATTTTTTTTTTACACTTTTCATGCTGGACTCTGGCGTCCCCCCTGGGATGCGGCCGCGCCCCCATGGGGGGGCGCGCCCCACAGTTTGAAGACCTCTGCTCTAGTGGCTCTGAGTGAACTTGTGCTATAGAATAAGGGAAGGACTGGATAAGAAAAGGGTTCTGCCTTGTAAAGAATAACAAGTGTTCAAAGGTGACTTACTTGTAAAATTAGTTGGTTGGTAACTAACTCAGAGTGCACAGTTACAAAAGTTCTTACTTACCTTGAATGTGTGTTGCAATATTCTGAAAAGTATATATAAGATTAAGTTACTCACCTGTGAATTGGTTGTGCCTCTTCCCCCAAAAGTAATCCTGTTGGCTCCACTTTACTATTCCTGTTAGGATAAATGTATGAGTATCCCCAATTGGGTCTTGCTTTCCCCCGACTTGCCGTTAGCCTGTCCAGAATAAGTCTGCCTTAGGTTATACTTACCTTTTAAGTTGCTGATAGCTGTTAAGACTGATTTTCTACACTCTGGCCTTGGGGACAGGTGTATAGAAAGCCAACCTATATATATATATATTTATTTTTATTGATTTGGCTGAAATTTTCAACCTTTCAACAGAACTTACATAAAATAATTCATTTTACAATTAAAACGTATTCCTATAAACATTACAATTAATATTAATAATAAAAACAAGTAAAGACTAAAATTGAGAAGAGGACAAACCCATGAATCACATATTTGAACTATTCCCATCCAGGCCGCTAGTTACATTATGCTCGAACAGATTTTATATCATCAAGATCATCAATGTCTAGATTTAGTACAGTTAAAAAATTTGCTGTTGCATAACCAATGGATTTTGATTGAATATGATAAATGTGCTGCCATAAATACTTGGCATCCATACGCATTGAGGAATAAAACAAACTTTTGAAATACTTGATGCGTAAGGGTAACAGATTACCGCATTCACTAATAATATGTTCTAAGGTTTCTATTGCTTTCCCACAAAATTGACACATTTGTAATTTGATCTTGTGGGGACCACCTTGTTGCGATTTCCCTAGTTTTCCATAAATTGAGTCTGAGGCGCAAAAGATCTAAGCGATGCCGCGGATTAGGGGACTTCAGAAGATATTGTTCTGTTAATCCATAAGTCTTTATCATAAATGGATTTGCAATAAATGTTTTGTATGGACCACATGATTCTCTGGGCGAGATCCAATCATTTTGCCATAATTAAATTTTAGCAAGATCAGGATTCTGTACAAGCAATTCCTCTGTTATATCAGCAGCACTTAAAAATTCCTGCGCCTTAGACTTCCAATTTTTCATAAATGTGTCAGTCGAAGAATGCATATAATCAGACAATATTCTCAATGACCCGCTAGCATTTTTTCCTGATGAGCATTTTCTGTATAGGGCACAAACTTTCCATTTATACCCGGCGTTTAACAAGATCAAACCAAGTTCATGTCTAATTAAAGACATTGGCACAGAAGAGGGCAGTTTCAGCAAAGTTCTCCAATACCTAGCTTCCAACACATTCCAAAATTTGGGTGGCCTCACTTTTTTGTCTCAGCACCATACAGTAAAATAGGTGAGACTTTGTTTGTAAAATACCAGCAATGGCTGGATAGTAAATTTACAAAATCTTCCATTTATAATTTGAGCTTGAGAAATAAGTGTGTTTACTTTCCTTTGTAAGCTCATTTCATACGGGAGATCTCAATTATCGTTGTTAATGTTTACACCAAGATAGATGTCACTTTTTACTACCTCAACTCTATTGTTATCTATACGCCAATCCATGGTACAATTACAATGTTTCCTTTTGGCAAATTGTACTATTTGGGTCTTCTTGACATTAATTGTAATTTGGTTATCATGGGCATACCTTTCCAAGGCTTGGAGCATGTTATTCAGGCCCATGGGTGATTTGGAGATTAAGAGGATGTCATCCGCGTAGAGCAGCCAGCTTATGACCCGATTACCCAGTTTAGGTGAGTCGGTTATACAATTCAAAAACCCCATTCCTATGTCCGATATGAAAAAGTTAAAGAGGGCTGAAGCAAGTATACATGCCTGCTTCAGCCCTCTTGGTGTCATAATTGGGTCTGACAACAGGCCCTCTCTGTCCAATCGGATCTGTATAGATGTTTTATTATGGAATTCAATCAAGCATTTGAGGATATACCATGGGCAATCATGAGTAATCAGTTTACTAAACAAAAGTTCTCTTAAAACAGCATTAAAAGAGGTGCGAAAATCAACAAATGCAATGTAAAGTGGTTGCTTTAGGTGTTGATGTTTTGCTATAATTGCATTTAAAACGATTAGATTGATGCTAGTACCAAGACCTGCGTAAACCCAGTTTGAAATTGATCTCATATTTTTTTCGGAAAGCCAAGCATTGAAGTCTCGCAGGACCAGGCGAGAAAAAATGTTCCCCGGACAATCTAATAGAGCTATTTGTCTATATGCACTCGGGTCTGATCTGCTCCCCTTTTTTAAACAATGGAATTAGTATGGATCTCTTCCATGAGGGTGGTATCTCGCCTCGCCTCATTACTTGTGTAAAGATTTTACTTAGAATCGCAGCCCATTTTTCCGGATGTTCTTTTAATGTTTTGTTGTCCAAGCCATCTGGCCCAATAGCGCGGGACATGCTTAATTTTGTGATGTAATAAAGCAAGTCCTTGTGTGAGTATTGTACCATATGTGGGCAATCTCTTTCGGTAGAGAAGACAAGGCCAGATAGTGGGGAGTGATACATACTCTAGTATTTGCACCATTTGTGTTCAGAGATGGAATTTATTTGAACTGATGCCTGTCCTTTATATGTGCTATATTCAGGAGACACCATATGTCAGCAGTTGATTTTCCCACAATTTTCTGAAGCATCTGCTCACTATCTTTTTGGAAACAAAGCGATTTCCTCCCCGTCTGCCAATTTTTATAGGCCGTTTTAAGTCTTTTTATTTTGGGGGCCCTTTCACATATTGGCAGATGTTTTGCCTGTCTTATTTGCCATCTTAATTCAGTTTTCTTTGCCTTGACTACCACATCAAACACATGCTGATGTTTATAATTGTATCCTCGAGACGCCGATTTCACTTGTACACATTTTTGCATGCATGACACAACACTTTCCATCCTCATTTGTTAGCGCTTTGTCCAATTCCGATTTCTTGCATTATTTGCTTCTACATGCCCTTTGTACTTCTCATTCTGAGGCAGATTTTGTGATAAACTCCACTCCCAGGTTAAACACAACTGGCTGTGATCACTTTTATCACTAGGTTTAACCTACAGTGATTTATGTTTAAAAATGCATGGTTTGTATAAATCTAATCAATAATGGCCCGTGATTGATCTCGGCCCCATGTGTATTTAGCCGGATATCACATTCAATTATTCCATTCGCCATGAAATAGTGTCTTTCATCCATGAGTGAACACCATTGCTGTTCATCCAGGTTAAACCTCCTGCCCGATTCCGGTATTAGATGCAGATTTAGATCACCCAAAATAAGAACAAAATCAATATTGCCTTCCAAGGCCAAATTGTC
This sequence comes from Ambystoma mexicanum, assembly GCF_040938575.1. NCBI lineage: Eukaryota > Metazoa > Chordata > Amphibia > Caudata > Ambystomatidae > Ambystoma > Ambystoma mexicanum. Next base: position 1,119,475,069 of record NC_090937.1, on the reverse strand, counting down.
AAGTACCACATCCATATAATTAAAAAATAGTTCTGACTTTAAATGCACTCGCCCCCAGTCTATATTAATAATCATCAAAACATAGTGATTTTTTTTATTAATTTAACAACTTGATGTAAGGACTTGGAGACGTGCATGAGGTAGCCACAAAATGTTTTGATTTCCTGATTGCCATCATTAATCCCACCATAGGACGTCCTCTCTTTTGAGGCAACAACAAAATCTCAAAGCAGTCCCAAACAGGAGGATCAATGAGCCATGTTTCCTCGAGCACTATGACATCAAAATCATGAAGTGAGTTTTCACTAGAATTGATAAAATGATGAAATCAACGAGTATTCCAGGAAACTAGCTGAATTGATTCTGAACTTGCGGGTTGTTATGCTCTACTAGAGCTATCACAGTGAGTCCCTTGATCACCCATGCTTACACTTGTACTGCTTGCACCATAGATGCGTAAACTCTTTTTGGATGCCATAAGGTCTCCACCTGAACTCATCATATTAGTTTCTCAGAAGAGGTTAAATCCGATATCATAAAGTGCGGATTTTCCACTTCACAATATTTCAGCCAAAACTATTGAGTGGGTATATAGACGGGACTTAGAGAGATCATTGTCATCTAAGAATTCAACCCTATCCACATCAGCTGACTTAATGTTGTGCAACTGTGGTAGTTCTTTACAGATGTTTAAGATACTGGATCTGTTCAAATCAAATTTCTTAAAGGGGTGTTGGCGACATTCAATAATAAATTGGTGATGGCACTCATTGTTCTGCTGTGTATTAGAAGCTGACTTGTTTTTATCACTAAATTCCTTTTTCTGTCCCTGGTTCGTCGTCCTTTGAGTTTCATGTGAGAACTGCGGCATATTTATTTCAGGTGAGCCAACCTATATTGCAACAGGTACAACTATGGGAGCTGTAGCCAAACCAGTTCAAGGTAGCAGTGATGAGAGGTGAAGGCTAAAACTCAAGAGGCGGTGATCTTGTAAAGGGTCCACAATGAGTACTCACAATGGGAGTCACACATTACACTTGGTATGTATACAAATACTGTTATTTATTTATGGCCAACAACACTATGAAAAATGACCATCAGGTAAAAGTATCACACAACACTAAAAATAGAGTACATATATACAGTCACTAGAGTAGGTATAAATATCAAAACCGTTGTAAAGGAAAGTACCGATTAGTTTATGCACTACAGGTACACACAGAATTAGCCCCAGCTTCAAAAGCCCTACCCTAAGTTGTCTGAAGTGAAAAACCTTGTGGCATGGCCATGTTTGGTCACTAGCCACAGTTAGTAGCCAAACGCAGTAAGGCTAAAACGGAAAACACCCCAAAAAGGGTATAAAGTCACTGCTGCCTCCAACTTGGCTAAATGTGGGATCTGGCCTAGACCCAATAGTGAAGTTCAAGGCCTGAAGACTCATGAACCACCTGGGCCACTTTGGATTATCTCTGTTAATATCTACCAACCACTTCAAAGGCTTAGGGTGAGCATACACAGTGAAGTGAGTCCCATGGAAGTAGGACCTCAACTTCCTAAGACACCATATGATGGAGAACCATCTTTTTTCCCACACCTAAACTGGTCACTGATGTGACATATAGGTTGTTTCTCACCTTTGTCATCAAGCTGTGAGTTTTCCGACTATCCCAGTGTCATAGGCATCTGCCTGCACTATGAAAGGTCTCTTCCAATCAGGTGCCCTTAAACCAGGGGCCTGATCTAAGGATTCTTTCAGGCAAGTGAAGGTCTTCTCACACTCAAGGGTCCAAAATAATTATTTAGGGCCACTTGGACCAGTGAGGGCAGTCATAGTCTGCCACTTTACTCCTGTGTTTCCCAGTGAGGTCCAGGAAAGTGATCACTTGGGCTTGGGTTGTGGGGGTTGCCCAGTTCTGTACATGAAGTACTTCATTCAGAAGAGGTTGCTTCTTGTCTTCATATAGACCAACATTATGCTCAAGGAAGGCCAATTGCTCCTGTTCAGTTTGACACTTGGTTGTCTCCCTGAACAAGTTGGCCTGATGAAGGTCCCGACACCCAGTCTCTTGGGTTATTCCAGTTCCTTCCAAGTGGGGGTTGCATCGGCCATGCCATCCAGACATGTATTGCTGAGATCCTTTTTCCCCCATTCATAACAGGGCCAAGCTCATTTGACAGGTGTCAGTTGCAGCCACCAATCCAGAGGTCCACACATTGAAGTAAGGATATGAAGCTGCAGTCTCCTCCTTACCATAGACTGCAAGGGATGTGTTTCCATATCCTGCGGAGAGATCAGAAAGGCAACTGTACTTTTCAGTACAGAGCAAATCCACCAAGTTGTTACCTCTTAGTGGAGAGTGTGCATCTGTCTTGGGGACAGAATACAGAGCTCTAGTGTCCATACAGAATCCCAAACTGGCATTACCTACATGTTTCTCCAGATCCTTAGAACTGGACTCTTGTAGAGTGCTCAAACACTTGTTCCAACACAGGGTGGATCTCACACCAACTGTCAGAACTTCTCTTCTGAACCACCACAACAGCCAAACGTGGTGGGTTCACCTACTTTCAGAATACAGTATGGATTACACCACTCGGTTATAGAGGGTTTCAGTGACAACGAGGGGGGAGGGGGGGAGGCAGGTGGAATGGGTGGGGGGATGTTTGCCTTAGCAAAATCTCCATCTCACCTTGCTGATCTGGGGTCAGGTGAGGAGACACTAGGTCATCCTCCCCAAAGCCATTAGAAGGCTTCGGACACACACACACACCTCAGTAAAGAAAAGAATCTGTTTCAGTTTCACTTCTGAACTGTCTTTCCCCTAACAACCAATCACTGGTCTCTGGGTCACACTGCCCCCAACCAATGACTGTCCTCTACCTAAGCCCCTCCTCTGCCAGCCATCTTCAGATTTGGTAGCATGTAAAGTGGCAGTGGGACCAAAAGAAGAGCCGCAGAGGGGTAGGCGGGAGGGTTCACATGTGAATCCATGCCAGACCCATGCTGCCCAATCTGCAGAACAGGTGATCCACCTGGCCCTGCCGAAGTTCACATTCGTGGCAAGAGCGCAGCTCCCTGCTGAGAGAGTCGTCAACAGTGTTCTTCACTCCTGCCAGATGAAACGGGATGAGGAACATCCTCTGTGCTATGGCCCAGTGCCATAGGTCCTGCGCCTCTTTGGAGAGCGCTGGGGATCTGGTGCCCCCATGCTTCCTGATGTAAAACATTGTGGTAGTATTGTCCGTGAAGACCTGCACCACCTTGCCCTTGAGGGACGGCAGGAAGGACTTGAAGGCCCAAAACACTGCTCGCAGGGCCAGCACGTTGATGTGCAACATCTTCTCCTCCGGCAGCCACAGGCCTCTTGCGTGAAGACTTCCTGTGTAAGCACCCCGACCTTCCAGTGAGGCGTCTGTCGTGACCGTCTCCTGGTGAAATCTGGGGTCTGGAAATCCATGCCTCCAGACATATGTGAGCGGACTGCCCACCATCTTATCGCTCGACGGAAGCTCTCGTCGAGCTTGATCTTGTCCTGGAAGCTTCCCGACACTTGTATCCAACGTCCGTCGAAGAACTCCTGGAGTGGACGCATCCGCAGCCAGCATAGTTTAATGAGGTAAATGCATGACGACATCATGCCGAGCAGAGACTTGAAGGATCTCACCGTGGCGACCTTTAAGGCCAACAGACGTTGCACCTTGCCCAAAATGGCTGCTATCCTTTCCTCCGACGGGGACACCAGGCACAACACTGTGTTGAGCCGGGATCCCAGAAACAAGCGTGTCCTGCGATGGAGACAAGCAGGACTTTGCATAGTTCACTGAGTTGGAAGGTCTTCGCCGTGTGTTGGACGGCGAGGTCTCTTGAGCTTGACCGGATGAGCCAGTCGTCTGTTTAGAACTTCAGGGTGTGTCCATGGGCGAGAGCGTCCAGCACCCAACGGTCGGTGGAGATTGTCTTCCACACGCTGATGTTCGCCAGCCAGCATCCCACCGGGGTGCACGGGTGGGGGCCCGACACCATGGCCGGTTCAATCCTGTTCTGACGTCGAAGCGCCGCCTTGGGGGCCCTGGCGATGACGACCTCCTCCTCCAGATTTGGCACGACCCCTGTAGGTTTCCTGGGCCGACAAGCAAGAGGGTTGACGATAGGACGAAGCACTTCCACCAAATCCTTTGGAAGAAACTTGGGATTTTCCACCGGAAGTCCGAAAGGACGGCCGTTGCTGTTGAAGCATACCCAAGGCACAAGCCGACTCAGTGTCCGCCTTGATGGCATGAAGAGACTCTTCCCGAACAAATTGTCCTCGTCGAAGGGCATGTCCAACACCTTCAACTGAACATCCTGGTGAAAATTTGTGGCGCTCAGCCAGCCCCGCCGACGTATGCAAACGCTGTTGCCCATTTGGCAGAACCCAGTGTCGGCGATGTCCGTGGCCACTGTAATGGCATGGTCCGATGCCACCTCGCCTTCCTGTAGGATCTCCAAAGCTTCCGCCCTCTTGTCGTCAGGAAGGAAGTCAAGGATGGGAGCGATCTTGAACTAAAGCTCCCGGTCATAATGTGCTACAATGGCGAGGGCATTGGCGGCCTTGACGGTAGTCGCTGCCGACGTGATAACTCTTCACCCCATTGTTAGGCAGAATTGCATGCAGTACCCTCTGGGACCACCACACACAATTAGGACTACAGGTGTAAGCAAGACCAACCTTTGGTATAAGTCTGTACCACACAGTTTGTTGGTAGCGAGCTGAATTGAAAATAGTTTCAATTCACCAGAAGAGTTCAATTCAAGTCAATAGGCCAGGCCAAAGTCAATGGGCTTTTGTTCTGGATAGGAAAGATCAGTTCTGGTATCAAACGGTAAAGTCTTTGCAAAAGTTCTCAGAAGTAGTTTAGGTGAAAATAATCATTTGTGGGGTCACAAGCTGAATAGCACAAAGGATTAAGGTTTGGGGAGGTATCTCGCGCTCAAGACCACTAATTTAGAAGAGCCACCAATATCAAATGGTATACCGATTAGGCCTGCAAGTTGGGAAAGTTTCACAAACTTTCACCGCAAGAGTGGCGTTCTCTCAATCGCTTTGGCACAGTACCTTTATATGAAGAAACAAATGTTGCTGACGTCGGGGATCCTGGCAGTTCCTGCAGATCTTGCTGTTCCTGAGATACAGTCGTGGGGACAAGAGGGAGGACATTGAGGGACTACTGCACTGCACAGGACCGTTGAAGAAAGCAAACAAAATGGAGTCACTTCAGTTCCAGTAGCTGTAGATTCAAGAACACAAACTGGTGTCCCTCTCCCTGGTTAATCCTAACCACCTTTGAGAATGGTGTCCAGGTGTCTTATGAGTTAATTGGTCCCACCAACTCAAAAGGAAGCAGCCGTCCTTGAAGGAGCGTCTCTGTCGAATGAAGTTTGGCAATTCAGACCTGCAGCAGGGCTTCACCAGGAAAACCAACGGTCCAGGAGTTGTTGCAGCAGCCATCCTCTTCCAGCTCGTCTTCGGTTCTTTCGTTCCAGTGGTCGACTCTGCCTTCCAGTCCACGAGACTCACCTTTTAAACAGTTCTCTCCCTTTCATTCCAGCCTAGCTGCCACTCACCCAGTAGGGTGGCTGTCCTTGCCAGACAGTCAGCCAGCCAATCACGCCAGAGTGCATTTGGGTCTCCTAGGAGACTAGCACAGAGAGTTTCGGGCATCTCCCTGACTTCCTGCCCACCCCAGACACTCACTCAGACGCCAAGGGCAGACTTCAGCCCTGAAGCCCGCTAAAGGCGCACGAATAAAGGGACCAAATCTGGTTTGGCGCACAGAGACAAACACTAGAAGGAGCTTTCCAAAAAGAAATGGTGAAAAAAGAAGACCGGGACCTGTTTAAACAAAGGGGTTTAAGGCGCCATCTTGAAAAACATGGCTCCCGTGATTTCTAGCTACTGGTGTTCGCGGTCGGGAAAAATCATGGTAGTTCATTGTAAAACCACTGCCACCAGCCTTTTCAACGGGAAAGGGCAGCATTTGACTGCTACATGAGGGTTTAGACACAGAGGTATGTAACCCCTCCAGCACTCCATTGTAAGATGGTGTGTGCTGGGTGTAGGCATTTGGAAAAGACTAGTAAAGTCAATTTCACTTTATATTCTCTGCGAAACAGTAGTTGATCCCAGAGAAGGTATTTAGACCTTGGGGAAGTCTAAAAGACATCCCTGTGTCACTGCACTGAGGGTGCTGTGTAACACACATGAAAAGATGATGCCTATGAAGTTATCTAAAACTCCATAACCAAAGAACACAAGTGAAAAACACACATCAAAATACATGAAAGAGTTGAGGGGAGGGGGCTCACACACTTTCAAGGTAAAAAAATCAAGTCCTCAAAAACCAGCAAAGTTGCTGGGGGTCTCTAAGGTGAAGGGAATTAGCACATTTATGAGAATTCTCCCTAACACCTATGGCATCCAACTTCTTCCCCTCACTGTCCGGGGGTGAGGAGACCGCAGAAGAGGAGGAGTTAGAAGATTTCTTCTTGGCTGCCGCTGAAACCACAAAGTCCGGCGACGGTTGGGACCTCAAGCCCTTGGGCGCAGAGTCCAGGACCCTGTATTTCTTCTCATAACGGTCCCTCTTCGCCAGTGCCGAGGAAGGGTTCTTCATGAGTGACAACCCCTTGTCCCAAATATCATCCGAGAGCGGGATCGAAAGTACGGTCTTCCTCTTCGCCTTGCGATGCTGGTATAGGAAACCCTCTTTCTTATTCTCCTCAGGGAAAAGCTGGAATAGCTCTGAGGCTCTGCAGATCATGGTGTGGAACAAGCCTATCTCGTCGGGCGGTGAAGATCTGGGGAGCGGGGCAGAGAAGGGAGATCCCGCAACCTGCCACCATCATCCGTGCCAGTGCCCGTCGTCGTCTGTGCCAGTGCCCGTTGTCGCTGTGTCAATATCCGTCTCATCCCTCGGGTGGGGGGGTGGGGTGGGGGTAAGAGAGGCGAAGGTTGGCTAGGAGGGTGAACTCTCCTCTTCTTGGATGGTGGTTCCCCTGATGGTACCGGCACCGCAGGAGGGGCCGTCGGTGGAAGAGGCATCCTCGTCCGTGTCTCTGAGCATAGGGTATGCAGAGCAGCGAGAGTGTCCGAGATATCTCCAGGTGGTTGCTGAGGTGGCTGTGCCGACGAAGGAGAGGGTGTTTGTGGCTTAGGCTGGTCCTCCAAGCCCTCAACGCCCTGCTGCTCCTCGTCTGTCTCCTCGTCGTCCGATACAGATACAGGACTGTTGTGATGGGCCTATAGTTGTTGGGGGCTGAGGGGTCTAGTGAGGTTTTTTTTTTAAGTGGTGGGCAGTACCCAGGCTTCTTTGAGACTGGATGGGAGCAGTCCTGATGCGAAGGAGGCCGTGAGGAAGGGAGCTAGGATTTCAGCGCATTCCTTAATGATTGAGGCAGGTCATACATCACCTTTACATTTTGATGGTTTGAGGTTTTTTGGATGGAGAGAACTTCAGATTCCGAGATTTCCTTGAAAGAGAAAAGGCGTATTGTCTGGGGTGGATGAGTTTAATGCAGGGGCTGCATCTATAAAGTGTGGTGTACCCAGTCTGTTCCGGTTGGTGCGTGTTTTTTTATTGAGCATGTCAATTTTGGTAATCATGGCGGTTTGGATGTTGGTACACCAGGCTTCGTCTTTGATGATAGATTGTGGGGCGGAGATTGGGGTCTCAAGTTTTCTGAAGATGGTGAATATTTCTCTGACTTCTGATTTCGCATTTGTGTTCCTAGTATCAAAGTACACGGATTTGGCTGAAATAATTTGTAGACTCTAGATGCTTTGGCGAACTTCCCTTTAGCGGAGTCAGCAGGGTTTTTTTATCCAGGCGGATTGAGCTATCTGCTTTTTATTTCGGAGTTCGGGGAGCTCAGGAGTGAACCATGAGTTGGAATGCCTAATAGGTTTCGCTTTCTTAGCTGTGAGGGGGGCAATGGTGTTGACTTCCTGCTTAAGCATGGAGCAGTATAAGACTGCAAGTGTCTTAGGATCCTTGGAGAAAGACGGTTTGATTTCCGGAATGTCTGGGAAGGGGATTCAGTTGTCTTTGGTCAGCTTCCGTGAGCTGCTTGCTAGTGCTGGAGGTAATGGATTGGTTGCGGACTTGGATTTCCTGGGATGAGGGATAGAGAAGTGGACGATACGGTGGTCTGACCACAGGCATGGGGAGTTGAATGTGCAGGATGACTGACAACTGAGGTCCGCTATGCAGTCCAGTGTGCGGCCTTTGTTATGCGTGGGGCTGTTGATGCGTTGTATGAATCCTAAGGTATCTAGAGCTTTGGTGAGAGCCTTGGCTTGCAAGTCTTCAGGGTCATTAAGGCCTAGGTTCAGGTCACCTATTAGGATGATTTTGGAGGAGTTCTTAAGATTGTCATTAAGGAGATGGAGGAGATTTTCCTGGAAGCTGGATACGGGGTCAGAGGGGCGGTAGATAATGTGGTATGTGATAGTTTTAGTGACCGAATGTCCTCATTACCTTCTAGGGAGAACCTGATCTTTCTGAGGGCAATTGACTCTTTAGCTATGGGTGCTACCCATCCTCCTCTGGTACTGGGACGGTCTTGACGATAGATTGTGTAGCCTGTGGGGAGAGCTATCGATATGGCAGTGCTGGAGGCCTCCTCAAGCCAGGTTTCTGAGATGGCTAGGGCATCCAGGTTGTGGGAAGTGAGCAAGTCATTAAGGTTCAGGGCATGTGCTGGAAGGGAGCAGGCATTGATGAGGGCACAGTTCAAAGGGGGAGTGGCTAGCTTTTGGTTCTTGTGTTTAGACAGGGTAGAGTGTACAACACATTGGGTGGTAGATGCAGGTGAAACAGCAACATTTGGCACAACACTCTGGGCGGTAGGTGTAGGTGACAGCAATATTTGGCACAACACACTGGGCAGTAGATGCAGGTCAAACAGCAACAAATGGCATAAACACTGGGCAGTAGGTGCATGTTTAACAGTTGTGTTGATGTTATGCAAGATTGTATGCAGTGCACTGTGGGAGACTGTGCCAGCCTTGTCCTCTTGGCAATAGTTACCCCAACCTTTGGTATAATCATGTACTGCACAAGTTGGTAGAGTGACTGAACAGCCAGGCTTATCTCAAGAGGGGTCAATGTGAGCTGTAGGGTTGTAACAGAGATTCACAGCGACAGGTATCCAAATAAACACTTACACTCAAGGTTTCTTGATTAAACAATTATTTATTAATTTAAGTCAGTTGAATAAGCCTTTCTGAGAAGGGAGCCAAAAATGTAACACAATAATATACTTAAAAAATACACACTCAGTTTCAATAAATCAGTGGATACCCATTTGGGATGGCACACAGATACGTCCTACATCCTGAGGTGACTTAAATAACTAGGACACTGAGGACACAGTTATATCACTGGCACATTTAGAGCAATACTGAGGTTAGTGTCAAAAGTAAAAGATGAGGGAATAAAACAATGGTTAACAAATATTCTTAAGCAGGTAAGAACTTTTTGAACCCCCCGCCCCCAATGCAAAGTAAATTAACCCGTTCCCAGCTACACAAGTTATGGAATGTGTGACTTTTGTTGGGGTATAGTTAAAGCACAAGGTCAGAGGATAGACGAGTCCATCGTGGAGGCAGGACAGCCAATGTCAATTGAGCAAAAGTCTAAGTGAGCTGAAGCACTTCTTGAAGGGAAGTAAAATGTCTTACACAATGTTTTAGAAATCTTTGTAGAAAATGAAATCACTGTTGGGCCACAAGCTGGGATGCTTGTGAGGGGGCAAAGCTGCAAGCAACTCTGAAAAAGCAACCAAGACAAGTCTCCACTGAGAGCTAGCAAGGCTACACAACAAGAGTTAAGCACCTCTTAGTTTACAGTACCTCAGGTCTGAAGAAATTGGTTCTAGCTGGCTTCTGTTCCAGTTGTAGTATGGCAGATCTTGTTGTTCCTAGACCTCAGTCGTGGGGACAAGAGGGAGGACGTCTGGGGACTCCTGCACTACGAATTGAAGGTTGGAGGCAGCAATGGGCAAGCTTCAGATCAGCAGCACTTCGCGGTTTCAGTTTCTCGCAAATAGCACCACTGCAGTTCTCGGATACCTTATCGACTTTCCTCGCATCTAGGGTCAAGCACTCTTGAGGGGACTCAGGCTTGGTCAGTCCTGCTTCATGGAATTCCGCTGGATATTCCTGGAGTTCAGGTCCGACTTAAAGACGACACACTCGATTTCAGTGTTCCTCTCCCTGGCAATCGGTTCCGGCAGCAGCAGTGGAAGTACACCCAGCTCCGAGAGGATTTCCAGATGAGTTAGTCTTGGGGTCGAATGGTCCCACCAACCCAAGGGGAGAAGTCGTCCTTTGCACGGCTTCTCTAGTCGAGGCGAATTCAGAGCTTCAGCAATGCAGCAGGGCTTCACTGGGCAAATCCAACGGTCCAGGAGTTGCAACAAACGTCTCTTCCAAGTTCTTCTTCGGATTCCTTCGTCCAGTGGTCGACTCTGCCTTCCAATCAAATGACCTTGCCTTTTATGCAGGTTTCTCCCATTCATTAGTAATGTAGCTGTCAATCACACAGCAGGGTGGCTGTCCTCCGAGGACATCCAGCCGGCCAATCACCTTTGGGTGTATTCCTGCAACCAAGGAGACTAAGCACAGGGAGTTTCGTGCACCTCCCTCGCTTCCTGCCCTGCCAGACATGCTAGAGCTAGAGACGGGCTTCACTGGTGAATCCCGCCAAAGACAAAACGAACGAAGGGACTAAACCTGGTTTGGAACGCAGAGTAAATCTCAAGTAGGACCTTTCCAACAAGAAATGGTGAAAAAAGAAGACTGAGCCATTTTGACAAAAACGGCACCCATGGGTGCTTCATTGCAGCTGCAATTGCAGCCCGCAGTAGAAAAACACAATGGTAGGAAAAAATAAACCACTGCCACCAGCCATTAATTGCAGAAAGGGTAACATAAAAAATGTTATATGAGAAACTAGAAAAAGATGATACTAAGTAACCCCTCCAGCACCCTATTGTAAGATAGTGTGTGCTGGGTATAGAAAGTTACAAAATGTAAGTAAAGTCAATTTCACTTCACTGCTCTTGGAAACAGTAGTTTAACCAAGAGAAGGTATTTAAACCTTTGGGTAATCTGGAAGGATTCCCTGTGTCACTGCACTGAAGGTGCTGTGTGACACAATGTAAAAAGATGATGCCTATGGAGTTTGTCAGACTCTAAAGTCAAAAGAAACAGTGTTCAAATCAATAAAAAATACACGAGAGTGTGGGAAAAAGGTCTCACTCTCTCCAGGATAAAAATTAAAAGTCCTAAAGTCCAGCAAAAGAGCTGTGGGTCTCTAAGGTAGAAGGGAATTAGCACATTTCTGAGAATTCTCCCTAACAGTTGAGTTTAGAGGCAGAGGGCATGTGAAGTACATTAGCAAGCATAAGACTGTCACTCTGCTTAACAAGGGGTAAGGCATTGGCAGGTGCTTGCCGTGATGGCTGGGTAGATAGAGAGAGTGGCGAGCAGCTTAGAGTTTCGTGTCAGAGAGCCGGAGAGCACTATGAATGTCCTTGTGCACCTTCGGGTGTTATGGTTCCTTAGTGTCAGTTTTGCGATTTGGCTTTGCAGCAGAAGAGGTGGATCCTCGAGGGCTGCTCCGGTCATTAGTGAGAGGTTGCGGCTGTATGGACTTTGGTGCTAAGAGGGGCATCTTCTTGAGGGGATGGTGGCCCATGGAATGCTTGGGCCGAATGTGGGGTGCTGTTGGAAGGCTCGGGATGGCATGTTGTGAGCCTGTTGAAGGTGGGGGCGGGGTGGGCCGAAGTAGGAGGTTTCTTCTTTCAGATGTCTGTGGATGGAAGGGGCAGATCAAAGGCTGAGTTCGGAATCGCAATGAGGCATTGCAGGAGGCCAGGGATTGCTGTGAGGGTGGCCAGGCAGACTGCAAAGCTGGTTGAGGATCTGTCTTTACGGGCTCGGGGGATATGAGGGATCTGGAGTCAACACACATGCCCAGATTACCTGTGATTTGGGCATGTGTGTCGTTGGCTCCAGAGTAGGAACACATCATTTTTGGCCTGGTCTTCGGTGGAGCAGGGCCTGAGATGACTAGCAAGGCAGAGGGGATTGGCGCTTGGGAGCCGCATGCGCGGCAGGTGATGAGGGGTGGGTGGGAACAGTGCAGGTGGAAGGAAATAGGAGGGGGTGGGCTTCGGTATGCGCTGTGCGCAGGTGAGCGTGATAACACTAGGGATAGATGGTGGCAGTGGGAATCTCAAGATGCAGAAATTACTCTGGGACCTCTGCTTACCTTCATTGCGGTATAGGGAGGTGAACGTCGCGCAGTTGAGGGGTATTGCTCTGAGCACTCCCCCCAGCAACCATGCTACACCGGCGGAGACAGGCAGAGACTCCTGTTGTGGGCCTTTGCTTCTGTCCTTCGATTATGGCTGGCTGCACCTACCGGCTGGGGGATCTGCACACAGATAATTTTCCTGCTAGCCAACCGGCAGGCACCAGGAAGGCACCAGGAAGTGTGCAGGAGGCTGGGAGCTCACTGGGATCTACTAGCAGAACCTTTACTCACTCGATTACCTTTTGATTCCTACACACACAACAACCACACAAGACATACAGGTGGAGTGCAGGCAGACAAAACTACACAATTATGTCCTAACCAGAAAGAAGAGTCAACATGGCCTGACCAGACATGGCATCTGCAATGGCACAAATACACACGTTGGGCAATATAAAAAAAGCAGAAACACTTTATGATTGGCTAATTACGTAATGGCTAAACTTCAAGTTAAAATATTTTGAAAAGCGTTTCAGGGTCCCACTGATGAGTTATTTGAAGTTTATGATTATGCCATTGTGATGACAGAATTTCATTTGTGGAAATTACCTTTTTTAGGGTTCCCTAGATTATTTCCTTATTTGCCTTTTCTTTTTTGAATCACTGACCTATTTCTGGTGGTCAGCGGGACTTCTACTCAAGTCCCACTGGCACGGCAGCCCATTGTGGCACATTATGTGTATATGGTCTTGGGTAACCCACAGGCCTCCTAGGCGTAGGAGTGTTCCTTAATCATCCCATTTGTGCCACTAGGGTGGTGGCAGCTGTAATCTAGTTTTGGCTTCACCAGAAGTGCAAGCCGATGAACCACAATAGAAGCTGTTAAGATGGATTTCTAGAATCTGGCCTGGCGGACAGATTTTAGGAGGCCACCCTATTTATAGTGAACAGAGTAAGTCTGAGAGGTTAGCCAAAACCCAATCAAGGTAGCAATAGAGAACATTCAAGGCTATTATCCGGTGAATAAGTGGGGTCAGTGGCCCTCAATGGGTCCACACCATATAATACTCAATTCAATTTAGAAAGAAAAGTGTACAAATAGTTATTCTAGACCTTTGCACACACATACAATGAACCAGCAGGTGATATTATAGCACAATACTCAATAATAAATACACATGCAGAGTGGGGTCAGGGGGTCTACAATGAGTCCACACAGTGAAGCACACAGTAATTAAATTTCGACAGATAAGTACACACATACTATATTTACTCTAGGCCAAAAATACACACTAGGAAATGAACCAAGCAGGTGATATTACACAACACTCAATTATAAACATATGTACAGTTATCATAGGTTCATATGAATGCATTCATTACCTTATTCAACAAAAGAAGGTAAGTAAGTGATGCAGTAGAATGGAACCAAGTCACAAGAAATGTGTCATAACCTCAGAAGTCTAATACCTATGAAGAGTGGGGTCCTGTGTCCAAAAGTCACAAAGCTTCGCCCCCGAATGCGTCTTAAGAAGGCAAGGTTTTTGTGATCATGAATGTTCCAGTGAAGATAAGCAACAACGTTACTGGTAGGTAAAATTATGTTTCTATCTTTCAGGTACAGCTGCTTTTAGACACGATTATCAAAAAGAGATGGAATTGAATAATCAGTTTACTCTAAGGAGAACGGGGGCAGATAAAAGCTATCAGTTTACTTACACCTGTGACTCTGATTTCCCGAGATTTCTAGGTGGGTCGACTTGGGAGGGTGGTGGTGACCGATGGTGGAGGTGGGGTGTGGGGTGGTAGCTGCGGGGAGATGTTTCCCTACTGATTCCAGTTAAAGGCACAGAGGACCTGCGGGTGCAAGGATGCTTATGGTCTGTTCCAGGTGCAGAGTGCAATGCTTGGCGATGAAGAAATGCAGAAGGCACAGATGCAGACCTCTTCTGGACCCTTCAACAGATGGGGGAAGGGCGATTTCCAGCAATGGCCACCGTACACAGGCGATGGCAGGCATCCTTCCAGTCGCAGTTGAAGACCTTCCAGAACAGGATCCCTTGAAGTTGGGAGGCTGAAAGCCAGCAGGAAGGCAACTTACACCACACAATGGGGACTACCAAGATTGTGTCTGTTCTAGCGAGGTAGCCCACTGGAGGGCTGGCCAGTCCACTGTGTTGTCCAGGGACACTGCCAAAGGCTCAGGGTGGCTGGATCCTCCACATAGAGACTTGTTGGTCCAACCAGTCCAAGGGTTGGATCACAGCTCAGGACCTTCACAGATCAAGTAGTCCAGCAGGGCTTCACCGGGCCAAACACAGGAAGGGATGCTGGGCATGTTCAGACGTCTCCCACAGAACATGAGTCTGCAGCTCTTCTACACAGGATACCAGTCTCCAATGCTTATCGGAAGAAATGACTGCAGGGGTCCTCTTGTCATCCAAGATTCTGCCTAGAAGCAAGTCCAAGCCCACCAATGGCAAAGATCTGCACCATTCAAACAGCCAGCAGTGTTCCAATCAGGGATCACTGCTGGTTTCACTCATGCCACCCATCTAGACTTTAAGGCACCACAGATGTTGAAGGGAACTAGACAGTCCCACCCCCACCCCTCCTGGGAAACACACACATACACAAAGGCATCACTAGTCCGTGAAAGTTGGGGCTTTCT